>NC_092628.1:80502821-80843992 GCF_039555335.1 Amphiura filiformis
AAGGTGATGCAGTAAAGATGTCATCCGTTTTGAGAAGTTCTTTGAATCATCTATTTTTGGCTTAATTCAGAGTAAAAGGAAGGATAAGATATTTGCACTTGTACTTGATACTTTATGTATGCCAAGTAGTATATCTAACTGATGTCAAAGTTAAGTCCCACATACAAGCCAAGCATACAAACTAGAAATTTGAATCAATTTTCCTGCGGTCAAAAAAAAGGCTGCATGACAGATGACCTTGAAAGTTTTCTTGCCATTGCAACATCTTTCTGGATCCAAATACATTCTACATCCATAGTTACACATGGTTATCTTAAAGCCCAAAAAAACCTTATAATTTTCACAAGGTCATATCTTAAATTCCTGTCCATCAAAATTGACCAAAATTACACACAGGACTGCTTCAATACTCTACTCTAAATACATGTCAGTAACCAAGCAGTTGTCCAACTGACATGGCAGCAAAATGTAATGACATGGAACAGCTTCCTGGACTACATTCACAGCCCAATAATTGGCACCCAACACAAGAAATCTGTGAGTAAGTGGAATAGTGTGGAACAAGGCCTGTTTCTTGAAGAAAGTGAAAAGCAGAAGCAGCCCATTCCTCACTATTCCAATTACTCTTTGGAAATTATCACCTGTGTAAGGATCTTGTATGCATTCTCGCAGATTGGCAGGTTCATTTTTATAGACAAGATTTTAAGATATCACCTTGTGAAAAAGTATAAGTTTCTTTTTGAGCCCAGTTTATATTGTTTTCACATAAAGAATGGCTGGTTCCACCTGTGAAATTCAACATGTCAGTAAATTTGTTCATTTAAAAGACATGTAAGTTTGAACTGTATCTTTCCCTAAAGAAAGCTTAAGGTCATTCCAAATCATGAAAATTAGCAGCATTTATACCACCCTGCAAAGTAAATGGACTAAATCTATGTATTTCTTCACCACCTCTAGTCACTTTAATGTGCTTTAATCGTGATGCATTCCATCACACAGAGCCAGCCTCCCTCTAATGCTATAGTTTGTGATTACCCCTATCCCTGGAACAAGATATTATACACTCACAGTCTACACGTAGGTAAAGTGTACTAAGGACGACTATGTCTCATTCAATTATCTAGCCTGTCTGTCAACTAGGCTCTAACACTACAGCATACTATGTATTCTACAAACTCTAACGTTTCTGCTTCAATTTCACAGAGGCACTGGTGAGGAAAATATAAGCAACATCCTGATCAACATTCAACGATACCAGCTTGTTAGTTTGACCATATGATGAGTGGTGAAAAGGCTGTTCCAGTACTTTACTCTATAGGCCTATATACACCAGCTCACAATTTCATCAATATGATTGAATGAATGCTTCACAGTCTCATAACAGGACTGAGATACACAAGAAACTGCACGTTCTTGTGGTTAAATTTCAATGAGGCTTATGGATTCTATAGATATAGTCCAAAAAAAATTGGTGGTGTAGCTTGCAGGAGGCCAATCTCCCCGTCCTTCCCCTATAAAACGCACACACACACCCACAACATTAAGGCCTTCCCCTACTGTACGTTGGCTATCTCCATAAAGCATTAAATTTATTCAATGGAATCCAGGTAATTGAACCCCATCCCCTTCTTTTCCCTTCCGCTCCTCTCCTCTCCCACCCAAGTCTTGCTTTCCCTCTTTCTCATTTTATGACGAATAGGCACATTAGTAGAAAGGGGTACAACATTTCACCTGTTTTATTATTAAGGGGTTTGTATGCCTTTTGTGGTCAAATTGTGACATAATCTTGTATGTTAATTCCTAGAACAGTTTAAGAAAAAAAATCTCTGGACCTCTTTTTTCGTATATAAAATAACACTCATTACATGTTAAATTCTAGAACACATCATGAATTCAAATGACTCACATTTTAAAGACAAACCATAACTTCTTCAACTATAGCCCTCCTATACGCAATAAAGACTGCATACACCATACCTTACATGGAACATTTAGTCCCAATATAACCTAGGCCGGTAGGCCCCAAAGAAATAGACAACTCTCAGACTGTGAACAAATTATTTCAGCAATAATTTCTTTCCTAAATCAGAAACAACTCCACATTCTACACACTTACATTTTGTTGTTTTGACGATTTAACAAGTGTTATTAAACAAATGTGGTGCAATATAATTCAAAATTTAATAACTGCCAAATTTTGACACCTGTAAAATTAAAAGACTTGTGAAAAAAACATTGTTATCGCAGCATTCCTTCCTATTCTTATTCCAGACAGACAAAAAGCTTTTATTAGATTAGCCCGTCTAGAAATCAGCATACAAATTGGATAATTAGAACTTCAAAATACTTATGACAAATGAATTCCTGACTGAACGTATGACAAAAAAAAGTCAGAAATTTGTTTGCATGGTTTACTTGAAAAAGCTTGTTTACTTAAATTGAACTTTCTTATCAATATGAGACTAGAGGTAAAAGTACAGAATTACAGTTCTTTATCTATATATCTTTTCTGAACCTGTTTCAATCTGAATTGATTTGCATTAAGTAAGCCCAAGTATGAGACATATGTGACATGATCAAGGGGATTGAGTCGCATGTCGGCAATTTTCAGATAGAAGTTTTTTACAACATTTTCTGTCAGCTTATGTATGCTACATTTTGATGCAAACCCCATCAAAATCGGATATCTGGTTACCGAGTTATGAGACATTTATCAATGGCTGAAAACAATATAAAACAAAAGAATTTGAACACTGTTTATGCCAATATCTCAAAAACAATATTAGTGACATCCGACTCATTCCCCTTGTTCATGTAACATATTTACAAATGTTTAGTTGTCCTGAAAGTGTAACAAGCACAAATTCTGAGGCTTAATTAGGCTCAGATCAGTTCAGTTTTATGGATATTTCAAATCATCATGGATACAAATTAATGCAGATTTGAAAGTGTGGTGTAAAACCCCCGGAATAGTGTTTTACATGGCTGTTTGTGTTTATTTTATTACCTGGCCAGTAATTTCATTAACCCCACAATGACTGGTATAGATAACTAACGGGCACAGACTTCAATATAAGCTAGTTATATAATAAAGGTCATCGTATAAATTGCTTACTTTATTGCGAATGCTAGACACTCACAGTTCAACTTATTATGTACTGTTGGTATTGTGTTAGAGAACATGGTACATGACTTCTGATTACGAAGTGTCTCAAAAGTAACAAAACAAATACATGTATTCAAATTTGGTTATCTTTTCAAGCTTTTTCACCTCTTTCATCTGAGATTATATGTATTTGAAAGATGGTGATGATATTGAATACAATGTAATGCAATCAAAAAGAATCACACAAGAACAAAATTGTACAATTTTTGCAGAAAAAAAGTAGTGCTATTCCTTCAAGAAGAAACAATCCAAGCTGTCAGCATAAATTCAAAGCCATATGGAACACATCCACTGCTCAGTGCAAGAAGTGGGTAAGTACAATAGCTGCCCTGTGAACATTTGGCAATTTACACACAATATATTGTACTTATCTACATATGGCAGCTACACATGGCAGCTATCGCACTTGACATGAACATTTTACTTTACCTACAAAGTAAGAATGACATACCTGATGGCATGTATAAGTTACATTCAAATACACACCTATCTGACTGACAAGTATTTAACACACATATCACAATATGTTTAGTTTGATATCGCCCGACTTGTGACAAAGGAGACCTGTTTCTCTTGTCACTTTTACCACCTGTGCCACCAATATGCTACCTTCAATACCCTCAATGATTGATATGCTGACATGAACTAGAATATTCAATACTCTAACCAAGTATATACACATATGTGATGCGATCAAACAAAGATATGTATTCTCAAACTACCTTAAGCTATTTTAATGTCTTTTAAGTTATTTTATTCAAACCAAATAAAAATAATTTTAATGCAAATTTTAAAATAGCAACCGTATTCTAAGAAGATGGTATTCAGAGATGATGCATTTGTTTTCAACAAAATATCAGATCAGGAGTTTTGTGAAACCTGCTTTTTCTTTTTCAAATGTGTATCCTTCTTATTTATTCTGTTTGTTTTTTGTCAACAACTATGGCTTGTACTTCCTTTAATGGGCATGTCTAATACCGTAGAATTCCATCTTTAAACATAAGCCACTAAATAAGGGGCTTTTTCATGAAAGAGATGAAAGGCAGACACCTTTCACAAAACATTACAATAGATTGTAGAAAACAGGTTTTGTTGTAATGCTAGACACATGTTTCAGTAATATAGTTGCTTAAATTCCAAGTAACTTTTTTGTGGAGTGTCTGCCTTTTGTCTATTTCATAAAAAAAACTCATTTCGAGGCATGCTTGTAGATAAAATTCTACAATATGTCTCAATTATCAAATATGTGACCTGCTCCCACAAAACCAGACACAAGTCTCTAATTTTGAAAATTGAGTTTTTGATGTCATCATTTAGTATAGGTCTTCATCTTTCATTTGATACCAAATTATGTTTCTGGGACATGTGGTCCTCATTTCTACGGTCTTTCAATGGGAAGGAGGGAAGCGACACATAAAGAAAAGGCAAATGCAAGAAAAATGGCCTTAAAGTTATAAAATGACATGTTAAGTACTTGATTTGGCTCAGAAAATGCTAGATTTGGGTGTTTTAGACATAAAAGAATATTTTGTTTTCAATGATAGGTTAAAGTAAACATATTAAGGAATCAAAAAACAATAAAAACTGAAAAGCAAGGTTTTTCACCCCTTTCCCAACTTTGACTCGCCGTATCTTGAAATGGCCGAGTGCAACTTATGGCGGGTTTCGTCAGTGCAGATCACATATATATTAAATTATGTGTGTTTGAACACACAAATGTTAAAATAATACATATAGTAGGTCAGCAATAAAGAATATGAATATATTGATATTCTCTAGAATGTCATGACTTCACCCTGAAGCAATTCATTATAGAGGATTTGACGTTGGTCAATTATTAAGTAGCTACTAGAATAACACCACCTCTGTTATTAACGGAATACAAATGACTGTGTTCCTATAATTAAGTCCCAATCCGTATTAATGGTTAGAAGATTGGGTATTAGGGTTGATATGGCGTCTTGTGCCATCAGTAAGAGGATATCTAAATATTATGGATACATCTTAGGAATAATTTTCTTATGATGATCACACAACAATTAGACCATGAAAACGTGTCCTCAGATTTCCTAATCCAACATACAGAAACTAGAAGAGGAAAACGATTTTTGTTTGCACAAAGGGGCACCGAGTAGTGGTTCGAAGTTGTTTTCTTTGGTTTTCGTTTGGTGTTATAACTTGGGGCATTAAAAGTAGGTGGTCAAGTGATTTTTTGCGTATTATATATTCTCTCTGACATTGAGGCCAACCATTAAAACAATATGTTTCTAAATTTAAGCAGTTTTAATACCGTAAAAACTTGATAATTAGCATATGTGCTTACTATCGAGCACTTTTGAAAACATCAAATTGTACCAAAGTCAGACGCTTTACCAACTGAGCTAATAGAGTTGAGACACACTTTGCAGGTTTACTTGTTCGTATATATAACTATGTGTATCAATGATTTGCTCAAAACCCTTTACATTTTTGTGGATGGGGCTCTTCATGTTTGCATGTTTTAAAAGTGCTTGATAGAAAGCACATATATGCTAACTATCGAGTTTTTACGGTATGAGAATAAAAAAAGTGTATAATAATGCCCCATAGAATAGTACATACTTCTGCTCTGAATGTGGCTATCTGCGGTAAAGGGGGGAGTGAGAATGTCAATCTGGTCACACACCTTTAAAAGCATTTCTATGACTTATGATATAAATCATTCAAATGCTTGTATAAATTACACACAAATTCCAGCTTCAATACTGGTAATTCATGGTTATAGACTGACAAAATCTTTTATATACATGATTTTGACCAACTTTTGTCCACAATGTTTATAAAGACAGCAAACCATCCTTGCACTTAGCTATCTTTCCTACAAAATGTGTGCAAAAAATAATGTACAACATAAATTGAGCCGTGTCCAGTATATTCCCATTTGACCTCTTCTGCTGGTTGTTATGATTCCTCTTGACAAGTTAGTGACTATTAACTACAAGACAAGCGTTAATGGACTGAACACCCCAAACCCCATGACGACCTAACATTTTATTCTTGACCATAGAGGGGTAAACATCATAATATTAATTAAGGTGGGCCTGAGGGGAGCGTAACCTAGTGGTGTTTGCACTCAAATATTTTGACAAATAAAGCTGAAACACAAGAGGAATGATATGAGTTCTATAAAAGATCCCAAGGTTTGATATTTAATAAGGGGCGTCATTTCCACCCCATGTGCTTGATTGTTTTGGGAGCGGGAAAATGCCCAAAACTTCCATTCTGATATATTATTGGCCTTAACTCAAGAACTACAAGACCTATGTAAATATAAATATGACTCATTTCCTATAAGAACAATGTATTAATATTATTTTTTTATTTTTTAATTTTTTTTGTTATGTGGCTAAAACTGGAAACATTTGGCTCCTGCCATCCCTCTCGCCTTAAAAAAAAGACCCAACAATGTTATTTATAAGATATAAAGTAAAGTCTATTCTGTGCCAATCAAGTGTTTTTGGATTAAGTTTATGACCTAGAAACAATGTCACTGACATTTTCTTCATTTATTTTCTAATCAGATCACATAGTTATCGCATTATGCATGTGACAGTGCGCTCATGTAGAGCAAGTCATATAGTTTGATGCACTATGCCAAGAACAAATTCCACATGATTGATTCCAAAAGATACACAAGAGTACAGTGTATGCTTATGTTTCCAAAATATGATCATGCATAATGCTGTGTGCATTCGTCATAATGTTGGCTACACCATAATGCATGTGCTACATCTACTGATGATAGCAAGTGGTATATATTGTATTAAACCAATCATACACCATGGTAACACAGGCCTCTTAATAACTCATACGTATGTAATTCCGCTACCAATGTTTTTATGGGCAATAAGTGCACAAATGCGACGCAGATCTTTGCCGATTCAGTATTGAACAACTTTTCAGCACATCTGGTAAATTACTTTGTGCACTATTCCAGATGAGAGATGAAATAATCTAACATTTAGGACAGCTTTCAATTTGTAGAATACATAAACTCTTTTATGGATGATTATAATTGCAAATGGATGAAGTCCCAAATGTTTTCTTGCCAGTAGTCAGGAGCATACACGATCAAAATTTTACAAGTAAAATTACCATACTTTCCTCCTTGACAGTATCAGAAATATATTTGGTCTAAGATTATTTGGTATAATGAATGAAAATGTGGACATTTATGCCAAATATGTAAATTCTTTACAATGACATGTAGGTTAGCATTAATTGCTGAGAGCTTGTTATGGTGATTTCAGATATCCCAAATGCAAGTATTACTGCATTACACATTAAGAGTGTATACATAAACAACAGTCATAACATAAACAAAACATCTGTTATGCATATGAACATACTTTCATGAGCTGATTTTATGATCCTTACCGCATGTTTGTCCCATAATATAGGGAATATATCAGCTCTTTAGTAGCTGATCTTACATTAGACTTACCTGTTTACAGAATGCCAGAAGTCAATAGTTTTATGAGCATCAGACAGAAAATGTGGAGAAAGAAAAAAGAAAACAAAAGAAAAAAATAAGTTAGTAACAAATTAATCTGAAATTTCAAAATGATCAAATCACAGCAAAAAGCTATCATCTTGTAAATAGAGTTGACAGGTTTGTGCCCAGATTGCTATATTAACCTCCTTGTTGAAGCTGGGCTAAGATCTGATTGCAGGGATTTGCGCAGGGAGAACATTCTACATGCAGGCTGTAGATGGTACATAATGATAACATTGTTTCATATAATTTATATTGTTGTTGCTATTTACTATTACTATTGCTATCTACTGCTGATAGCAATGTTGAAATTTAGATTTATATTACTGTTGCTATCTACTGCTGATAGCAATGATTCATATAATTTATATGATTATTGTTATTTTCTGCTGATAGCACAATAATATAAATCATATGAAACATTGCTATCTACTGCTGCTAGCAATGTTGAAATTTAGATTTATATTAATGTTGCTATTTACTGCTGATAGCAATGATTTATATCATTTATATTATTGTTACTATCTACTGCTGAGAGCAATGTTTCATATAATTTATATTATTGTTGTCATCTACTGCTGATAGCAATGTTTCATATAATTTATATTATAGTTGCTATCTACTGCTGATAGCAATGTTTCATATAATTTATATTATTGCTGCTATCTACTGCTGATAGCAATGTTACATATTTATATTATTGTTGCCCTCTACTGCTGATAGCAATGTTTCACATAATTTATATTATTGCTATCTACTGCTGATAGCAATGTTTCATTTAATTCATACCATTGCTGCTATCTACTGCTGATAGCAATATTTGATATAATTTATATTATTGCTGCTATCTACTGCTGATAGCAATGTTTCATATAATTCATATTATTGTTGCTATCTACTGCTGATAGCAATGTTTCATATGATTTATATTGTTGTTGCTATCTAATGCTGATAGCAATGTTTCATATAATTCATATTATTGTTGCTATCTACTGCTGATAGCGATGTTTCATATAATTTATATTATTGTTGCTATCTACTGCTGATAGCAATGTTTCATAATTCATATTATTGTTGCTATCTACTGCTGATAGCAATGTTTCATATAGTTCATATTATTGCTGCTATCTATTGCTGACAGTAATATTTCATAATTTATACCATTGTTGCTATCTACTGCTGATAGCAATGTTTGTATAATTTCATATCATAACCTAGTTGCTTTATATCACATATAGCAACATATTAATAGCTGCTATCTATTGCTGAAAGGAATATTTCCAGACACCATATAGTACTATAGCATCACCATTGGTAACTTCTGCTGAGAGCAATGTTTCATATATAAAAACACAATTTTGTATCTCCATTGTTATGGCCAGTCAGACTACAGCTTATTACTGAAAGTCCTTATCATACCTATACCAGTTTAATTGCATCTGCAAAATTTACATTTGAGCTATAAATATTCACATTTGAACCAAACATAGTTTATAACTCACTTGATTATACACCAATAAAAATAGCAAATATTGAATAACAAAATATAACTTCCAACTTCCTTATTATTATTAACATTTGCCTAGCACTAAAGAACTAAATGCTTACACACTTCAGCCCACTCAATCCACCACTCGAACACAAAAACAAACAAAGTCAAAGTTGTCTGTTTTCATTGACCTAGTTTTGCCCATCACTTCTTTGAATGCCACCATGAAAAAATTCCAAAATCAATGAAATCCAACAATCTGATAAAATTCACAAACTTTACCCGAAGAACCAATTTTAACCATTTTGTTACTCACACGATTCTATTTCACTTTGCAAATTAAGTCAAAGTAATATTTATGTGTAATTTAATTGTCAGCACTCAGTATCTGCACACCAGGATTAAGATGAGTAAAAACCTCTCCTCCATCATCAAATGTTTTCATAGCTGGAATCAAAGCAATCTCATGAAATGCAGATTTCAAGAGTAGTCCTCACTCACTTCTCTACACAAATATTATTTGCTTTAATATGACAAATGTTACTGTGGTGCACGGTAAGCCAATCCATAGTATACTTGGCTTTGACTTCCTGTACCTCACTGTAACAGGGAGTTATGATACACCAGCATCTGCCAAACGTGTTATTTTTATATCTATATACAGACAGTAAGAAAATATTGTATTGCAAGATTTTTAATACCATAATTTTGTGTATGACTTTATTTTTAAAGGATTTCAAAGTGATGGGAGTATGTCTGTTATTGCATTTCTATAACTTGAATTTATTCAAATTAACTGTATGATATTTGCGGAAGAAATGGCACGTATATCCAGGATAAAAGTGATAACACTTTTGTTTGCTGCAACTTCTTTGTATAAAATATTGTAAAAATAGAATGTGAAAATATAACAGTAATACAGTACTGAGCATGTACCAGGATAAGACACAAGATTTTCATATTTCATCATCTGCTTCAATTATTTTGTGCAACTGTAATGATGTTGGTAAGTACTTGTCTATATAGACCAACCAAATTTAAGATTAAAAATAGTTGCATATCTATTTGGTGCTGACAAGCATTGTGTCAATTATTTTCACACACATATATAGCACGATTTGCTATCTACTGCTGAAAGCAAAATTCCATAATTCCTAATCTAATGATGATAGTATTAATCCATTTTTTTAAACCATTTACTACCGATAGCAGTATTCCACAAAATGAATTTTAATTTCTACTGCTGAATGCACTATTTTACAAAATCACATTATCAAAATCCTTTCATATCTACTAGTACTACTGATAGCAATAGCCCATAAAATCTACATCATCATAGTTATAATATACGGCTGATAGAAATATTGCACAAAACACTAAAATATTGCTATCTACTGCTGATAGCAATATTCATTTTAAAAAAAAGAACTCCGAGACCAACATTGCTATCTACTGCTGATAGCAAAATTTAGCAAAACCTATAGAACCAATAAAATTGACACATGCTATGAGGTATCAGAATATATTTGGCATTGTAAATATCATAAAAGTTACAGTATTTTAAATACTTCATTAAACCAACAATTTTGACTTAAAACCTTCATGGTTCTTGGCTTTAAAAGCTCCATTTCTGTCTTTTAACTGCCATCAGATATGGTCTAATTCCCTACTGTACATTATTGCAAAGCCTATAATGGGGTCCTAATGCAAATATAGCTAGGTCTACAGAGCGTAAAGATGTGTGTTGGTTGAAATTGGCCACTTAATGGATGTTGGAGGATAGCAAAAGCAAATATTAAAAACCATGTTCAGTCATCTCCAGTAAAGCAAACAAATTTTCAACCAGGGTAGTTAAAAATAAAATGCTATACATAGGGACCCGGACTAAGACACTTTCCTTTAACCCTCTGAGCACAACCAACGATCCAACATTGCCTCTGATTGGTCAATTACATGATATTTTCACTTTAATCACCAATCAGAATGGCGCTTTGAAAATAATTCATTCCAATTTTTTTTGCATGGTGAAATTATTCTAACAATGTTGCTGATTGGGCCAATTGATAATGAAAACTTCTTTTTGGCCAACTGTCAGGTAATTCTCATGGGGTTAAATCAGGTGAATGAAAATTGTTGTACATTTTATCTTGAAAAATTCCACCACTAATTCCAAATTCATACTGAAAAAACAATATCAGAACAATTATTTACAAATTTAGATGGAATTTTCTGAAAATGCTCTCACTGCATAAGGTGTTGCTAATAATAATACTAAATATCACACATCTTCAATCATTATTATGCCCCATGGTAGTTTTTCAAAATTGTGTGTGAAACTTGCTGCAAATTTAAATCCTTTTAAAGTGATAAATGTTATATAAGCATTGTTTGCTCCCAGCCATTATTTAATTAAACTAGCGACTAAAATCACACTGTGGTAAAAGAGTGTCATTGGCAAGAAAAATTTTGGCCAAAATATGTGTGCGCTTTCCTCTCATTTCTGTTATCCATAGTAACTTTAACCCCATGAGGACTACCTGCCGATTGGTCAAAATGAATATTGTGTCCAATTTTGAACCAATCAAGGAGGGTATTAATAAGATCATCTGTAAATGCAAGTTCGACCATAAATAGTTTAAAGCCTAGATATAATTGGCAATTGAAATAAGCATTTCAAGTTATCAACCAATCAGAAACACTGTTAGATGACCAGAAGTGTCCAGGGGATTAATTCAAATGTAGCCGGGAAAACGTACACCTTCAATTTAAATATTGTTTTCAATGAAACTGGCTTTTGACTTCAATAGCGTCCTATCTAATGTAGAATTGTTCAATGTGGTATGTAACATGCTGACATTTGGGTGATGATGAGACACAGTGTCCCTAATGGCAACACTAACAAAATAAACTAAGCAGCATAAAATGACTAGTAATTTATTAAGATATAGTCAAGATGACACAAGAAGATTGGCAAAGGCTATCAAAATATACTCATCATCAAAACCAATAACTCCATTTTAATCCATTCAATTATGCTAAAGATCGGAAGATCTATCAAAATACACTATAGTGATTGTGCTGAAACTAATATTGTTTTATGTGTGTATTCAAAGTGTCCCACCCTTTTTTCTTTTTACAAGCCGTGCCAATAGGCCGGCTTGTATTGTATTTCAACGATTTCTTCTTTCTTTCTTTCTTTTTGTCAACATGCTTCTTCTCCCACAAGCAACATCGCATAGTGATGCCACTTGCACATATGCATTGTTATTACACTGTGCCTTTGGGGTGTTCACAGATTTGGGGTCAAAGGTCATTAAGGGGACACTACTTCCGGTTTACGGCCAAAAACATGATTTTTGACGCTAAAAATGCTTCTTCTTCTACAAATAACATAGCACATTGACGCTACTTGCACACATGCATTGACATTAGTCAATGTCTATGGGGTGTTCACAGGTTTGGGGTCAAAGGTCATTAAGGGGTCATTTCCGGTCTGAAATTTTTAAAATTCAAAAATTAAATTCTGTCTAAAGTTACATTGTACAGTGATGACACTTGCACATAAGTATTGTTATTAGTCAAGGTGCTTGGGATCAAAGGTCATTAAGGGGTCTCTTCAGGTCCAAGACAACAAAATCTTCAAAATGCTTCTTCTGCCACAAACAACAAAGCAGAGTGATGCCACTTGCACACATGCATTGACATTAGCCAGTGTCTATAGGATGTTCACAGATTTGTGGGTCAAAGGTCATTAAGGAGTCACTTCCGGTCTAAAATTAAATACCTTCGATAATTTTTATTAGCCTGGAAAAACATAGCAGAGAGCCAGTATGTTCACACATGAATTGTTATTACAAAGTGTAAATGAGACATTTTTTATTTGGGGTCAGGGGTCATTAAGGGATTACTTCCAGTTTAAAACCAAATGCCGTCAACAATTTTTATTAGCCAGGAAAAAAATAGCAGAGAGCCGATATGTTGACACATGAATTGTTGTTACCCTGCGTATATGTGGTATTATTTAAATTTTGAGTCAAAGGTCATTAAGGGGTCACGAGACAAAATACCTTCAAATTGCATCTTCTGCCACAAACAACATAGCTGAGTGACGCTACTTGGACACATGAATTGACATTAGCCAGTGTCTATAGTATGTTCACAGATTGGGGTCAAAGGTCATTAAGCCGGCCGGCTTGTTCATGTTGTATGCAACACTAGTTCTTTTTTATTTCATTTTCATATCGTATAATTCATTTCATTGCTGCTATCTACTACTGAAAGCAATGTTTCATAATTCATATTATTGTTGCTATCTACTGCTGACAGCATCAAACACAATGAAATGATACTTTCTACAATATTTTCTTCCTCATTCCCTCATCACAAATATTACTTTCATCTGAACAGCCATAGAAATACTCCTTGCAATTTCCTTCATACCTTTTCCTATCCTTCCTCACCAACCCGGAGCAATACAGTATGTGCAAGCAAAACCTATCTAGTAACATACCCCATGATAACTTATTCTTTGATGTAACTTCATATGACAGCAAACTATGTTACATTGAGGCTTCATTTCACACTTTCTCACTACCGGGGTACTAATCAAGCTGAGGTGTCATTTCCGTCTGTAACATTATAAATTAAACTTTTGTGTCACAACTCTACGTAGAGTAATAAAAAATGCAGATGGGTTCAGTCTGCTACTGTTTGTCAATTACAACATTATTAGATAGCAGATCATCATGGTTATCACCTTTCTTATTATTACATAGGCCTATATGTTAAAATGTTAAAATTTCAGGTAGAATTTAGTTAATGTTGATGTTATTGGGCTATTAGAGTTGAAATCCACATTGCCCTGTGGAAGATTTTGGAAATATCTTCTACAGGGCAGTATTTTTTCAAATGTAATTGGTCAGGGTTAATCATTTTGAAACCCATACTCCCTCTGTATTATGGTTTACCTTTTTCTTTCACAACTGGAGTGAGTATTTAAAATGGAAGTTTCCCAATTGTCTATTCTATTCAAAACTCACACTCCCTCTGTACAGGGGTTGTGGGGATTTTAAATGGAATAGCCCATTTAATGCTGCCTAAAGGTTGATGATCTCTGGAGAACAGAAAACCACAGTATTTCAAAAGAAATGTCATGTGTGCTGTATGGAATAGAAACCAAGATGCATAATGTATGTTTTTCTGGTTTTCCCTGATCATCATTTCGTTTGAAGGCTCTATGGTTAAAATATGCTTCAAACAATTCACATTTATGATCAAATTAGTTGAAAAATACTCTGTACCAAGCAATCTCCCACGGTACATGATAACATTGAGCCAGTGTTAGTGTTGATGATAGCCATACTACCACCTTATTGGAATCCTTAATCAATTACGTCATCCAATCTACTCCCTTATCAATTCCAGGGTCCTATCAATTTAACTTACATTAAAAGACCAGACCAAATAATTAGATCAGAAAATAATGAAAAGACACCATCATGACTTCTGCTCAAACACAGATTTAGTCAATCAATTTTGTGCTGTGAGGCCGATTCCATAATGTGATTTTGTTTTAAACGGCAAGGAACAATATAAAAAAAGAGTAAACACTAAATATACGAAATGAAATATGTGATACGATCAAGAAAAATGAGTAATTTGTAGAGCAAAATTAAAATTTGGTTTCAAGTTTATTATATGTGCCATATTCAGAACTTCACTTTGCTGAAAATTCCATCACAAAGGATTTCAGGCTCCAGAGATAAGGTCATTTCAATCCTGCTCAGAACAATAAAAGAATTTGAACACTATTGGGCTATTCCATTTAAAATCCACACTACCCCTGTGGAAGATTTTGGAAATATCATCCAAAGGGGGAGCATGTTTTTCAAATGTAATTGGTCAGGGTAATCATTTTGAAACTCTGTATTATGGCTTTACCTGTATCTTCCACAGCTGGAGTGAGTATTTCAAATGGAAGATACCCAATTGTCTGTTGTATTCAAAAATCATACTCCCTCTGTTGAAGACTTTAGCTAAATCTTCCACAGGGGTAGTGTGGATTTTAAATGGAATAGCCCAATTGGCTAGATCTCGAAATCAACATTAGCGACAAACGACTCATTTAGCTTGATCACATCACATATAGAGTCAACTCATATAATTTGATATAGTATGATTTATCCTTGAGATATAGAAAACAACAAGAAAAGAAAAGCCATGTACACAAAACTACAAATAACCAGGACTAATCAGATGTCATGAAACTAATTAAAAAGAAAACATAAATTGTTAAAACCCTTTAAATTTTAAATATGTTGTTCTGTACTCAAAATGCTGAAATAATACTAGTAATAACTATTGGGAAGGGTTTCTCATTTTGACATGCATTTTGACCTACTGGTTATTTTAGCCGTTTAACATGTAGTTCTATAGGAGGACATTGACCTACAAACAAATTTGGGTGCAAGTTGGGACATGTGTAAACAAATCAGGTTTTACAAAAATTCATACATTATGGCTTTAATGCTGTACAGTTTGTTACCTGCGATCCGGGCCTGCGATATTATCCCCTTCATTTTTCTAATAAAAATTAAGCACATTGCAGTACAAAGGTAAAAGTACACATTTTACCAGTACCCCTACATCTGTATTCATACCTAACATGTAGACAGGAAGACACCAATCCATAACATACGTGTTTACAAATACCATCTATGATCAAATTCATCTACCTGTATGTCATGTCTAGTACAATATCAGCATGCGATATGAATCACCATCTTGACAGGTAGTGTCTGGGCATAGACGATTGACATTTCATCACCGTCACCCTACAACTAGATCAAATTTTGTACATTTTTGTAAACTATTGGAAAAAATGTTCAAAATATGATATTTTCATGTGTTTACAAATACCATCTATGATCAAATTCATCTACCTGTATGTCATGTCTAGTACAATATCAGCATGTGATATGAATCACCATCTTGACAGGTAGTGTCTGGGCATAGACGATTGACATTTCATCACCGTCAACCTACAACTAGTTCAAATTTTGTAGATTTTTGTAAACTATTGGAAAAAAATTATTTTCAAATATGATACTTTCATGTGTGACAGTTATTAAACTTGACATTGCTTCCTGCATGAAGTAACTCTTTTATAGAGAAGGGAATCTATGTGAAATTATTTTTGTATGGTGTAGTGTAAACCTCTGTTGATAAATGTGGTTCACAAATGGTTTGCTTTATTGTTATCTCATACATGCTTGAAAATTACTTGGAAAATTTTATTACCAGTGTCACAATTTATTAACACATTAACAAACAGCAGATAGGTGAATTTTCCATATCACACGATAGAGGTTATATATATATATATTTGATAATAATCAAGAATGATTTATCCCAGAAAAACTATAGAATCCTTCTTATCTCACTTAAAACATCAACACAGAGACCTTGACCCATCATTGCAACAATTTGAATCAATATGAAAGAAGATACACAATAGCCATCAAACCACTCAGAAACTAGTTATTTTATACAGATTATTAGCATATTTCTACTGGGCGAATGGTTCCCGGTGAATTTGAGTGAATTCGGGGTGATGCAAGGAATACGCGGTAGCGGGCCCAGTAGAAACAGATCGGGTGAAGGTGAATGCTGGGTGATGCGAGTGAACCTCGCCATCAACTGTCAACCACCTTTCAAGGTGGTTGATAGTGGTGACTATGCACTAACGTTCACAGTAGAAACAGTTTGGGTGACAATTTTGCGGATGACACTATAAGTAATTTATACAATACAACACGAACATTCAAAATCTGACATTGAAGATCACAAAGCGTATTTTCTGGACTTCTGCCTTCCCCACTAAATATGTATTGTGAGTAGTGAATTGTTACCCTGCATTTTATACAATGCAGTAGAAACGGCCTGGTGGGGGGATTAAAAATGCGGGTGACTTGAAGGTAAATGTGAGGTAATTTGAGGTGTTCAGTATTAACACGCTGAATGTTTTAGTTCTCTCTAGTTAAGCCCCGGGACTTGTTGGGAGGGGGTTAGATTTTCAAAAAGGGGAGCCTTAATTAGGTCTTTTTTTACAATGGCAATTCCCATTAAAAGCATTGCTAATACCGTCTGGCAGTGCTGCGGTGCTCCAAACACAATAAGGAATTTCTACAAATGCTGTACTAAGTGTCTTGCCCCATTAACATAATCACAAAATTCATTCTTCCATCTAATCAGTTAAAATGAAATCATGAAACTCTGCAAAATGCTGAGTTTGATGTAATATCAAAATTATGGGAAAACATGCAGGCACTGTACAAGTAAGCTTATGGGAATGCCCACCAGAGCCAACACACTTCAGGATACAGGAAATGATCTTTTTTACTACATAATATATGCCTAAACAATACAGAAAATAAAATGCTTATTAATATTATGAATTATGAATTTGCTGTTATGAAGTGAATCTATAAGAAACATGATCACAAACAATAAAGAAAATGTAAAATTAGCTTATAACATGGCAGCCATATTGGAAGGAATCACACTGTAGTTCAGTTTTGTATTTTGGCTTTTACACTTAATTAAACTGTGCCAGATCTATTAGTACCCTGAAGGGATTTTACTACAACCTTCACCCAATGGAAAGCTTATCTGGTAAATCACACTTCTAGCTAGATTTTTTGAACGTTAAAGGTGGTGCTAATTTAAGAAAAGTGGCCAGACCTTGCCGACAAGATGAGCAAGGATGATTGTCAAATTTAGTACTTGTAATTTTGAACTTCTCTGGTTGTATGAAATCAATGTATCATTTGGTACAGTTGGTTTATATTAAGAAACTGAACAGAAATTTATTTGACACATTCCAAAATCAGTACCATGACCAAAACTGTTCAGAATTTGAAGTGAAGGCATGCATAACTAGTGGGTTCATTTTCAAATGAGATAAATGAAGTTGGTAGATAATATACATGCACCACCTCCTAAAACTGGTTTATTTCTGATGCAAATACTTAAAAAGTAAAAGCGTATAATTATTGAGTCACTGGTTTAAATATTTGAATCAATTGATGATCATAACATTTGGTAAAAGAAAAATAGCTCCACATAATTTGAACTGCCTGACATATTAGAAAAGTATTAATTAATCGTTATATATAATGCACATCAATTATTCTACAATTGTAACTGAAAAATTCTTTCCAGATTTCATGCCTATTACACAAGATAAAAAAATTGCAAGGAATATTTATCATTCATAATTTATGCTTCACAAATTCTTCAAGTGCACCATAAAATTGAAACCCACTTCAGATCTGCAAATGCATTATGCATGTATGTTCTCAATGTATTGCGGAACTATTCCTAACTCTACATGGTAAGCTTACACTTTCATAACTTCGTAAAAAAAGAGGCTTGGTAGAAGCTGATATTTTATATTCTCATATTTAATTTCACAAGTTGTTAGTTTAATTTATTTTATTTATCTTCAGGAACATCAGTTCATGGACTTAGTTTGCAACCAAATCTGTTGCTAAAAATTGGACTATGTCAGAAGTAGTAGGAAGTAGTAATGTATATTTATTTCAAATCTTAATTGGCTTAAATCCAAGCAAAAAATGTCCTAAAATAAAGGGCTTTTTAAAACTTGTTTAAAAAATGTACATCAAAGTGTATGTCTTACAGTGATTACCTATCATCGCTGTTATAAAATTCATTAAAATGTCATCAAGATCTTTTGGGCAGTGAACCATGTAATGTATAGAGCAAATCTGTGATACATGTACACAGCCATCAATTGAATCAATACACCAAAACAGAGCAGTGCTACTGAAATCACATTTTAAAAGCAATAATTAGACGTTCACCGGTCAGGGCAAGGCCACTACACTTTTGTATCATCTCAAGCATGATGATACTTTAGCACCTTCACAGTACATCTCTCAACTCATTATTTTCAGAATATTATTGATAATTCCAGAATCTTTCTTAGTTTTGTTCATCAGTTATCAATATGAAAATTAATTCCAATGAGCATAAACACCTGGAGTATTTGTTCAGTAGTTCTAAATTCAATTATTTCCGCACAAAATCATGAAATCAATTGCCTTAAAGTATCATTAGGCTGTTGGAATGAAATAAAAATATTTCACTGAGTTACGAAGAATACTGTGACAAAAAATACTCAAAAGCATTTACAAATGGTTTCAATTGTATGTAAATTCAGTTTCATGTGGTTTCTGCTATGGTATAAATGGTCAAATATGAATACATTTCAAGTAATTGACCATCTATTTAGTGCAAAGAAACATGAACAATCTTTTCAAATCTACTGCAAACTCATAAAAGAGAATTTATCCCATAATAAATATAATTTTACTTAAGCCGATATGAATCTCATGACCTGTGAGCAATCTAATACTAGTTCCTCACAGACAATTTAAAGGTTGGGAGAGCTTAGCTTAGTAACTACATGATGTACTGTGACTAGCATTCTTGCATGGTATAATTGCATGACAAGATACGGTGTGAATGTAAGCGTGGTGAGGTGAGGATATTCTACCATGCGCATAATGGAAGTAGCATATGCACCTGTTACCCTGCACAGTAAGGCAATGTGTTATGTGCAGCTATGTGGCTGACCAACTAGATAAGGATATGGTCGGCTTATTGGGCTATACCAGTTGAAATCCATACACCCCCTGTGGAAGACATGACCTTAACCTTCCACACAGAGGAATTTCAAATGAAGCCACCCATTTTGGTAACCCCATTTGAAATTCACATTCCCTGTGTGGAAGATTAAGGTCATGTCTTCCATAGAGGGTATACAGATTCAACTTGAATGGCCCAAATTTTCCTAAAATATCAAAAACTATAATATTATGAAGTGACAATATGCAGATATGGAATATGTTTATATAAATTTCCAAATTGGTAGATTAAAAATGAAACTGTCATCATTGTAAGGGCCGCTGTATACTTTTATTCTACATAGAATATTTATGTAACATGTCTTTAATATAGAATCTATTCTCGTACTATTTCCAGTAATGTTTAACTTGCTATGAATGTTTGATGACGTAAAATCGACAATACATTTCCACCTTACATTCGACATCCAATATAATTGATTTTTTATCAACAAACATTTGTTACAAGATAAATTGAATAATGAATACTTGTTGAACAAATATTCTACATTGAATATTTGGAGAATTTACATAGCCCTTAAATCGTAGTTTATTTCCAAAACATTAAAAACTAGCTCAATACAAATTATACAATTGAACTGTCACTATGCATACTGTGAGAAGCTGTTTATGTTTGCGAAAGTTAAAATTGGAACCAAATTTGTTGTACAGTCAGCCATGATACCTAGCATCGACATTGGCTCTATTACAATAAGATTACTTTCGTATTGTAATCAATAACATTTATTTAGAATCCAATTTCAATTGAGTAAAGCAAGCTGTAAAACATGTGACAGTGTACGTGCAAAACATGTTACCAACTTGGGCAAATATATAAATAATGATAACATGGATGTTTTAAGCTTCCTGTGCTTAACCAAGACATTTACCACAGCTGCAAATACAATTAGATTGGCGCAAGTGTAGTTTTGGGCATGTCTTAAGCTCTCTTTTTATCAGTTTTGAAGGCTGTCATAATAACATTGTGTTACATACAATATAGACATTGCTGGTGTTCATATATTAGTCTTGAACTAAACCAGGATTTTCAAATATCTGGAAATTCAACTTATACACATTCATAAGAAATTATGAAAGATGCAGATTTCATATATTATTTACTTACTGTACAAAAATATTAATTTTAGTAAATTGGGATATCTGTTGATGACCATTACCTTCTATAGCATGTAGCAGAAGGTAATTGTTGTCAACAGATAATCCCAATTTACTAAAACTAACACTTTTGTTGTTCACCATTAATGCTCATTGTTTTTGCTGCTACCTACTGAAGATAATCTATCTATAAGTGGTATTGCTTTTGTAACTATCAACCGTAGAAGACATGTAAATGACATTACCATGTAATGTACACTGTCTCCAGCATATGTACCTGTACATGTGATTGGTTTGTAGTGCTATCTACTAAAGATAGCATATCTGCAAGAGATATTGTTTTTGCTGCTATCTACTGAAGATAGCATGTCTGCTTATAACATTGATTTTGCTGCTATCTACTGATGATAACATATTTTTGCTGGTATCTACTGAAGATAGCATGCCTGCAATAACATTGATGTTGCTGCTATCTAATGAAGATAGCATAATTTGCTGTTATCTAATGAAGATAGCATGCTTGCAATAACATTGATGTTGCTGCTATCTACTGAAGATAGCATATTTTTGCTATTTACTGAAGATAGCATGCCTGCAATAACATTGATGTTGCTGCTATCTACTGAAGATAGCATATTTTTGCTGCTATCTACTTAAGATACCATGTCTGCAAATAAAATTGATTTTGCTGCTATCTACTGATGATAGAATATTTCTACTGCTATCTACTGAAGACAGCATGCCTGCAATAACATTGATGTTGCTACTATCTGCTGAAGATGGCAATCTGATTATGATTGATGTGTGCTGCTATCTTCTGATACATATATAGGACGTTTACACTATTGTTCTATTTATCTTCAATAAAGCAACGTACAAAACCCTTATCTGCTCCTACTTCTTGCAGTCACTGCCACATAAATGTTCTTATTATGATATGAAAAGCATCTACCTGCCAAAATAATTTCCTTTGTAAAACAAACCTGGGAGGCCCAAAATCAATCTCATTTCTATGTGAATGTTTGATGGCACTGACTAGTACAATCGCAGATGGGTATGTCACTACAATGTACTATATAATACAATCACTTGCAAGAAGCCTACTACAAGTACCTTTGTTGTACTTTTAAATGTCACTGCCCTACAACACTCAGCATTCTAAATCTAGTTTGTGTAATTGAAGCTTCTGTGTATTTAGTGGGCTTAATGTCTGTAGATGAAATTACAATAAGCTGGCCAAATTGTTTTTCTCTTTATTTTGGTACAACTACAACTTAAATTATTTCCATGAAAGCTGGCTGTCTTAAATTATTTCCATTATTTCCGTTTTGGTACAGCTTAAATTATTTCCATTAAAGCTGGCTGGTGCATTTTTCTAAAAATTTGATTAGAACTGGGAAAAGTTAAACTAATTTTTACTTCAAGTCACAATCAAAACCATATCAAAATGAATGTCAAGTAATCTTTTCTCCATGTTTCAATCAATTTTGAAGCTTACTCTAAACTACAAACAGGAAATTCTGAAGAAATAATAATAAACAAGTTGCTGATGCACTTTACAGCCTATTAATATGACTCATGAAACAGAAAATTATGAGGCCTGTTCGGAAGCTTAATGCATGTGGCAAATGTAAGCATTACATATCTACCTTCACCTTGTGCAGATCATGAAGATAATACCTCCATGAGGTACTGCCTTCATGTACAGATCCAAGAATTGTCAGCTAAACACTGTCACATGAATTAAAAATGATGTCTGACTTGCCATACTTAAAAAAGGTGCTAATTCTCTAGCTTAATGGTAAATCCTTCATTTCAAAGATTGTTATTCTATCACTATGAAATTCTAAATAAACACATTTAATTATGTCGATATCATTACCTTCACAAATTTCTTTAGACAATGAGAAAGCACCATATCTTCACAATAAGCAGGTATCACTTGATAAAACCATGAAAAAATGCACTGATGAATATTGTTTGTATGATATGTTATCACCTCATCTAGGGCCTTGATGGAATATTTTTGAATCCACCTATATATCACTGTCATGTTTATAAAACCAGCCAGGTCATACAGTGTGGGCACTCTAAGGTGATACTTCAACAAGAATTTGTAACCTTCCTGCTTAAAGAGGATATTGAACCATCCCTTGAGAGAGGAAATCTTTCATCATGCCTAAAGCCTTTTGAACACAAAAGGTATGACCAAGATGCTGCATTTTTATCACCTGATTTGGGCTACTTGATATATATCCCCAAAGATATGAAGTATTTAATCGTGCTTCAAGCCTTTGCACACCAGTCAGTATTGCTGAGGTTGCACTTTTATCACCTGGTTTGGGCTATTTGATGCATTCATAAAGATTTAAAAGCTTTTACTGTGCCTTAAGTCTTTTACAACCAAGAGGTCTGACTAGTAAAAGTGTTGCCACATTTGCAGCTTTATCACTTGTTTTAGATACTACTAGAAGCATGCATAATTTTTCAATGGGATGACCAAAGCTCAAAATCTCTCAAACTGTCTTGATTTATACTAAGTAAGATAAGCTTTTCTCATAATCTTCTGAGATTGTCCACTTACACAAATTTCACAGCAACATAATGTATAAATGTTCATCACGATTTGAATGCATATAATTTTGGCAAGGCTGACAAGCCATATACTTCTGCACGGTGCAAGGTGACTCTGTTGGTGAGGTGTCAAGATGAAATTGCATCTATACTACTGATATCTAGTCTTGTCTACTAGCCCCATCAAGTGTTATTATATGATGGGTGTTAGCATATATGGGTGTTGTGCAATGTGAGACTATTTTCTAGGGTCTGTAGGACAAGATTGCAGCTAATTTGCAAATTCCCTTGGGATAGGGTTACTATCATATGCTATTGAATTTTAGTGTATCACATATCTTTCTGCTTCATCTCCCATATTTGTTTCACAATTAAAGACAAAAACATTGATGGCTAATACTTCATAGAATTTATCTAATCATGCTAATGGCCTTGGAATATTTGAAATATTGTACCTAATCTTAGTAGCTTAAAATTGCTGCATTAAACATTCAAACACCCATCAGCTCCTTTAATTCTTTAGCAAAGAATGCAAGAAGCTGGTGCACCAGGGTATGGTAGGGATTCAACTCAGCTCAGAGTGCAATGGCTGTCAGGTCAGGGATAATAATCAGCACACATGAAAATATAAATATTGAAAATAGAATATACCTATGCAGATGAATCAAACATCACATGTTTGTGCCTTCAACACAAATGTGTGATTTAGTGGTCCATTTGTACAGCCATCTCTAAGATGCTAGGTGTATACAATACACAGGGAGGAAGAAATAGGGATGGACCGGACACAGTGTAGGAAGACACCTGTGTTGATCACTAATGGCTTTCCTATCAAAGCAAGACAAGACATGTTGGTCAGCAAGGACAAGGTTTAGTGAATTAAATCTATGTATATACTTGAAAGAAATAGCCCACAAAATGCAATAGAACCTTTATTACAAATTTGCAGGATCACAAGAAATAAATCCAATTCATATCATATTAGGCAATATAAAAAAAAAAGGTTTGTCTCAAAGCTCACAAGTCGTCTGAAAACAAATGCGAAATGCAATTTTTTTTTATTATTCCAGACTAGGTATATTTATTTTCTCGAATTTTTCTGGAAAAATGAAAAAAAAATAAAAATAAAAAATAAAAAAAATTCTGCATTTCTCTTTTTTCAAACGCACGATTTTACAAATGTGCGTGCGAGCTTTGAGACTTTGGCCTTATGCTACTATATAAAGAATAATGTTTTGTATCAAATGCACTCTTGGTTTTTAAACAACCTATATATATGGCACTAAAACTGCACTTTACATCTTGTTTTTAAACAACCTATATATATATATGGCACCAAAACTGCACTTTACATTACACAAAGCATCATCATTCATCAATTAAATATTCTTTCAACCAATCAATAGGCAATTTTTTTTTTAAAAGCCTACATGCACTTTTAAAGCATTCATGAAACATTGTTAAACCTGTATAATTTGTGGCTTCCATCATTTAGAAATTGTGTCACCTGCTATTAAATTGGTATATGGCATTTTTCAGGTGGTGGCCGCATGGCATTCCCTAAATTCAGTAAATTTTCATCGTCAACCGTGTAATTGAATGGGATTATTTTGAAATTTTAAAACGCTTGAATTATCACAAACAAATAGGCCTATGTTGATAAATAATATAAATACAAGCTAAAACCGTCGATAATGAACCCCACAAAACTAACCGAGTATATTGGAAAATGCCATACGGCCGGGCGGTTTCACAAGTTGCCGGCTCGATCATGTCATCCGCCGCCTGGCATTTTAACTATGTGTCTTTGTGGTTTTGTGCATTGACAAAAATAGAGCACTGAAAATTGACAGCTTATGTATGCCATAGTTACCATGGTATTGGCTACATCCAGTGCACACATATCCATAGTATAATAATAAACAGTTTTATAAACCCATTTATTATGACCCACATGGTTAGCTTTATCCTCAACATTTACATAAAATTAATAGTATTGTTATTATTCAATGCTGACATTAAGGTAAGTATCAGTATAAGCAAATGAGCATAATGTAAGTTCCCATAGCTAAGATAGCAAAATTATAACAACGTAACTTGCTGATGTGCTATCTACAGTAGATAGCACATCAAAATATTATCATCTGTAGACATGCTTTCTACAGGAGACAGTGTGGCAAAATAATGTCATTTTGTAGGAATGATATTAACCATAGATACCAGCATAGCAATATTATTTGTAGATATGCTATCTACAGAAGATAACAAACAATGCTCAACAGATAGCATAGAATAACATGTAATATTGTCTCTTGTAGACATAACATCTTATAGTAGATAGCAAGTAACAGCAATGCCATTTGCATGCATGCTATATAAAACAGACAGTACAACGTTGCGTCTACAAGTCATGCTATGTCATGCTATCTTCAGTAGATAGCAGGTCACAAAAAGGTCATTTGCAAACATGAGTATAAATAGCAAGTAACAGCAGTGTCATTTGCAGACATGCTTTCTAAAACAGGCAGTAGCACATAATACTGCCTCTAAAAGTAATGATATGTCATGCTATCTTCAGTAGATAGCAGGCCATGGAAAGGTCATTTGCGGACGTATATTTAGAGACAGCAAAACAATGTCATTTGTAGAAAAAAAACTGCAGTGCATAGCAATATCATTTGTAGACACACTATCTTAAGTTGATGACAGTATTATAACAATGATATCTACGGACGATGACAGTGCAAAGCAATGTCCTTATGTTTAAATGCTCAATCATTGCTATAGCTTCACATAACAATGTCACTGTCCAGACGTGCTAGGCAAGACAAATACATAAAACTGGGACAGTAAACTCGGCATCACAAACCTCTTGTAAACCTCTTCCGATGTAAAGCTGTTTATGTTATCACCTCTTTGTTAAGTGTGTAATTTAAGCACAGAATCCCATGTATATATGGAACACTTGACCACTAGACTGAAAACTGACCACTATAGATGGACAGACCCTGGGAGATGGAGGTTCACTATGTTCGCCCACTCTCTAAAAACTTCAATTTAATACAGATTGTGTGTGCACTTAAACACAGCTGGAACTATTTGAAATCAACTTTTAAAAAGCTATTAAAACAATGGAAAAACTGACAAAACATATCAAGTCAGTATTCGAAGCAAGTTATTGCCCCTTCACCAGAAAGAACTATGTGGATAACCAAAATGTGCAGCAAAATTTAAAGTTGGTTGTGATAATATATTTGAATACATCAAGCCATTTGACCTTGTTTTCACCGCAAATGAAGAGTTTCGCATTCAACGTTGATTTTAACAACTCACACACTTTCTTTTTTAGCCCTACATTGACGACCAGATGTACCTCATTTAAACTCACTGGCAATATTTACTATTAACTGCACTCAAATGATCCACCACTAAACCTACCTACAATGCATATTTGATAATACATTACTGCCAAAATCACATCCCTCTACAGCAAATTGACATTGAACAACTAACAAAATTATAAGTGCTTCTAAAAGTGTATCTTCCCTGTTGAAACCTATAGTGTAAATACTATTACATCCCTACCTACAAAATCTGCAGATTGAACAACCAAAATGGAGGTGAACTCCGCATGTGTATCTTTGCAAACATCGGTGTATTTACATAGTCAAGCTTGCTCAAGATGTGATCACCTATTTTACAACCTCCGTGCTTCGTGGTACTTTTAAAATTCCTTTCAAAAGATTGCATAATCACATATTTACACGTTTCAGCTGCTTTTCATTCTTATTTTCTTACCTTTATCCCTCTATCTACTCAACCCTCCTCCACTCTCTTACCCATCTCCCTCCCTTTGGCCTATCATTACTCACCTTCTCTCACTCCCTCGCCTACTCTCTCACTATATACATTAACTCCTCGCTTTCTCTCTTTCCTTCAATCCTTTTGCACATTCTCTCTCACAAACACTCTTATGCTGAATTTATACTCAATATCCGAGCGATTGTGATGCACCGGTTTTGAAAAGCGATGGGCAATTGCACAATTTTGCGATACATCGTTAGTCACTTTTGCATATATACTTATCACGGCGATAGCGATTGCAGACGACAATTAAAATATTCTAAATGCCACAAAATGCATTTTTAGAACATCCATTGCTGTCAATAATTATTGTTATTAATTCATCACCGAAAGTTAACAATCGAGAAAGGTAAATTAATTAGAAAAAAAAATAGCTCCAGTTAATAGGATTGGTTGATGCATTCATGTGTCAAGCGATATCGCTCCAAAGTTGAGTTTTCTTCAACTAGCAAAAGCGACATCATTTTTGCCTCAGCGATTTGTATCGATTCATCTGCTTGACGCTCTGGAAACAGAAATAAACACTGAGCATGTGTGAGGATCGCATTTCTGCAAAGCGATTGAGTATAAATTCAGCTTTACTGTCTTTCACTAACTTATCATCTCTTTCCCTCCCTTTTCTCTCCCCTCTTCCCTGTCATCTTTTATATTCACTCTCCTTTCCTTACCTCTCTCTCTGCTGCTCAATCTTTTCTTTAATCTCTCCAACTCTCTTTCTATGTACTATCTTGCCTGTGATAGGAACAGTCACATAATAAAGCAGCCCTACAAGTCATGTATACACAAGGGTTTACAGTTTCATGTTTTCCCTCTTCTCCATTTACAACACAACATAAGGGCAGCTCTATACATCTTACAGTGAACATACTTTATTGGGAACTAGGACATAGTGCCCTGTACTAAATATCAAATGAGTACATTGGTAATGTAACTCTGCTTCTTATAATGCCTAGAAATACAATGCAATCAATTCAACTAGTAATAACCCCTCTCACTGCTGCAGCTTGAACTTTTGATTGCAACCATGAAAATCAGGTGCAATATATTAGATAAAAGTAGGATATGACTGTACTTGAATATTAGAAATGATGGAAACTATACTTTTAAATCAGTTCAAATATAGTCTTGACTCAGTAGGGGCAGACCTTGAAATATCTACTTGTACTACATCAAAAAAACCACATCTGTATCCCCAAAGTTAGTCACTTCTTGTATATCAGTATTGAGTGGTTTTTTCAATTTCCGAGGTACAAAGATACAGTATCATGTTGATTTTATTAGTGTTACATACAAAACATCTTTGTTCTTTCACACAATTGATACCTTTTGCACTATGCTTACTCTCAAAGCAAGTCTGGTTATTTATGGAACATTATGTAGTGATTTTTGCACATAATTTCACCCTCACAGAAATCTTGAGGACATGCAAGTGGATACCGTCTAAAAACTGCATAAATTCTTATGTATCATATTTACTTACATATTCTGAAGTTTGAATAAGTATCTATACAACAACCTACTCCAACATTTGTTCATTTTTATCTCAGAAATCTAACTTTCAGGTTGATCATATAACACACACTAGGCTCGTATTGAATGTAGTGTATCTTTAATGCTCTGCATCCTGGCCATAAATAGGCTTCAACATAAAGTTTTGAGATATTTTCTCAAAATATCAAGAGCTATCTCAAGAACCACTGAACCAATACTAGGCTTGTTTGTACTCATTTTAATGCATTTTTCATGCTGATTCCAAATATGGTCATGAAAATTTACAATTCTGAAATTTCTGAATTTTGAATTTTTTTAATACTTGTCTGCAGTTGACACCCGCATGGAGAGAGTTAAATGTCATAAGTAGTAATTCTTATGTGTTTGTCAAACTTTAGCCTCCAAAATATGAGCGAAAACTATCTTGGCTCCATCTGCTTAAATGTCAACAGGCATGAGAGCCCCAAGAGCAATATCCCTCTTTATCCATGAAATCATCTAAGATAATTGCTCCTATTCATATCAACTTAATTGTACTCATCTAATGAATATATGCATTCATATGTAACATGAAGTGTCTTTGTGCTATATACATATCAGAAACTAATGAGAGATCTCAATAATTTTTACATTTATTGCTACATGGGTTTTATGAGCTGTGTATTACTGAGGGTGTCAAGCATCATTACAAATAACACTCCTTTAGGTAGAGAAGGTTTATGACACTTAACCATAACCAATGGTGTAATCCTACAGCAATATTTTTATACAGTTAAACTTATGTTTCACCTGTCTGAGCTATTTTAACAAAATATAATTTTCTGACATTATAAGATATCTTTGCTTGACATCCAGCTCATTTTGTATCATGTATGAAATTACATAGGTTTATACAAATATCACTAAACAGAACAATTAAAAATTGTATATTGTATGTGTCACTTATTTGTATCCAGTCTAAACTAGTGTTGGTAATCCTATTCTGCTGACACTAATTCAAGATACCTTGCACTAACGCACACAAATATACAATCAAATTACTTAACCTGTCAAATTCACTTGTTTCTGCACCATTTACAGCTTGGATACAAGCTTATTGGTGGCCGTTTTCATTTCAAGTTCTGACAGCTCACAGTTTGCAATTTTTAATTTGCACCATTTCCTATATATTTTATTCCCTGTACTTGGAGCTAGTGGTGGGAGAGAAAACATACATTAAAAGCTTAAAATTTACTGCAATTTTTCGAAGAAAATATAACATAAACAGCTATAAACAACATAAAACATTAAATGTAGTATAAATAAATGATTTTAAAGGTATATAAATTACAGGCAGAGCATGAAATGAAATGCATTATTATATAATGTATAAAGGGTTATATAGATTGCACCAAATTTTACCAGACAAGATTTTAAACATTATTAACATCACAAATTTGCAACAAACCCAAATTGTGAAAAAATCACCCCCGGGCAGATTTTTTGCTATTTCTCCATTTACAATCCTGCCCAAAAGTGTCTCCTTTCGATATGCCATGTCACATATTACTAAAAGAAATGTCACTGAAAAAATATTATCCAGGATATAATATCTTAACAATTATTCAGAGGAACATTAATTATGATAAATTGAATAAAATACACCATACATATTTCACAATATTTTAGCTCACTTTATGCTCTACTTTTCTCATCAATTATTGTGTAATATCCTGGGGTTCTGTACCACAATTGCATAAAACATTAACTACTTTGCTAATAGTTTTTTCTTTCAAAATTCAAATGCAATGCATTGTTACTGTACACAAAAAAAATAGACCCTTATGTTAGTTCCACCTTCATAGAGATTTTTGGCTTTCCTGCTGCTTTATAGGGAATTACTTGAATCTGAAATAAAATCACCTAGAATTATGATATGACGTTGGCTTACGTCATCATTATAACACCTATCTTGGCAATTATGAGCTACTTAAATAGTTTATAATTACAGTTTGGGAGGATTAGTCGAGATATAGTCAATAAATCCTGCAAGCTAAGACACGGGCATGCAAAATTTAATTACCATTTTTAAATATTCAAACCATGGTGATGAATCAAAATGGTTTCTTTTTAAATTGTCACTGAATCAATACATATTTCCCTTTTTATTTAATGCTTTGCATGCTGGCATTAGGCTTCAACATAAAAAGTTCCAACTTTTGAGATATATTCTCAAAATATCAAGAGCTATCTTAAGAACCACTGACCTAATACAAGGCTTGTTTGTACTCATTTTAATGCATTTTTCATGCTGATTCCAAATATGGTTATGAAAATGTACAATTCTGAAATTTTTCAATATTTAAAGCAACTTTGGAACTCGTCGTCTGCAGTTGACACCCATGTGTGTAAAGGTTAAGCATGTGTGAAATTATAATCTCCTTGTGCAAGATGTCATGTTCAAAACCGTTTTTGAATTGGCACTGTATAAATGCTCATAGCAATTTGCCTAAGCTAATGATGTATAAAGAGTTCCACTATTGAACATGTTAAAGCAGTATTTTGTGATCTTAGCATCCTCTTTTTATGACATTTTTAGTAGCTATCCATGAAAAAAGCTGATTCCCATGATTTCAGTTGATTCTGATTCTGATTTTCATAAACATTATGTAGCCAGAGGTTTACAGTGTTATAAAAAATCTCAACTTTTTTTGAGAATTATCATTATTAGTGTCTTTATAATCATCTCCATATCTGTTATTATAATCATCTATTGCAATCGTCAGTAGAAACATAGTTTGAACTGCTGCTATCTTCAGTAGATAGCAAATTTAAAAAATATAATTTCTTGAATAAAATAGACATATCATTGTCATTAATTATTGTCATTATAATTATATCTATATCTATTATTAGCATTATCATTGTTGCTGTTATTGTTGTGCAAATCTTGTTACCAAAGAAAATTTCTTGGCACCTTCTGTCATTAAGGACTTTGCTGGCTAACAAAGTTGCTAGTTTGCACTTGCAGTGGCTGAGTGTTCACTTTTTTCAACAAGATATCTGTGAGCATTTGGGGGAGGGGGTGTTTTGTTTTTGTTTTTGTGTTTTTGTTTGTTTATTTGTTGCTGTTTTTGTTTGTTTTGTTTTGTTTTTATGATGCAAATGACAATTATCTTGATATTTTCACATTTTCACCCAAAATGAATTACAAATTTGGTTTTAGTAACAAATTATGATCTCAAGATGTATTCTTGACACACCAGTGTCATGTCGGATCAGGGCTACAACAAGACCAATTAGCCTGCCGCAAAGCATCATTAATAATGCAACAACCATACCGCACACACACAATACTCCATAAGATACATTTTTGTGTCATGCTTATTTTCATTTTTTGTCAAAGCTTTCATAAAATATGAATCGCATCAAATAATCAAAAATATTTTATCATTTACTTCTAATTACTCTATTCTCTGTCTATATGAACTCATAGCCTTCAGATATTGTGAGAATTCTACCTTATTATGATATTAATCCTGTTAAAATCGATAAAAATAGTTTAATTGTATCATCTATAATGCCACACAAGAATAGCTACCATGTATATGATAATCATGCATCTTATATTTTGAGGCACATTGGCAGCCATTGCTACAATAAACAAGTGCTGTCTGCAATATTGTATTTCCAAGGTTTTGTCTTGATTAGATGAGCTAATAGTATAAATTTATGATGGAAAAAAATCTAGAATTTTGGGATTTAAAAGGAATAAATGATAATTAGAAAACAAAACAAAACCCAGTCCTAGAGTAATTTTAACCCAACCCAGCCCAAGAACAGGCGAGCAGTAAAAAAATATGGTGGTGCTGCAAATTTCCCTTCACCGGTTCTATTAAGATAATTATATACATATAGCATGGTCAATTCCATGCCATATTTTGAATCTTAGTATTTAACCAAAATTATTGATATTTCCATTGAAGTCAATATTGGTTATTATCGTGGAATGGTAATGACCTAGCCACCCTTGATTGCTGACTAATAAAGAAAACCTGTAATTGTATCTACATTGATTTTTCCCTTCTGTTTTGAACACTAACAGAAAATGCAATTGTTTAGTAATGTATACAGTGAAGCTATTTTCAGATCTTGTATCTTGCAATAATATTAATCAAATTTTTTTTTATTTATAAACATTTCTTTGCGAAAGGTCAGTTTTTAATAAATGTGTACTGAGAACATATTCAATTTACCCATTCATGCACACACACCCCCACACCCCTGTTTGTAAATACGTTCAAATGAGGACCTCGACTTTAGAAGGATCTAACCGAGGACTTACACACCCGTTTTTAATCGACACACCGTGGACCTCACGCAAACACACCAGGCAACTTACTATCCAACTGAGACCCGTCCTATACCCGCTATGGGGGACCTATCTTATATGCTATCTTATATGCATATTTGCATCATTTACGTCATCCTGGGCATAGTTTCAAAACGAGGACGTCCTCGTTTGGAGGTGTGTCCTCGTTTTACGGTGTGTATCCATATGTAGGTCCTCGTTAGAGGGCATTTACAAACGCACACCCCCCCCCACCCCAACATACTCACGAACATGCAATGGTCTCCGAATTCTGCAACCTTTGCCACCAGTACATCAAAACAGGTCAAAATTGGATAACTCCATCAGCATGCAGTTTTGCTTTTAAGAATTTTGTTTTTCGTCCTGAATGAACCAATAGGCCCCCTATATGTGTGAATTCTCTGTGAGAAGACTACTTTACCATTTTCCTTTTTTACTACATCACATAAATGTAATATGGCTACCAAAAATATTATCAGTTAAAGGGGCATTTTGTGATCCACAACCTCATCCCTGACTCTTCTCAAAAAAAGTTGTGATTTTTATACCACTGGAAACCTCTGGCTTCATAATGTTCAGGTGTAAAAAATTTCTTGCAGATTAATTTGTTTAGCAAAAATATTGTCAAATTTGAATTTCGTTCTGGTACACCAGAACAAAATTACAACACAGTGGGCTATGTAGCAGTGTAATACACATATAAATCATGCATAACTCGCAAACGCAAAATCGGAATCAACTGAAATTTTTGGAATAAGCTTTTTTTGTGGATATCTACTGAAAAATGTTATAAAAAGAGGATGATAGGATCATGAAATACTCCTTTAAGTAATAAATTGGATTATGAATTTCACATCTGATTCATGCCATTGTGTTCACGACATATTGATGAATAGAATCCAAATATTAACTAAAAAATCAGTAATGTCGCTCTATATACAAAAGCTTGATCACTTCTTGCACTTAGCGAATTGTCTGAAGTATGTCACATGTTTGACAGGGCCCGTTCTTAGTCAACTGATATTTGGCACTATGTCATGTTCATAACAATGTGTTTATTGTCTCCATACTGCCTAAATACTTCTCAACCATGTCAAGAATCCTCATCAATTAAAAACAAAGCAATATCAACCCATGTGCCATAAAAGAATGCTATGACATAAAATGCCATTGTAATAAAATTGCAATTATGTAAATATTCTAGCGCACACCTGCTGAGCACCAACACCAATATAGAAACTGTTTTAAGAGCTTTTTTTTTTAAAGGAGTTCCAATTCATAATTCATCAAATGCAAATTTACCAGAAATACATTTTATCACAATGAATGCTTATAGTAAGACTGCTTGAAGCTGCTTAATAATGGCAGTTGGTTTCCTCTCCTTGATAAATGCAGCTAGCACAGAACATTATGTCTTCAAATTGTCTGTTGATTATTTCCTTTCCAGAAAAATGTTCTTACTTAAAGGTAAAAGAGTTGCATTAGTGATTTAGAAGCATCAACTTTACCTTTATATTGCAAGTATGCAACAGTAGGCATGTTCACACAAAGGACAACATGGTTCTCGAGCAAAAACTTGGGGAAATCCGCCGCGTGAATTGTCTCAAGGATTCCAATCCCTACATTTGCCCCCAAATTTATCCCAAAGAAATTAAGGGGATTTCAAAATTTTCCCGAGTGGTTCTCGAGTGGTCCTCGAGTGCTATCTCTGTGTGAATGTTACATTTTGCGATTCTCGAGAGCTGAGCTTAATCTGTGACCTTGGTTTCAATTATATATAATATGGCTCAATCCAGCATGCCACAGTTAGCTTCAGGTTGTAATTCCAGAGGTAACACCATCAGGCATTGCAAAACTTGAGGATTCCAGTTTTCAATTGAGTCGTGTTGACACACACTCAGGGATTGACTTAGGAATCGTAATACTTAAGCATGCCAATTCTCAAGAATTCTATGACCATTTAAACACGACTTGTGTAGGCCTATATTCATTTTTGCAGCAACCTGCAACAAAAAGATGAAATGGCTCTATTTTACAAGAGATAGTCATAAATCAATTAATTAAGGGTGTTTAAAAAGTTCAAACACCTAATTTATGTGCAAATTACATTATAACTGGCAACTTATAACAAAAAACATTGCTACTGCTGAATATTCTTAAATTAATATAATCTTCACATTTGACTGAAATAATAATTCAATGGCCTAACACCACTATATCAAAATCACTTACTTGTGAAATAATAATTCAATGGCCTAACACCATTGTATCAAAATCACTTACTTGTGACACTAGATGAACATTTCAGACACACATTCTGCACAGGTGACATTGTTTTATAATAACAGTTATAAATAGTACTGACTGAATCCATACAAGCATCTTAAAATATCCACTAAAAACACGGCTTCACACGCTTCCTTTATTACTATTTATATAACATGACCACAATGCATCTATATTACAGTCCCAATGTCCTATTGTATACACTGGGTTAGACTCCCTATGTATAGAACAGTTGGCTTCTGATTCAGATCAATAATATCTAGAGTTATGGTCATTTCCTTAGTCAATTATTTATATCTTGCACTAGATAATATTGCCAAGAACAATGACTTCACTACAGACTACAGTTAGATGGGCTTTTACATGTTTTGCAAATATGGTATAGAGTGACACTCATACATACCAAAGCACCAAAAAATAAACGAGCAAATAGATGCAACATGACAAATGTTATTATTTTAATGTCATTTATAGAATCCTCTTTGAATATTTAAGGCAAGTCAGAGGGAAGCATGACCTACAGTCTCTGGCAAAGAAGAACAGCACATGTTTACATTTTGAGAGTGTGCACAGCGTAAACACAGAAGAGAGCTTCTGGTTGGCTTCTGCTTCAATTGGACGCAGTGGCATAACTAGGGTTGGTAGCGCCCAGGGCAAGTAACAAAATTGGCGCCCCTATACCCCCCACCCGAGAATATCTTGGACGCGGGCAGTGGCATAGCTAGGGGTTGTGGCGCCCAGGGCTAAGGAAACATAATGCCCCCTCCCATTCTTGCGCGGAAATTTGGACAAATAAAGCCTACCACTAATTAATTTTGGTTACTAGAAGTTGAATATCGGTCTTAAAATGTTCTTTCAATTGATTTTGTGCGAAACTTTTTACTTTCATCGTTTGAAGGGGCACAGAATCGATGCTGAATTGGTCAATTTGGCACCCCCCTAAGGGTGGTGCACCCCTGCCCCTAGTTATGCCACTGGTTGGTCAGCAGAGAGCAGCGCTTTTAAAGGGAACAAAAAGCTCTGTGTATGTCGCTCATTAACAGGACGCTCGCGTCAATCAGAGCAAAAGACTGCCATACTTCTCTGAAAGCTAGTGTAGCAGTGTTTGCACTCAAATATTGAGACAAATAAAGCTGACAACAAGAGGAATGGTATGGGTTCTATTCACCGATCGCATCTCAAAACAAGGTTCTACCCGCAAAGTATACACTGTGTGTGTGTGTACACCTGTCAAACGCATGCTTTAATTACAGCATACACATTGAAAAAGCCTTCTGGTGCGTTGCTAGGAAAGCACAAGAAATAAAAAATGCACATTTTGTGCATGCGTTTGTAGGGAGAACCTAGTTTTGGTAGCAAGATGGCAGATCCGTGCAAAGGGCGAATAAAAGCTATAACTGGAAAAATATGGCACCTGCCGTACCACTCACCTTAATCTATCACTTATCATTGTAACTTTTTTTTAATGTATTAATTATTGTGGTACTTTCCCTCATGCTCCTGTGATTCTTAACTTCTGTACAATAATTTATTTTGCATTATAAATGTATTCCATTATTTTTACTATAATTCAATTTAAAAAATTTGCACAAAAACATTGTTGAATTTTGGTTCTACTATGGCATTTGTATCATATGTGACACGATCTGGTCCATGGGGGCCAAAGGAGGCATTCTTGAAAATTGAGTTACTGTAATTATTACATTACACATACAATAGGCTATCATTTACTGAAAACACCAAAGGTCTAGCATACTTGGCTTTAAAGTTATGAAGTTTTTTGATGTCTATTTTCTTATGTATTTTATTGTTTTTCTACTCCATATTTTTACCTTTATCTCAGTTTCAAATTTGCCGCCTTTGGCCCCCACGGACCAGATCGTGTCACATATACATTACTACTTAAACAGTGGTTCCCTGAAGAGTTAGAATTGTATTATATGGTGAAAACAATAACAAATTAGAAGCAATGTATAACGCAATTACACTCAGATGCTAAGAAAATGCAATTAGAGTCAAACAAATAAAGACTTGGCAGTGAACAATGCAAAACAAGTCAGACTCTTAACAAACATTGCAGTCTGTGTCCAGAGGGACATGCAAAAACATCTTCACAATCTCAAACTTCAAACACCCACACAAGGATGTGATATTTTCTTTTAAAATCATAAAAAGACGCTGATATTTGATATGAAAAGGCCTTGTTTTCCTTGTATCGTTGCTCATTTTACAATATTGACAAGAGGAACACCAATTAAGCTGAAACATTTTTTTTAACAATTTTGTTACACAACTCATCACCTTGGCAACCATTTTACCAGTTCAGCATTCCCATATTAGCAATAACATTTGGGAACCTTTTAAAAGACTTAATAATAAATAATAAATTTGCCAAGATTGCTTGACTTTTGATGGCAAAAAAATGCATGTTGATAATATCAATATTGCAATATTGATTAAGTGCTGGCATACATTGGGCGACTCCACAATGTGCATCAATGTGCACTCCACTGATCCGCACCAATGATAGCAACTGTCTACATGGCACGTGGATCCGTATTAGAGAAATGATCGCAGAGTGAGAGTGTTACTTGTAAGTCCGTTTGGATGAGTGTGCATGTAGGACGCTCATTATGCAATGTTGCATGTGTGTAGCGTGCCATGTCGCTATGCCGTCTGCGCGCACAAGTGAAGTTCACATTGATGCACATCCCAAGAATGCGCATTGATGCTGATCTTGCTTTTTGTATGAAGTCACCTGTTATGTTGAACAATAAACTAACCTAGTTAGAAGTACAGTAGTGTCCATTTACTATATCAACCATTCTTGGTTATTGTTTCTATGTGCTAATGAGGTGTGTCTAGTATAACCAAACATCATGAGCGTTACAATCAATTTATTGCTACCAAAACAAAAGTATCTTTTACATATTCCGAACACTGGTGCTTAGTCAAGCTCTGTGGAACAAATTACAAATTTATTTAGGAAATATTAAAAGAATTCAAAGGGTAATTGTGTATTATTAAATATGTGTGCCAGGAAAAGTTGTTTGCATGGACAAAGAAAATAGGGCAATTTAGAATTATTTAGATTGAGCTATATTATGACAAAAGTGTTTACTGGCCCCTTTTAAATAAAGGGGCATTTTGTGATCCACAGCTTTTACTCTACTTTCTATTAAAAAAAGTTAAGATTTTTATACCATCGAAACCTCTGGCTACATAATGTGTGCAAACTATTTTTTGCATATTCATTCCCCTGGCAAAAATATAGTCAAATTTGTATTTATGTACTGGGGAATGACAGAAAAAAATTGCACCACAGAAGCCTAAGGAGCCTATTATGTATAATCAAACACTGATAACTCGTAATAATGCAAAATCAAAATCAACTGACATTTTGAGAATAAGCTTTTTTATGGATATCTACTGAAACATACCAAAAATAGGATGCTAGAATCACAAAATACTCCTTTAAAGGAGTGTTTCGTGATCCTAGCATCCTCTTTTTATGATATTTTTCAGTACATATCCACAAAAAAAGCCTATTCCCAAAATTTCAGTTGATTCCGATTTTGCGTTTGCGAGTTATGCATGATTATGTGTATTATACTGCTCCATAGACAATGCGTTGTAATTTCGTTCTGGTGCACCAGAACGAAATTCAAATTTCACGATATCTTTGCAAAACGAATTAATCTGCAAGAAATATTTTGTACATAAACATTATGTAGCCAGAGGTTTCCAGTGATATAAAAATCTCAACTTTTTTTGAGAAAAGTGGGGGATGAGGCTGTGGATCACGAAATGCCCCTTTAATACCGCTTTTGTTTGTAATAGTCACTGCCCCTCTAAATAATGCACCCTTATATTTTTTAATGAAAATGTTACTAAAATTTTGACATATTCCATACCATATAATGTGAGTAAGCTTCAATTGAATGTCATGATCATGAAATTGAACGGCTAAAACCTATTAAAAAGCTTCTGTACACAGTGAAAATTAAAGACCAAATATTTACTGAATTGTGAGCATTTTTATATTTATTAAATTTATTAAAATGAAGGCAGTTAAAAAAGGAGCTAAATAAGATCATATAATAATAATAATAATAATAATAATAATAGGTATGTCACAGTGGCTGCACAATAATTCTGTCATACTGTGCACGCATACATAACAGTGAATCAAAAAGCGCCATGGATCAAAGTTGGCCAATTTTTGAAAACATACATGTCAAAAAACGATTTCCTCGTTATGTTTCATTGATCACAATAATTTGTCTTTTTAATATATGGTAGGTGAAACATTTCCTAAATCACTATCAACTCCGCCAAATTAAACACTGCCTAGTTTAAGAGTTAAGACCTGTTTTATGGATTTTTTAGATCGTCCATAAATCAATAAATATAGGTCTCTCGAAATAGAGGACCTAGTACCACCGGTCTGAAATACCAGTGTTTGTTATCATGTATTTTTTTTCCTTGGACAATGAGTGAAACACTTCCCTTTACCAATTGAAAACTCGGTGCACTTAGGCAATTAACTGCAGTTTCTTTATTCAACATCACAGCAGGTTCATATTTGACAAAATCATGCTGTATGAATAAAACATAAATAAAACATTGAAAAAAGTAAAAATTACATATGCCTAATTAACATAAGAATGGCATAAATATATAATTAGATGTAATTAGCTAATTTGCATAATTAATGACTTTTTGTGTATTTTTTGTTACCAAATGAAAGAACTTTGGGTACTTATGTGTGCAAAAAAACCGCATCCTCATATCATGTACGGTTCTCTGTTGGCATTATTTTTGCATATTAATTAGCTGGACTTAGTCATTTTTAAGCTTTTATTTGTCTGCAGATTGGTCAAAATGGCTAAAATTGTATATTTGGTGGATTTATTACATTTATTCGAGGAGAGATTTTTTAATCTTGTTATCTTTAACGAAGTCCGGAAAGATATGCAATTAATCTGTGATACTTAAATCAATGCTACCTTTTCAAGTAAGTGTCCGAATAAGCATTACAAATCCCAAAAATTACCATTTTGCCATTTATAGCAATTTGTGGCAGGTTTTCACCCGATTTCGGGTATCTTCAAGTTGACGTTACATCACTTTGCATTATCCGATTTCAATTCTGTTTTTTGTTTTTTGAAGCATTCATAACGATGATTCAATTAAAAGCATCAAATAACATGTTTCTGCTGCGCTTATTTTTGGGGTGATATACCTAATAATAATAATTTTATAAGAACAACGCTTTTATAACAGCGGCACACATCTACCCGACGGTGCGTTCTTATATTAATATACAAGGAAACAAACAAATCTGAACAAAAGAACAACAATATGAACCAAGAATAAAATAAAAAATGATCAATGAACTTTGTTGCTGATCCATCGATCACGTCTTTCCGGCGCATTGCAGTGTTCCAAAGCAAATTGAATGAAAAAAAAAAAATCATTTTGGGACCCCACAATGCATCAGAAAGCGAAAATCAATGGGTCAGCAATAAAGTTTTGTAACATGACAAAAAGGACAATCACTCGGCTGTTTCATTAATAAGGTCTGGTATCATCATTGTATATGTACACTGTATAACAGATTGATTTTAGCCAGCAATTAAAAACAGTTTCAGAATACAAAATGTCTTGGTACTGAACAGTTGGTAATAGTTGGTATCAGAGCAAAACTAGAGGCAAGATATGTTTTTGCAGCAGTAAAATGTCTGCTGACTGAGCTTAGAGTCTAGTTTACTGCCTCCATTTGTACGAGGCGCAGTATATATGGGCCCTTGGGGGATTCCATGACCTGTCTACATAGGGTAGCAATGTGCAGTTAGCATCACTCTACTAGGTGACTCGCTGCCTCTGCTTGCGCTCACTCGCTCTTAAATCACGTTCATGATCAAAGCCTTGATTAACGTATGTCAGGGATACAGTTCTTGAAGCATATCACCAAAGCAAATATTGCATTATGATTTGAATTGACATAGACATATTTATGTATATATGTGGGGGTGTGTATGTGTTACCTTGTGAAGTTGATGAGAGTCGGATGTCTCGACTCAGTATATTCCACCTGCTTCCAGTAAGTGAGTTAATGCTCACAATGATAACACTAAGGCAGATTGCCAACCCTCCTGCCTCAAAATAAACCACCGATGATACGCTGCATTAAATATCCAAATCCAATACAAATCCTTAGTTCACGATATATAACCCCAGCATGTAGGTAGGTACACAATATGATCCGAGTAATAAGAACACGGTGACTGAGATGTTTATACGCTGCAGTAGAAGCAGCACGGCTAACTCCTTAACACGCAGTGTGACGGACGACCGCCGTCTTGTTGCCATATACTGCTTACTTGTACACATACATGCATATACATAGCAAGAGAGACACAGTGAGCCAGCAGTGGTGGCAGCATAAGATAAGATATGACCCATCAGGTCAAGATAGGAGAAAGATCCATCAATATAATATTGGAACGTACCACTCCGTCTACGGGGCTCGTGCACTATACTGTGTGTGGCATTGATAATCGTAGCAAGAATGCACTTAATCGCTAGGACGATTTTAAATTATTAGTGATATTTGGTGTCAATTATGTGTGCAAGTGTGGGTTTGCAGTGAAGATATTTCATAGCAAGATATTTTTGTAGAATTTTATTTTTAATTCTATAATTCTCAGTTACTAATTAATTTCACAAGTTCCTCTGATCAAAAAACACTTCTTTATGAGCATATATATTTTCACATGTTAAATATTCACATTGAATATTTTGTTGTGAGAAGTGCCAAAATAAAAATCCTTTTAAAATAAAATGAAAATGGACTAGACACATCTAGGATTATTAGGTTGATTGGTATGAGCAGTGAGCATGCATGGTGCTAGTCATTACTATGGTTACTGTAGCTATTGACAACATTTGGTAGAAGATGATGCTCATTAACAACAATTAGATTGTCATTACTGACCAAGGTGACATAGATGAGCAATAAAAGGCTGGCTATTTTTACATTTAAGATAGAATCCGAAGTTTTCCGTTTTCCGAAAAATTCATGGAATCGGAGGTACAACACGGAAAATGACATTTTTGTATGACGTGACAAAAATTGTTAAAAGATAAGAGAAATAAATGTTAAAAACAATCTTGAGTTGTGTGTGTCAATTTTTATGATAAAAAATACTGTTTAATAATACAGAAATAAAGGTATATTATCAAGGCTTGAACCCCCTATTCATCCAAACATCGTAAGAGTCGGCTTATTATCGTGAGAATATTCCAATCAGAGCATATTCATCGCGATATTGAACTATTTATTGTGACATTAATAGCATTCATAATCAATGTTTATACATTTTAAACTTTATTCATAAAACATGGATTTACAAATTTTACAACACAGATTACAACACGGAAAATGGATTTTAGAAAACGGTAAATTTTTTACTCTAATTTAAGATAACTATGTCTCACTAAAAACAAGAACAAAATAATCTGCATCATTAATAATGCTATCTACTGCTGATAACACATTTAAGATAACTATGTCGCTCTATAAATAAATAAATAAATAAATAAACAAACAAACAAAAAATAAACAAATAAACAAATAAACAAACAAACAAACAAACAAACAAACAAACAAACAAATAAATAAATAAATAAATAAATAAATCATCAGCATTACTTTTGCTATCTACTGCTGATAGTAACATTTCATAAAAGCATACATTCTTTAAAACCCTACACTTATGTAGTTGCTATCTACTGCTGATAGCAATATTTGGCAAAAACACTCCTTGTTATCTATTGTTTTAAATTTCCAAATATTTGAGTTGTATTGTTCCAGTATGGTTTTAATGAGAAACAAAAAATGTGTATAACAATGCCCCATAGGAAAGTACATCCTTCTCATCAAAACAAAACATATCTAGGGCATTCACTTAAACTGGGATAATGAGAAAAATATGGCCTTTCTTCTGATACCGAAATCCCAGTTTGATTAGTCTTTGTCACTCGGGAGGGGTCTAAGCCGACAGAGCGCTCGGGAGGTTCGGTGCAAAATTGAGGGCGAAGCCCAAGCTATGTCTTTGCCAATGTGCCCTGTTTCTGTATTGTAACTTAGTCATCATGCGCGTATTTTTGGGGGGGCTTTGGGGGCGCCAGCCCCCGGGCTATAAGCAGGGGGCGGCCAAAACGAAGGGGCAGCGGAAGTAGAGGGGCGGCAAACGAAGGGGCAGCGGAAGAAGAATTAGTAAAGAAAAAAAAAAAGTCGGAAAAAATTTGAAAAGTATAAAAAATTTTGAAAAAATTGTACTATACATGAAAATGTGTTGCTTTTAGGGCGCTAGCGCTTATAATTCTTTTCTTTTTTTTTTTTTTGCTCTTCACTTTTTCAAACCACCGGAAAAAAAATTGGGTCAACCTTTTCGGGTTGTTGAGGAAGCGGGCGGCAAAATTGAATTTTCTTCAGCTCCCCGGGTTAGGAGCGGCCACGGTACGCCACTGGTCATGTTAGAGCTGGGAAACCAGCTCAATTTTTACCATGCTATACATGTACTCCTACACATGTTGGTAGCTCACAGGTAGTAATCAAATTTCCCAGTCTGTATTAGATACTAAGTTTGATGAAAGTTGAGGCTGTCAATCTGGTCACACACCTTCAATATCGGTTGCATGAAACAATTATCATCTTTCTGTGTAATTAGTTGTGAACCCAATACAGATGTAAATTGAGTAATCTAAGCAAGAATTGCCTTCTGAAATATGAAAATTATCAAAATATAATTTGATACCACACATAACAAGAAGAGCACTGGCTTTTATAGCATCACAAAATAAACACAGGAAAAGGCACTTATACAGAAGTGAAAAGGTGTCAGCTAATGGGACTGGACACTTTACCCACCTGCTTGTGTGACATGGTCCAATTCTTGTCAAATTAAGTATTATACAATTACCATGGCAACAGAAAGTAGCCAATCAAACAAACATCACTTTGCAGTGTAGTGGGGTGTATTTGTGCATGTTTATATAATATGGAGTATAGAGAGGTATGGGCATGGGTATAGGTATGGAGAGGTGTGCTCACTTGCAGTGGCGTAGATTTCTTTTTGACATTGGGGGGGGATGGAGTTTGAAAAAAATTCTCGAAGTATAGTCAATCCAGCACCTTTTAGCAACATAATAAGTTTATGTTACAAATGCTTGCTGACTAAACTGATTAAATATGGTGTAAAAGTAGAATAAATGCACGCATAAGCGCATGAAAATTTGTATTTTGGGGCTAAAATGAACAAATATGAGGTTAATTTGATCAGAAACCCATTATCAGGAGTCAACATTGGGGGGATGATTGTATGGACCATCCCCCCTGCCAAAATATTGGGGGGATTTATCCCCCACATCCCCCGGGATCTACGCCTATGCTCACTTGGGTTGTGAGGATGCATGCGTCCCTCCTGAGCAAAAGAATAGCTGTCATGACAGACACCCATTTTCAAAAAACTATTCCACATGCTACAAATTGTCATAATGATGTATGTGATTTCATGTGTTAATAATTCTATGTATTTTGTATAGCCACCAACATCTGCGCTTTCATTCATTCTCAGATGCCTACACTGCTTGTTTACTTATGTCAATCAATGTTAATGTAAACAATTCAAAAAGTTTCCCTTGATATTGTACTGAACAGAGTACCCACAATATTAACAAATACAGAAATTAAACCCATGCAGTCTGTCTTCAATTCCTTGATCAAATTATTTCACTTGATATACACTAGGGTTTCTCAATATGGGAAAGATAGAGGCAAGGATGACTATGAGAATGCCTTCAAACCTAAAACACAATCTTACTGCCACATAGAAATGTCAATTTGCCTATATACTGTATGTCTCCAGTTGCACACTCCAGAATTTTTTTATTCTGGTACAACTTTCATTATTTGCCAGTTTTCACCGTGATGTAAGCTAATATAGTTGAGAGGTAAACCATAGCAGACATAATCCACACATGTCAACTGATCTGGGCTCAGATGAAGTAGGAAATATAATATGTGTCTAACATGAACAAATAATATTTATGTGAGCACTACTTAAAGGTGCACTTGTAAATCCTGAACAAATATCTGAGGTATTACACCGGTGGGTATTTCCAGCTGAAATCCATACACCCCCTATGGAAGACATGACCTTAATATCCAACAAAGGGGGTGTAGATTTCAAATGGAATCATTCAATCAAGTAACCCCATTCATACTCCCTGTTGTGGACGATTAAGGTAATGTCTTCGATAGGGGGTGTATGGATTTCAACTGGAATAACCCATTTGCTGGAATGCATACTGTCATTAATTGTGTAAAGAGAGGTACAGGATGCACGGTGGGACTTTATCACATGACCTGCTTTAGTCACTAAAGACAAATTCATGATCTCCTTGATGAGAACAACTCTCCAGTATACTCTATCATTTGACAATGCATGAGGGCTCCCTTCATAACCCCGTGTGCATTGCTTCCCTTTAGCTTCATTCTGGTGTACAAGTTTGTCTATCATATATACTATGCTTGTGATAAGCGTATCAAAGCTAACATAGCTATCTCCTGTACTACATTCTTTAACATGCCTTATAAAATTTACACGATTTAAAATGAAGAATTGATGCATTGCATTAACATATGAACATTCTGGAGTTCTTTTTCACTTGCATACTTCTGCATTTCGGTTCAAGATGTAACATGACCTTGAAGGAAAATCAACAGTATCTGGAGGCCAGTAATTGTAATTTACATTTCCAATGTAAAACTACTTGATATATTATGTACTCTCAATCATGATTAAGAGCTAGACTCAAATCACTCTACAAAGCTGTACAACTTGGCTCTGAAGATGACATCAATACAGTATCAACATTTTAGTCCTCCAATACATTATCCATACTGTTAACATTGGTTTTGGTTTGATTCACATCAATTATGACACAATCTTGCACCTTGTCCCATTCACCCTTTACACGTCTCTGCCATCCCGCATCTTACTACCAAAACAAGATTCTTCCTGTTAAGTGTATTTTTGTTTTTAATGTTTTTCTGTTAAAGCCATATTGTAACATATCCATAAAAATAGATTAATATTTCTTTTCCATAAAATGTTAGCTTTTACTGTCAGATATGTCCCGTTTTAGTTTTGAGCCGAACAACTGAGGTAAAGAAAAGAAAATTGGAATGTATTCCCCACCAGTCCCAAGTACAGGGAATAAAAAAAATTGGAATTTACTACCAGTGCTGATGAAGTCAATGCCTGCCACTCCATCAGTCGTGCTACGGTACGGTCCTGTGATGCGTGTATGAACGACCCGCACACCATGTACGCACCATGTTATAAACACTGATTATGTGTTCAACTAATATTTCCAGCTTAATAGTAAACCGTCTTGTTCCTACAGTTTATTCAAAATCTTGGATTTTGACAAAACTACAACCTAAAGTCATGATATTTGCAGGGTATGTTAGTTTACTCAAGTACATTACAATCATGTGGACTTGAAATAGGTAAAACTGTTGCTCTCTGGCGCAGTTTTGATTCCAAGAATTTGAGAACTTCATATCAACTTGAAATAGGTAATAATCTGAAAACGGTTGCTCATGGGTGCCGGTTTGATTCCCTGAAGCGTCGTGTTGTGGACTTGGGCAAGGTACTTTACCTTAAAAATTTGTCTCACCCCACCCAAGAGTAAAGGGAAGCTGTGAGGGGATAATTATAATCCATGAAATGCTGAGAAGAGCTGTGCTACGATTGTGCCATGGTTGAAGCTAAATGATTATGATGTACGTTAGTGGCAGTGGAATAAATGTGTTGGTACGTATGGTGAAGTGCATGTTTATTAATGCACTTTGGAGTTATTGCAAATCAAAGAAATAGTAAAACATCATAATGACTTATTAAATAATATCAGTTTATAATTTTAAAAATAAGATTTACAAATCCCTGTTCTGCTCCATTGCCATTTCCCTGCTTCAAGAAAAAAAAATCCAAGACCAATCGACATCACCGTCAATCTGTAGCGTTTCTTATTTCTCAATACAGAGAGTGTTTTGAATCATGCATGTTTACTTGCATACATATACAGAAATACACAACAATGGGATGTGGTTACATGAATTACAACAATTTACTTTTACATGCCTTCTTCTGCTCAACCTAGAACAAAATGCCACAGCTCATTTACACGCTGACAACACATTACCAATCCAGTAACCCACATACATGTTACAGTTCCTTCCAAAATATATTTCATCAAACAAAGTGGGCTACACAAAAGCCTTTTTACATTGCAACAGATTGGAACGCTTGTGTAGATAGCCCAAAAGTTTTCCCCTGATAACTCAAGCTGGTTAAAAGCTAAAATCTTGCTCTACAGGTAGAATCATTATCTTATTGTAGCCTACTTAATCAAGCCTTAATGATACCTACCCCAGTCCGGGTTTCCTCACCAAGCCTACTACCATCACCACAAGATAATGCCAGCATCCTTTCAGTACAATCACCGACATCAACCGAGACATAAAATCACCAAATGGCTTTCAAATCCCTAATGACACATTGCTAGTCGGGGATCATATCAGCCAACTTACCTCCCTCCCTCTCAGAAAGTTAAGTAGAAAATCTGTGGAATTGAGCTACGAGGCATTCTCTCTATGTAATAGTATGCTTTGCCCCTTCTTTTACATAAACTAAGTCCGCAACATTAGACGGTACTCACTAACTTTTTTGTTTTGTTTTTGTTTTGTTTTTACAACGACGCAGCATTGATGTGTCGGCACCTCACTTTTACAGGTAGTGGAATATAAAACTGAAAATATCCAGATTAGCTAAACGGCTGTGTTAAGTAAGGAATTATTTTAATTTTTATATAAATTTTACTTCCATTTGTTGTTCTCCTTCCTTTCATTCATTTTCTTATTTTTTACATTTCTTGTCAACATTTTTCAATTTTTTTCTTTGTATTTCTTTCTTTCATGTTTTAATTGTTCTTCTATCCCTTGTATTTCCTTTCTTCATTACTTCTTTCCTCCATTATTCCTTTCTTTACAAGCTTTTTTCATTCCTTTCTTCTTTTATTTATGTGAAACGGAGGAGCCTTCTCTCAATAGGGGAGGCGGCCTACAACACAACTTGGTAGGGGCCTACAGTTCAGCGATCAGGAAGATACCTCTCAGGTTGAACTCAAAGGTGGTGACCTGTGATACATACTACAACATCCGTTTCACAGGTCAATGAACTTTTACCGCCAGATGATCAGTAGGACTGATGATGCGTTCAGTATTGGACGTGAAAATTTCCCACTCAAAAATAGTAAGTCCAGTTGACTAGATTATAGTTCAAATATCATTATTGTTTACTACCTGGATGAATGATAATCTTCACAAACACTTTCTTCCTTTCATTATTTTATGTTACCCAATATAAACACAGAAACAAGTTGCTAGAATGAATGGCTATATCTACAAGTTTCAAAAGGCATTATAATTGCATGACATTCGTTAAAAGTATATAATTGACAATTTTCCAAATCCACAATATAAGCCATCAAACAAATCTGGCCTCTCAATCATAACATTGATTGTCCTCAGAGGGAGCCCAAGCAATGTGGAGAACCTCAAAGATGTCTGAATTGGCTGACATTTCATGAGTCTTTAGTTGCATGCAAAAAGAAAATCTTTATCATGTACATAAACTTCAGTTGAATGTCTCACACACATTAAAGGCACACCTGTTGCATGCTGCGGAGTAGGCATGTGACATTCTATCACTTGGAACCTAGAGCGTATGCTTTCTACCCCAATAAACAACGACTGACATCAAGTCACTGCAAGTTATTGTACTGGCATTTCTGCAGTAAATATATCACGGAAAAGGTCAATTTCTTTTTACATACGAGTGAATTTGAACTGCCAGTCTTAAGATTACACATGACTCTAAATTTCAACTTCATCATTATTATATCCTTATACAGCATAGTGATTTAACATTTCAAGCGCATGAAATCAAGATTGCATGAAAGACCCTTGGTTATCATAACTCACAAACTTTCTGTCAGATGAAGCACTGGCTGCAAATGAGGTTCTAAGCTTCAATATTTTTATTTATGTTATATCTTCATGCATACCATAAATATTATCAAGTTAATAAACATTGAATCATGGGACATTAACTATTTCATTTAAAGTGTTTACTAATTATAGTCCAATGTAATTCTAGAATAATTACGGTAAGTATACATTTCAAGGGCAATAGAAATGTCAAAGCAATTTAACCCCCCCACTTATAAGAAGCAATGTTGTTGGTATTATTTCATATGCTGCATTATAAGATCAAAACCTTCCTTGTGACTTGCATGCTCCAAGTCCCCCAGTGACTCTTAATCAACTTCTATCCTAGTCTTAAACAGTATTAAAACAGAAGACAGAAAGCATGCCTTTAATTAACGTAAATTGAGCTAAAAAGCATCTCAAGTGAGGCCTTGACTTTAAAATCACCAAGTGTTGATAAAAATGAATAGTATGAGCCCCTTGTTGAATACATCTATGAATATAAATGCTATACACTGCTGATCTGTACCAATGACCTTAAACCTGGGCAGAGGCATGCATAAGCCTCACCTAGGCAATGTCAGGTGCCCATGATAGAAGCAAAATTTACATCAAAATTTCTTGCATCACTTATGACACGTTTGTAATTGGTGAATACAATGCATTAATAAGAGTACCAACATACCAAGTTTAAATCCAATGGTTCTTGAGTTGCCCACGACAATAATTCTCAAAATAGTCCCTCGGTACTTTTGAAAGAAATCTACGAATCCGTAGCAAGCAAAATTTTATGAATAAACATGCCTGTCAATATGTCTGAATTGCACGCCAACAATGTTTTCAAGTAGCATTTACAGTTAGCGTGATAAGACTTTCAACTTTTGTAGTGAATGTGCTGTGAAACATATCTGATAGCAGGGAATGTTATTTTAATGCCACATGACTCCTAATACTAAAAGGACATTGCCAATATGCTAGCATTTAAAGTCATGAACTTAGGTTATTATTTTCAGTCACTTGAAAACTTATGTTAGCCATTTGAAATTTGCTACCGATGCCAATTTTGCATCGTAAAACAAACAAAAAAATACCTCCTACCCTCATCAATTTGTGAAAATCCTCCAAACCAGAAACAACAATTAATATTATGCAGCTTAGCCACAAATTTGAGCCTGGAATCAACTTCTTCAAATCTTTGAATATTGGAGTGAAATCATGATTATTCGGTTGTAGCTGAAAGACTCAAATGTTTTGCCTAATTTCATTTACAAATTAAGTGTACTGCTATGTTGCACAAGGTTCAATGCACATGACGTTGCACCAGTACTACAAGGGGATTACACATAAAAAGAACTTTTCAAATAAAAGCAAAACATTTCAAGCAATCATTCAGTAGTAATGGTACAAACTTTATGCTGACACATTGTACACTTGACTGGGCCAAGATTTTCTTAAAGTGTGCAGCACATCAAAGTCTTCAAACTCAGATTAAAATGATTTGGTTTTTCCACTTGTGATATTTTGCATGTCTTTGTGAATTTGGCCCTTGTGTCACAACCCTGTTCTCCTGCAAATAGTCTCTCTTCGCCGGGCAGGTTGTCGACATTGTCCAGTCAGATTTATTGATTAAGAAAACCACTCACAGTTGAGTTTTCATCCCAGAGGCTACGATGCTGAATGCAAACATTGATTTGTAACATGAATTCAATCTGTAATGACTTTCAGCAAATTTAATAAAAAGCAATGATTACTCAACCCTGCCATTTACTGATAACTCAATGACCAAGGTTCATTACTGTATAGCTCTCTGTTGGTGCTGTTAATCAAGATTTCACATTGCCATTTGCAAAAACAATTTTTCTTAAATTTTGACTATGAATTCACTATGAATTCTGTAATTGTATTCCATTTTTTATTGACCCAAATTATATTAAACTGTTTAAGGGGTTTTACAGGTTGATATAATGAGATGAAACACTTTGAACAAAAATAATTGAAACTTCCATCATTTGTTTGGTCAGTTGGTTAGCCAGCTGGTCAATCAATTGGTCAATTCATCTATTCGTTCATTCATTTATTCATTCATTCATTCATTCATTATTTCATTCATTGCAGTGACCGATTCCTTTATTCTTACATGTAATTCCATCAGTAACAAGCAAGTATTATCTCTTTACAACTATGTCTATGAATTTCAAGGTCATATGTCATAAAATCCCAAAGACATTTCAATTCTGCTTTTGGATGTTTTAGTTCCATGTCAGTAAGCAATTTGTGTACCATAGTATTCCAACTACAAGCATATTTGCTTCTAAATTAGTCAATTTTGACAAAAGAGATAAAAGGTAGACACCCTCCATGAAACATTATGTGGAGTTTGTGCAACTGCCAACTATATTACTGATACAGGTGGCTGTACAAACATGTATTATTGTCAGACCAATCTATTGTATTGTTTTGTGGATGGTGTCTGCCTTTTGCTTCTGTCATCAAAAACAAGGACACTAATTAAGAGCCATATATGCTTGTGGATGGAATTCTACATTATTTTTTCACACTTTTCTTTATTTCACTAGTGGGAAAAACATACCATGATGAAATACAAGGAAACAGTCAAACAATATTACAAAACCAATTTAATAACATATTTTACCTCTAGATGTACTGCTCCATGTACCGTCTCCTCATAACACATCTCATCTTGGCTACTGTTTTCAACTTGCTTTGGCTCCTCATTTTTCTCAGAAAGGCTAGAGCTATCTAGACTGGAACCATCATCAAAATATTCTACTTCAACTTGAGAAGCCGCATCACATAAGATAACATTATCAGAAAGGCTAGAGCTATCTAGACTGGAGCCGTCATCAAAATATTCTACTTCAACTTGAGAAGCTGCATCACATAAAATAACATAAACCTCATCTATTTGGGAGTGATCCTGCTCAATATCCTCATCACAGACATCTTTGCTACATTCCCAATCTACCCCATTGATACCAGCTACATCCATGTGTGAGAGGCATTCTTCACTGTTCCTCAAATCAAACTCACTGCACTGAACATAGCCTCCATGATCTGTCTCAGAATACAGCATGTTGTTTTGGTCCATCATAGAGCAGTCCCCAACTTGGCCTATTCCCTTTTGCTTTGGCTCATTTTCCTCACATTCCTCAATTGCTTCACAAAATTTACTCTGATACACAGGAGTCTCGCAGGAAGTTTCTGTATCATCAAGACATTCTTCTTTGAGTGACACACTTTCTTTCTCCATCAGCAAACAACCATCATGAATGGAAGCATGCTGTTGCACCCCTTCATTTTCTGAGTTAATGTCAGCTGTGAATTCAATAGATTCATAAGAATGCGAACAACGGCCATTTGATTTTTGTCCTTTTTCATTTTCATTTTTCTTCCTGGCAGCAATGACGAAGCCCTTGTGAACTTTATCCCATTGTAAATGTATCTCATCAGTTGACTTTGTTTCCTTAATGCTGTTACCTATCTCATTTGATCCATTGGAGAGATCTACAGCATCATTTGAGACTTCTAACCTCTCTATGCTGTTCGAAGACCTTGTGTTACTTCCCTTCATTTGATCACAATTTGCATTATTATCAATTCCAGCTGCCTGTTTGCCATTATTGTAACAATAGCTCTCCGTATTCATCATATTCTTGCTATTCCGTGCATCTTGATCTCCCTTACTCATGTTTTTGGAATTCTGAGAAGTTAGGCTCTCATTCTTATCGCAGCTACCAGACTTAATACGGCAACATATGTCTGTAGTGACTTTGCCTTGGCCTTTGTCTTGGACACCATTAGTCTCATTACTCTCAGATCTACACGCCACCTGGTTACAATTCTTAGTCTTAACATTGTTTCCAGTTATCAAGCAAGTGTCAGATTCATCAACTGCTGAAGTAGAGACACTTCTCTCACTCATAGAATCAAACATGACACTTTCTGCATCACTGGTGCTTGATACAACAGAACCTTTTCTACCATCATGACCATTGACATCACAACAAGCAACATTTCTGGCATGACATTCTATATCACCTCTGACATGCACTGCCAAACTTCCATCAGTAACTCTTTGATGAGTGTCATTATTTATATCATATGTGCGACTTTCTGAGCCAGCTTTGTTTGATTCCAACCCATAATCACTATTATAGCTAGTAGTTGTGTCCTTTGTCTCTCCATCATCCACCTCCAACTTAGTTTGTGTTGTATTCCTGGCAACATTGTTTGAGTTGATGTACCTGTTATCAGGCATGTTTTGCTCTGAGTTGCTTGTGGTTGCCTGCTCGTAGATCAGATTCAGAAATGATTTCATCATATTGCTGGTACTGCTCTTCAAGTTAAATAAATCCTGTATCAATCCAAATCATCTCAGATCGTAGTAACCGTTTCTAAACCACCATTCCATTTAGTTGTGCCATATCATAAACTTTGCTCCTGTCTCTCACTTTAGACCATGTTAGTCCACAAAATCTTTGCTCTTCAAGTTTTCAGCTTCATATACCAAAACCAGAAAAGTGTTGAAAGAAGATGTTCAATAAAAATAAATTGACTCAAATTATGTTATCCTCAACCAGTTTCAAAGATTTAAGATAACACACAGTCACTTTGGCATAGTGTTGTCAGATGCAAGTATAGCTGGAGGAAACCAATCAATTGTCAAACTCTGAAACACAATTGAAACTATGCGACATGTAAAATAACTCCAGTATACCACGGTATGTAATGACTCCAAGTAACTCAACCTCAAATAGCGTAACAAACACTTTTTATTCCGAAATAACTCCAACTTTATTGGCTTTTTTCACACCAACACAAATACCCTGCTACTAGCTGTAATCCAGAGTGAACTGAGTGCAAGTTTCACTTAGTCAATCTGATATATTTTGGCAAAGGAACTACAACGTGACAGTGCTTAGCATGGATGTTGATTGACATAAATGGTTTAGCCCTGACAATTTTATCAATAGTTGGATTATCAATATAGCACTTTCTGTTACAAGCTATTAGGACATGAATCAATGTTATTTCTCTGTAGTACCGAGAATGTTTCCTTCCAGACGGATTACACATTTTGAACATGATGATGATGTGTTTTTCAATGCATACATCCAAACGGGTCCGCTGTGATAAACACATTGGACTAGTTCTCATATTATTTATGGGAACTTATCAATTTGTACACAAATAACTTGTTATTTTTAAATTTTGTAATTAATACACAAAATACAGACCACAATAAAAATAAAACATTACAAAATTCAATTCCTGCTGAAATGATTACTGATAAAAGCATATTTTCAAGTCAATCAAGCATTCCAAGTTATAATATACAAGTTAAAGGAGTTTCCACATCTTTTACAATATCATAATGTTTATAGCACATGAAGTATTAACATATTGCATAACGACCATCTGTTTCCGTATTTCCAATCCAAGGTTAGCGACCATTGTGTGTTTGATTAAATTCACTTGCACCTATTTCAATTTCACATTTCCTTCATAAACATGATGAATGCATCTATGCTGTGTCTAGTCTCAAGTTTATGTCATTGCTTCCAATAGTGTAGACAGTGGGGGGGGAGCAGGGTGAAGACTGCCCCCTGGACCCCCCTCCCGGACACCTAAAATGGGGACGAAGAAGCGGAAAAATGGGGACGAGAAGAAGGGGAGAAAAGAGAGAAAGAAGGGAAGGAGAGGGAGAAAGAGAAGAGAAAGGGGTAGGAGAGTGAGAAAGTGAAGGGAAAGGGGAAGGAGAAGGGAGAGAGGAAGAAGGGGAGGGAAAAGGAAAAAGGAAAGGGAGGAGAGGGAGAGTAAAAATAGGGATGATACTGACCCCCCAGGACTGACAATGCTGGATATCGCCTGATTGCTTCCCCAGCATGCAGACAAACTGCCCTGCTATGTGTGTATTCACCCTATGAGATTAGGTTAGGTTAGTACTTGGAATTGGAACCTGCTACTACAAAACGCACACATGGCATTACTCTCAACTTGAGACAAAATGCATTATAATTGATAATTGGGTTTGCAGTGTCTTTTTTGAGAAAAACTTATCTGAGTCTGAGCAATAGTCCAAATATATGGGTTCTTTTTCACAACTTAAAAACCTCTCTAACAATTCCTTACTTAATTGCAAAAACAGGAGGCATGGCATATATGCCCAATCTTGCCACCCCTGATGCTGATGACCCTCATTAGTTAAGACATTGCCTCAGGATACTGTATTTGCCCTCCCTGCCACCCTTTTGCTGTTCATGCCACAGGCATGTTAGTTGTGAAGTCCTACATGCTTCCATCCATGTAATTTAAATAATATGTGCCCTCTAGTTAGACTACATGTCTCAAATAAAAGTGCATTTCAATATATTTTGTGGCAAAGCCAAAGTGTGGGTGTTTAATATAAAGCAAGCAAGCCTCCTGATCCTACATATGGGACTGTAACACAAAGATGCCTCAAAACATCTCTTGACAATGGCAAAGTTCCAATAACAGAGTAACCTTTCAACAAATAATACATATGAAATGCTTTTTCATCACTTAACTTGAAATTTTACTAGTGATATTGACCCATTTGGGATTAAATGGGAAATGATGAGCAATAAATGGTACTGGAAATTGTATTCAAAATGCTGATAAATAGCATTTACTCACAGATAAGCTTTGCATTGATGCTGCAGTCAAATACATCCAATTCAATGTCTGTAGTATTGTGATTTGACCCATATTTGTTAAAGGTGGGTAACCTGATTGACAGCCTCATCCAACGCTCTGCAGGGTCTATTGTTCTATTGTTTCCGATTAGAGCGTTGACATATTGGAAAATGTTGCCAATCAATATTCATGAGAGTGTACATTCAACGTCCAGTTTGCGAAATTGGGCGAGTTGTGTTTGGTAGGTGTGAAATACATCTGACTGGGCGTTTTAATTACGTAACGAATAAAGGCATTGACATCGTCGAATGGCTGCCCAGTGCTGTTATGTGTTTAGTTATTATATAGGCCTAATAATAATTATTAAATGTATTCATCATTCCTTTCTTTTCCCTTCTCTGTACTTATTCTTTCCTAGGCCTACACTTTATCACTCCCTCATTCCCATCATTTTCCTTATATTTCTATTTATCTACTTGTCTTTATTATATCTTTTATTTCTCCCTTCCTCCAGCCCTCTCTCATTCTCCATATCCCCTCCTGCCCCTCCCCAACCCCCTCCCCTCTTTGGGCACGCCACTATTTCTATACCAATCTCCTCCTTAAATAAAACTAAATAGAAATTTCTTAAAAACAACCTTTATAGGCCTATACTTATACTTATATACATGTATACGTATAGCGATTACCATTATAGTGTAATATAGATATATGGACTGGACATGGCAGCCTTTATACATTCTAATGTGTAATCGATCAGCAAGAGCATTCAATTTATTTAAATGAAACGCCTAACGTCAGGTGGGTGGTAAAGATGATTGCATCGACAGCTAAAGCCTCCTTATAGAATTCAGACCCACACAAGCACACATTTGGGATACGTGAGTACAATGGTACCACTTAACACATGACTGCCCTTACACATGACTGTAGTGTGGTCACTTATTGATACTCGCCTGTTGTGTAGAGCGTTAATATGATGCCGGATCAGTGACCAATTTAATGGCGGAACCCCTTTATTCAAACAATGGTACCACTTTTATGAATAGCCTGTCGCAACTTCTAATCGGCATCAAGCGAACAAAAGATTATATAATCTATTGCGACTCTATTTCTATTTAAAAGCTCTTTGGCTTCATCCCCCACTTTGCCCCATCAAAATGCAGATTTTGGTATCAAGTGAAAGCTCATATTTTTCTCATTTACATATTGAAATTAGGCGTTCCAAATTGGCACATTTCCGAAGAAATCATCAAAAAACTGTGGAATTAGTCTTAACTGTGGTAGACCAAGTTTGAGACTAATTAGACAGTTTTTTGATGATATCTTTAGAAATACACCGCGTTGGAACTTCTAATTTCAATATGGTACTGAGAAAAAGTAGGGTTTTTCACTTGAAATCAATATATTATATGATCATGTTAATCATCATTGATAAATACACAGTAGACTACCAATATCATGATGTATAAATGTCAATAGTTCAATTAGTCATATTTACAAAAAACTTTTAGTCGTGTTCTTTTTCCATAAGTGCTTGAAAGGGATGACATTTTATGTTATATGCAAGTTTTAATTGTCCAAATATCAGGTCACCTTCCTTTAAATGATGTAACCTATTTATATGCAAGAGGGGTATATCTATCATGCATTAAACCACTACAAGTGTATATTCATAATACGAAATGAACCGTCTAGGAAAAAGGCTACATTTGTCCACTTTTAGAATATACTGATGTAGTCTGGAACTCGTCACTCTCTGCTGGTCACAGTAGTGTCTTGGAATGATGTCGTGCATGCAGAATTACACTTGAGCCATCATTTCACCTCCAATGCTGAGGCCTTGCAGTCTACTTGGCTCGAAAAAGTGGGGAATTTAGGGAGCTCCTTCCCAGGAAATGTTGGTATTTGGAGGGAAATTCTGGTATTTGGATGGAAAATGTGCTTTTTTGTATATAAAAACATGCTATAATTTGTGTAGCTTGCTTCACAGGAAATTAAAATTTTTTCAAACTCTGCTTGCAGACTTGCCAGCTTGAGTCCCTGGTCATCATGTACCAATGATCTTCTTCCCCCCCCACCCCCCACCAGGCAAGTCGTGCTCGCAATCTCTGCAATAGGCACAACAGGCTGCATTACAGAACATCCAGCTTCAAAGATTCCCATCCCTATTTTTTTGATTTATCAAACAAATAGCCTGCCCTTTATCCGGGATTTTCCTGCATGCATGCACATTTCATCTTTTACATTATATAATGTTTTTTAAATCAATTTTAAAGTATGCTTTTACTCTGTAAATTAACATGTAATTTCACCATCGGGTCACAATATGTTTTAATGTTAAATAAATACACTTGAATACTTGAAATGTATAACTCACATGACAGTGCAATTATATCATTATCTTAATGATCTATATGACTGCTAGATGCCATCCGTATGTAATGAAATTGATTTAATTGGATTCATTAGACATCATGATACTAATGAGAAGAATTGATTGCATCAGACCTCAATCAATTATTGTAACATTGTTATAACATGCAAGGTTCTTGCCCACGCTATGACCGTTGGCCCTTTTGCTGTGTATAATACTTGTTATAAGCTCTAAGGACAAAAATGTTTCAACATCATAATAACAGATCTACTATTCCTTTGACATTCTCCATGGCTAAATTAATCTTAACCTATTCGCTGTAGAAGTGATGATGTAACAGGATTAACTACCATAGCAATAGGTTAAAACAATTTTGAATATATCGCACTGCACTACTACGTTCACGAGGTACATATGCATTAAACCATAGATGTCAAAAAAACAGGGATAATGACCTGGATTGTAATTCTATAGAATATTCATATAATCATGCTGATCACTCGCACCTGCAAGATTAGTGTCTTTGGAAAGAGCGGCATTGTATTCAATCTATGATTGCAGATAGTATTGCGTAATTCTATAGAATATTAATATCATGCTGATCACTCACACCTGTAAGATAAGTATATTTGAAAAGAGCAGTATTGTATTCAATCTATGATTGCAGACATACACAGGTGATGAGTGCAACCTGCTTGCAGTGCAGGGCGATATATTCAACAATTGTTTTAACCTATTGCTATGGTAGTTAGTTAATCCTGCTACATCATCACTTCTACAGCGAATTCTTTTATCAACTTAAGATTGACTTACCATAGCACTGATTTGAGCAGCTGTTTGTTGATCCAGTAACATCTTCTCTCTCATTGTTTTCTTGATAATTTCCTCCAGTTCCACTTCCCTGCGCTCGCTCTACAAGAAAATGAAGTACAAAAACCTTGGTATGATTTATGACCGGTATTTCTTTCAACCAAATATACATCATCACAAAGTAATTACACAATAGAATTCTCACTTATACTCAATTTCAGTGTACACTCCATATGAGAAGCCAACACCAATTCTCAGAATCCTCTGAGGAGGCTCACCGAGACTTTGAAAATGGGATTTTAGTCAGTAAACGAGCTCAAAGGTTTCAGCCATTACTTATAATGATCTGAAAGTAGGTCAAATGATTTTGATGTGTGTAAAACATTAATGTTGTGTTGATAACTTCTGTGCAGCCTACACCCAAGTGACTCTTGATAATTTCAGGCTTCAGGAATCACATTTACGAGGAAATCTTCGCAGAGGGTATTTCTTCCATTTCTAAACAGTAGGCACACTGCTCTCGCAGATATACATTTTACTCGTAAATCCAACTGCTGGTGGTGAAAAATATCATTTGTGACAAGATCTGGTCCATGGGGGCCAAAGACGGCAAATTTGAAACTGAGATAAAGGCAAAAATATGGAGTAAAAAACAATAAAATACATTAAAAAATATACATCACAAAACCTCATAACTCTAGAACCAAGTATGCTAGACCTTTGGTGTTTTCAGTATATGAGAGCCTAATGTTACTTCAAGGTAATAATTATATTAACTCAATTTTCAAAAATGCCTCCTTTGACCCCTATGGACCAGAATGTGACGAACATTGTCTTCTTTTTCATTTTTAAAAAATTGCAATCACTTGAGCTGAATAAACACTTTAGAGCCTTGCTGCAAAATAAGTCGGTTGCAAATGAACTACAAACCATATATTCAGGAGATAAATCGACCCCATTGCCTTTACAAAGTATTTCACCTAATTAGGATACAGTGTACTAACTGAAGGTATTTATTATATGACATGAATGTAAAAATGGGGAATTTACACAAATAAACATTAAAAACACATGGTATTTGATTTCAAAATCCTCATAATTCTCAGCTGTAAGGTTTAGATGGTAATTTAATTTATAGTTTAATCAGCTCGTAATAGGTGGGAAATGTTAGGCTTTTACCACTACGCCGAAAAGTAGACCAACGTTAAGAGTGCTATTTAATTGACATGTCTGGTCTATTATAATACTTTGTGTGTTATAGAAAGTAGACAAAGTATAGGACTTGAATTTGAATTAATAATTTGTGATGCTTCTGCCGAGATGTCAAAAACAAAATTCTTAAGATAAAATATTTTGATATTAATCCGCGATGTTATAAGGCCCGCCGATTACGAGCTGATCAAAGATTAGACATTTGATGAAATTCAATTGTTAAGGTACATTGAAAATGGAGTGTTCCATGTTGTCACTAGAATGATTTCATAGGGGTGCAGTGGCGTAGCCAGGATTTTGGAACCGGAGGGGCACAACTTGTAAATGTACCAACGGAAATATTTTTTGCCAACGGAAGTTGTGATTTGTTGACCCGAAATTTTTTTGCATGGTTTGAAAAAGTGACGAGCAAAAAAATAAAAAATAAAATAAAAGGATAATAGCCCGGTAACACCATAAAAACACAAAATTTTTATGTATAATTCACAATTTTTCATCATTTTTTTACAATTCTCCCCATTTTCTGTCACCCTGGGTAAAATATAATCTATTGTTAACCCAATTTTTTTTCCTACCAAAGCCTTCAGTCTACCGACTGCCTTACATGAACCGACGGCCATGACGAGCGGGGGGCTCCGGCCCCCCTGCCCCACCCCCAACTGGCTACGCCACTGTAGGGGTGTGCTTATTGGGAGATGAGTGCTAATATTCCTACAGTCTATATATCTACCTCAAGCCACAGGCACCAACCAGCTTTGAAGTTCAGCATGCTGCATTGGCTTAGCGTGGTTTCTTGCGTGTACATATGCGGGATGTTGATCACATGCGTAAAAGTAAGTACACGTGCCAAGTAACGCTAAGCTAACGTAGAACACGCTGACCTTCAAAGCAAGTGCCGGTGACTGGAGGTACATATATAGACTAAAGCTCAACTTTATTCATCACATGATCAGCATTGTCCAATAATTACACTGCCTTCCATGTTGGTTTATTATTGATCACTGACAACTACCAATATGCTTGAATTAATTTGGCTGTCCACATCACAAGACATTGCATAATTTCAAAAATATTCATAACATTTTTTGTAAGAAAGGGCTACCCCGCTACCCTTTCTTACAAAATTGGATGCTCTTTAAAACTGATAAATCATTCAACGTCAGCTTTGCTACAAAAGTTACCGTACTAGCCCCAACAAATTGGATGTTCTTTAAAACTTGTAAATCATTCAACGTAAGCTTTGCTACAAAAGTAAGCTTTGCTACAAAAGTTAACATACTAGCCCCAACAAATTGGATACTCTTTCAAACCAGCAATCCACCCAATATAAGAAGCATTGTTACATAAGATGCCTTGCACCACTATCTTCTACATTACTTTAGTTTTAATCCTCAAGTGACTATTTCTAATCCCAAACAACTCAACTTACAGCTGCCAGCGGGTAGCAGACATCACCCAGATGTCATTACTCCCATTTAGTATACTTTGATGCCACATTACACCTGCTGTAGGTATCTCCTGACTGACCCTGTCTGGCTTTGTCCAACTCCTATTGCTAATGACAACTTGTGGGATTGGTTTCAATATCACGGACGGTATATTTGGATACACATAATACTGCAGAACACCAGCAGTAGATAAAGAGGCACTATGCTTTGGGCAGAGCAATCTTAGTATTTCGCTTTCTTTACTGCCACCTGTCACTCTCTGTATCTTGACTGACCCTGCCTGGCATTGCCTAGCCTATGATCCAATTGATAATTTCTACCATGGATTTCTATAAGCTACAGGCAGTATTCTTGGCATTGTTACAGTTACAGTTATCCCACTGAAGGCCAGTGGTATACAAGCTGTATCAAAATATTGGTACCCATCAGGTTTGATGATTATTGAAAAGCCTACTTCTTCCAAATGCAACATTGGATCTTCTTGAAATGACCATAGTTTATTGTTATATGAGTGTCTTTGGCATTAATCAACAAGTTATGCGGATCTGAAGTTACATTTTGATGTGGCAGTCATGTCCATAAGCACTGGAAATCGATGGGTACCAATCATTTTGATACAGCCTGTATAAGTATGTAAAAGGACAACTTCACCTCAAATAACCTACAGTATTCAACTGCCATGTTACACTGAATGACCAAGTGTAGCTTTTTTCAGATTGCATTGTCCCCGACACCTTCTGGTATTGGTATTATTAACACCACAAACAAGTCCTCATCCATTATTGGGGCTAACTTCATCACACTATAATTTATTAATACCCAGATTGGGCTATTCTATTTAAAATCCACACTACCCCTGTGGAAGATTTTGGAATATCTTCCACAGGGGGAGTATGAATTTAGTATGAATTTCAAATGAAATGTACACATTACACTGCTCCATTTCATACACCTTAAAAAGATTTAACCTGAATCTTCCACAGAGTAAGAGGGTAAGTTTCAAATGGAGCTGCCTAATGTGTTCATTCCAACCTGTGGAAGATATTTCCAAAATCTTCCACAGGGGTGTGGATTTTAAATGGAATAGCCCATTGATTCAAGTAAACATAGATTTCCAACCACACTGGCAATGATGACAAAAGCTATCTTTTTTCAATGCTGGATGAATGTCTTAGCATGCTGCTGAGGCAGTTCTGTTGTCCCTTACAATGTTGTATCGGATTTCAGATCCACTCTGGATCCTAGTGTTATTTCCCCTCTATGTCACAGCAGGTCAACTGCAAGCAGATGAGGAGTCATGGAGTCATGTATGGCAGGAAGTGTATACAAGTGTACCCATACCAAGGTTCTTCAGTGGATTTGGTGCTGTTTATTGTGTAAACACAGAATTGGGGATCTGATTGGCCAATTGAATCACATCATCTTCACATCAGCACCTCATTCGCTGATCAAGCCATGTAGCAACGCATGAGCAAGTTCTTTTTACAGGGTAATCAGGAAGAGCAGTCGGACATCGCTAAAGGATTTTGCTGAATACTATGGAGAAATCCTGACAACACCAACTTCTACAATAAAATGACTTTTGATTCAACGACAGTCTGAAGATCTCAGTTGATTGAATTTAAGTGCAAATGACCTTCAGCACAAATCACTAATTGGGTATTTTTGGGGGGTTTCATTTCTTATTTCTAATAAGACCAATTAGAATACCTAGGAGAAAATTTCTTGTGATTTCATCTGCCAATTGAGTCATGAGCTAAATGAGCTTACTTTGTTACACATAATGTCAATCATCATCTTTAATACCAACCCTTTGTGATGAGTCCCCAGATTGCTGCCTCAATAGCTCCTTCTTCAGTGCTTGTATCTCCTGTTCCTTGATAACCAGTTTGCTTGCATGGTCCGCGAAATCCCTTGCACGTTGCTTAGCATACGCCCTCTTCATCTGCGATGCATCCCCGGGGTTAAGTCCTGCTGCTAAATTCTGCTTATCTGATTTCTGTAATGATATAGACACAAGAATAAATAAGATAAACATTGAAAAGAAATCACTTTCATTATCATTTTAAGTTGTAATTTCTCTGCATGAAATCAATTGTGTAAAGCAAGTGAGTTAACAAATATTACTCATTGTGATGATGTTTTGAAATCCTTGCCCATGTTTCCTCCATAAAGTGCAGAGATGGATGGTCAAGGTCATAACCAAATGGGGTAAGAAATTTGAAGCCACAAAAACTGATAACAAGTTAGAAGCTAACAATCAATTGGGTAGTATCTGGTACATATCATACTTATTTCTATTGCATTTTGCTCCCCTTCCACATAAAAATCTTGTCTGACAATTTTGCATCAATGTCATTTAGCATGATATAAGACACAAATCATTGGGACCATTGCATTTCACCAATAATTCCAAATTCAATAGAACACACATTTAAATTAATGAATAGCACGTTTTGTAGCAGATAAGCAACTTATTATACTGCCACCAATTTTTGTGATCAAACTTTGTCACACCAATCTAGCCCAAAAGTACCCCAAAGGTACACCAATAATGCACCTAAGTGATACCCTATGTGTGACTTTAACTTTGAATTTATCATCTCCCTCAAGTAAACCATTTGGAGGAATCTAGCTAAATTGTTATCTACCACAGATAAATCTCAGAAATGTCACTCAAATACCAATAAACCTAATGAGTCTAACCAGACTGCAAACCCATGTGATAAGTGACTGTACTTTTGCATAGGCTCATTTCCCAGTTTGCAGCTTACCCTATAAAACTGTGAAGGTCATATTTCACAAAGTGCCGTTTTACTTTATGTAACAAATAGAACATTCAACATAGCATATTTTGTTGAGGAATATTCAACACTGTTCTTCAAAAACTAAAAAGGAAGAAAAATATTTTGTTGGCAAGTGCTTTTCCAATCTAAGTTTGCTTGTTTGTTGTTGTTTTGTGATGAGGAGGGGTCAGTCAGTAAAGTAAAGATCAATTCAACTTTTTTTCCCTTAATATCAATGGAAAATGGAAAATATCCTTGACAATTAAATTTGACAAACCACAAATCACACCATTTGAGTCCAATAAAATGTTTAAACAATATATCTTAAAACTAAGAATGTAGACAAACAATCACTGAAAAGGTTCTCATTTCACTACATCAGACCCTACCTGTTCATTACGAAAGGACTGCAATATCGCATCTATATCCACTTTCTTCCTTTCTGCCGTATCCAATTTGATGCTTGATACGGTTGCCCGTCTCTCAAGCTTCCTGGGTTTTTTCGGAGTTTGATTGAGACTATACGCCGCTTTGAATCTTTCTGGATTAGAATCAGGTTCATGAAATAATTTGCTACCTTCTGTTTCAGAAAGACTTGCTCTTCGTCGATGGGTAGAGGGCGCTGTATCATTATTACGATTAGGTGGTGGTGGCATTGGTGTTGCCTGATGCGGGTCACTAGTTTGGAAAAGTGACAATTTGAATGGCATACTGATGCTTAGTAAAGAGCTTATAGGTCCTGGAATACTGAAAGTGCTGTCACCAAATTCAAATGTTGGAGGAGACTCTGAAGACACATTAGTTGGCTGTTGGGTGGACCCACTTTGCTGATTAATAGATGTCACAGGTTTGGAAGCTGACTGTGATTGGATTGTAGCTTTGGTAGGTACAGATTCTGTCTTTGAAACTGGTGTAACATGAGGAGTAGCACTTGCTGGTTTTTGGTTGGCCATGTTACCTGTTTGATTCTGTTTGGGATCAGTGGCAAGTTGCTGACTATAAACCAACTGCTTTCCAGTGATATCTTTAGAAGCATTCAGTGGATTTGACCGAGAATTATCCACATTTGATACTGCATTAAACTCATCAAATAGAGATGATGAATTCCTTGTAGACTGACCACCAGTATTTCTTTCAATCTGCGCACTATTTCGATGATCACTATTCTTTTGAATCCCAAGTGATGACTGCAAGCTGCTTCTACCATCCTTATTGTGTTGTAATCCAACTGAATGTTGAAAACTGCTTCTTCGCTCATTTTGTTGTTGCACTCCATATTGCTGATGGGCTTGCGAATCCATTTGTGACTTTGTTTCTAACTGAAACTGGACACTTTTCTGCACTTGGCCATCTCGCTGTTGACTTTGTGTTCGACTGGTAGTTTGTTGTATGGTTCCATTCAACAATGGGTGTGGACGAGGCACTTGCTGATCAGAAATTGACAAAGAGTGTGTTTGACAATGAGATCCAACTTGCATATTTGCTTTCCCCTTTACAACATGTGTATCATTACTTCCATTTGTCAGTGACTCTTCAAGTTTAGGTTTCTGAGCAAAAACTAAATTATGTTGCTTGCTTATTTTCACTTCATTTCCATTGCCCAATGGATGCTGTTGAGAGCTCTGACTTTGCTTCACTGTCTGTGACTCTGCAGCTTTAGGTTTCTGAGCAAAAACTAAATTATGTTGCTTGCTTATTTTCACTTCATTTCCATTGCCCAATGGGTTCTGTTGAGAGCTCTGACTTTGCTTCACTGTCTGTGACTCTGCAGCTTTAGGTTTCTGAGCAAAAACTAAATTATGTTGCTTGCTAATCTTCATCTGACTCCCGTTATCTAATGATTGATTCCTTGTCATACCAGGCATAGGCACTGCTCCAGCGTGATGACCGTATGAATTCTTCTGAGAATGTGATCCCACTTGTACATCTGCTTTTACACCATTCTGCTCTCCATTCACTGATTTTAATATACCATGTTGTTGTTTACCAACATCACCTTGAGACACACTGGCACTAGATTTAGTACTACCAAATACTAGATTATGTTGCCGACTTATTTGAGGCTTACTTGACACTATTGGTTTCTCATGCTGTACATCACTATTTGGTATTGTACCATTCACTAATGGATGCTGTTTAGTGCTCTCCTTTGGAGGCTCATTTTTCTGATGTAATCCAGGCAAAGGTATAGCACCCACAAGCTGTTTTAGAGGGCTCTTTTGAGGAGCAGATCCATTCTGTATATTGATATTTCCTTGTGATCCACCCTGTGTGCTACTTATATGACGGGAAAGCTGACCTCTTTGAGGCTGTCCCTGTTTATGCAAGGCATCATGGTGCACTTGAACAATGTCTGACCCTTTTTGTTGAGAGTTAAGTGACCCCACATGTTGATTGTTTGTCATATCAGTCACCTTTGACCTTTCACCGACCGTGTTACTCTGCTGCTGCAACGTATCATCCTGTTTTGATGTGGGGCGCACATTACAACGTTCAAACTTAAATTGGTTGCTTGAACCAAACATGTCACCATTTGAAACCACTTTCTGTGCTTCACTTGACTTTTTATCTTCACCATGAATTGTGCCATTCTTTGCAAACGACTTACTGCTATCACTAGACAAAGTCTTTTGCTCAATCAATGGATGTGGTCTTCCAGGTGGCGCTGTATTTTGCGTCATCTGTCGCGGCTGCGCATTATGATTAATCACAAGCTGTGGAAATGCTGCCTGTGGTGAAGTCTTCTTCCCCATCTGACCAAGTTTTCTTTGTGGACTTGTGTTTGGTGTACTTGCCTGCTGCCTAGGTGAAGATGTTGTGGTTTGCTGTTTCCTATCATTGTTGTTTGTGGATTCCTCAAAGAGAGTATTCCACAAAAACTGTGTCACACTGCCTACTGTGTCTGCCATGTTGATCCGCAAAATGAACACTGATAAACAAAAATACTTATAGAAGACTGTCTAATGAAGTATTCCAGTCATTTTAAAAAATGCGCTATCAAAACATCAGACGGAATTAAGTTGGTATTTAACGACAGACAATATCCAAGCATTACCATTGGCATCACCGAGTTCCAACATGTCGCCACATTATTATGTTTGTTTCAAATCGTTTTTCTAAACAACCCATCTCATGAAATATTAAGTTTTGTTGCGATGATGTTTTCCTTAGTAAATGGTCCTTCTCAAATTACACCCCAGCTCCTCATTTTCATTATGCACTTGATAGATTCAGCACATGGTTAAGTGATGAATAACACACCAGCATATATCATCAATCTTACGCTTGTGTTGACTGGCTTCATACTGTTCCACCCGTCCGTGTAATGGTCTTGTCCGTATTACAAAAGTGCAACATGTAGGATTTCTAATTACTATACATATATTTTCTCAAACAATCTTGATGATGAATGTAGATTTTTTTGTTTCCGGCACAATTTAATAAAACACAAGGTCATTAATTCCTTTCCGCACACCAATTTGCGCATTTGCATCTAATTTATATGATAATGGTAGTCCTCCGCAATTTTAATCAGCATGAAATTTCAACAAAAATCAAAACATCATCATTATCAACGTCATAAAAGTCACTCCGTTATTAGGTCATGACGTAACCAGCCCAGTGGGTCAGTAATTTGAAGATGACAATTAGCGATAGTTGGAAACAGTCCAAGAATATTGAATGAAGTTTTCAAACTCAAATCACATCAAATTTTCATGTTATTACACTCGATCCTTTCTATACCAAGCCATGCCACTTTGATGTCATCCAACTCAGGGACCATCCACAAGAAATTTGTAGAATTTATTTCGAATTGGCTCTCAGCTGATTATGCATCCTCACTTGCTGGTTGCTAAGCTATCCTTAAGTCTACTCTTCTCGTCCACAATGCAAACCAAAATGCCAAATTAAACTTGCCACAAATAAATCACACAAGTAATATCCTTTCTCTGGCAATGTCAATAGACACTGTCATTGAGCCACCAATAAACTAGATTCTACTCCGAATCCTTGTCTGTCACTTGTAGTTACTCTCCATGCTTCATCTTATACACACAGTTCACACCTAACTTGTAACTGTGTTGTCGATGTATCCAATCCAAACTTGTACAACAAATCAGATTCCTTTTCATTCCCAAAATTTCCTGGTAATTCCTGTATTTCCAGATTAATCAATATTCAGCCTCATTCCATTTAAGAAGATCACCAAATTTGCTAACGTGAGAATTTTGGTAAATTGATGTTGGACAACCAACCGGCAATTCAAATGTATTAACATCTACAGGTGGATGAGAACTAGCCTATGTACATATACAATTGCATCCCACAGATCTATTATGATTATCATAAGAATAAATGTTATTGATCATGATTCCAAAAGAGGGATCCTCCTTGTAAAAATCTATAATGATGCAAGCAAGTCACTGATGTTTTATTGGATGCATGGTCAAACAATAAAGAAATTCATTTATTTATTTATATAGATCAAACGGCTCACTGCAAATATGTCAACAATAATATGAAAGTTTGAAAATTATCAAATATTACCATTATAACTGAAAAAGTTTCCAGTAAACATGCTGACATACAACATACTTATCATATAGGTACAGGGTGAGTCAAAAAAGTGCAATAGAGCAAAGAATCAATATTTATGCAAGAACCAAGTCAAACTTTCCCATTATTGAAAATTTTTATAAATGGCACACTCAAATTTTCTGTGAAAATATGAAGTGAATCGCGACTACCGTTTAATTTTTATAAGTCCTTTTGCTGCGATACCCAATTTCATTATTTGTCCACGCGATACCATGTATTTTGAATGAGAGCACACAATGCACGGTAAAGGCATTAGCTCTGAAACTGACATCAACTTAAAAAAAGGTTGATTTTTGCGTTATTCTAATTTCTTTTTTCTGTTCAAACAAACTTTCTAACATTATTTTAAGTCCTTCATACCTCACTCGACTCCAACTCCAGTTTTTTAATCCAAATATGTCCAACTTACTGGATATTTTGTAATTCACTCCACTTCAATTTGCGCCCATTTTATTTTGACATTTGAAAAAACCCGCCTACAAATTTGTATGTTTTTGATTGAGAATATACATCTTTTAAGTAAAGGTAAAATGAAAATAACAACAAATAATGTTTCTTTTCCTTAAAAAAGACCAAGGGCAATAAAACTTTGGGTGCTATATTGAATTTCAATGCCAATGAGGTTAAGAAAATGGCAGTTGCTCCAAATCTACCTTACACAGAGTGCGCTGACATTCAAATTTTAGATGTCTCTTGGACCAACATTAAAATTGGGTATCGCTATAAAATGTGTCATAAAAACAAAACGGTAAATGCTAATTCCTTCATTTCTTCACACAAGGTTGCTGATGAATATATCATATATAAAATGTTTTCAAACCTAAAAGATTCAACTCGGTTCTTTAATAAAAACGGATTCTTTTCTCTATTGCACTTTTTTTGACTCACCCTGTATTACTGTTTCTTTCTTTCTTTCATCCATTTCATTTTTTCACTTCTTCTTTTTCATCTCTTTCTTACCTAACTCATGAATAACACACAAAAATAAAATGACAACAATAACTATCGATTCCCATGCCGGCACATTCCCTTGCTTTTTTTTCAAGTTGGGTTGTGTGCCGGTCAGGATTTGTGTTTATATGTTGTCTTGTTTAACTGTAACACTTTGGGTTGGTAAACTGTTCTTTCTTTCTTATCATGCAAAAACCAACAGTTGATGGCAACCAGAAGTTACTGAATATTTTGCAGGAGAAACTTAAATTTCCCTCTACCAGTGTTTCATACATAACCATCACTGAATCATAACTTTTCTTAGTTTTGCATTGTTTCAAAAAATTTAGCTTACTGCTATAGTTTTGAATGAGAACATCAGCACCTCTAAAATAAAATCCTGTGCTTAAATAAAGCTTGAACTTTCCTGTTAAGTATTAATGCAGCCAAATATTTCCCCAATGATGATAATGGTTGACACTGGTGCGGTATACCTTAACCTTCTACATCTCTTTGGATGGATTGGCTATTGATGGATCCTCAAACATTATTTGATTGATTCAGGAGGAGACTATTTAAGGTTTGTCATATGACAATGGGCAATGATTAATGTTACATGACATTGATCACCAAGCAATTGATTGTAGCACTTGGGTATTCAATGGGTGAAACCAACTGTTAACAGTTACATTCAATTTAACCCACTCTGTTATGGCAATGTGACATGCTGAATGATAGGTACTTGACTCTCCCTGATACTGTAAAAAATCTTTGGGTTAATTACCTTTTCAAGTACTTTATTATTATTTTAGTTTCTTTCCCTTTTTAGCTTTCACAGTTCACTTAAATCGTGAAAACTTTGATATAACTAGCTTGGAAGGCCATATGCACTAAGAAAAAAACTCCCACAAAAATTAAGATACAGTACAGTAAAAACAATTATCTTTTTTACTGCATCAAATTGTCATAAATAAAATAATTTTAATTTGTTATATAGTCCTATAATAAATCAGATATTCACATGAATCAAAAAATTGGTCAATCCTTGCTAGCCATAATATTTTATACATCCAATCTTTTCTTGCTTTTCAGTAGCCAATTGAGTGTTTAAAGTTCCCAACAGCAGATCTACTAACTAGTCTACCTATAGAGGGCAGTTATCATACCTTGTTATTATGTTGTTTCTGTAGTAGCTTAGACTTCTCTTCCAGTCTCCTTGCCATTGCTGACAGTTCAGCGTTGCGTTGCTGCATACGTTCTTCTCTTGATTTAGCCTCAGTGACCAACTCTTCATTCCTAACACGCTGTTGGGGAATTAAAACATCTTAAACTTTGAGCGTTTGAACATCGTATACCCAGTCTTTAGAAAAAGAACAATTACCATTAGACAAGTACTATTATAGATCATATTAGACTAGTTAGTCTAATGCAGGGGTTCTCAATTGGTAGCCCGTAGGCCAGATTCAGCCCGCTAACCAATTGCAGTTGGCCTTTGAACTCTGGGATGTACAGTAAACCAGAGAAGATGAGTAAACATAGCAAAGAAAGGCCATCGAACACAGGTCTTTGATATGAGTTTGGCTTGCGAGCAATTGAGAACTCCTGATCTAATGTCCCATGAAACAACCGCAATCTCATTTATCAGCCCATTCACTGGCTCTTCCAAAATGGATCTTCCAGTACTTTGTTTCACCTCAATTAGTTTTGATGTAGGTACGTGTGTGTACACTGGACACAGTATCAAATTGTGCACGCTAACCTAGAACCGCATAGAGTATACACGCACAGACAAGGACAGTTTGTCAGCATGTTTGCGGTACAAAAGAGTATAAAAGCACTTATATGTCACTAGCACAGAATTAGAGAAGGAGAACCGGGACTCCCTATACCGGCACATACAATCGCGCCGTCAGCTATGGGGAGAAAATTTGGGGTATTCGGGTCCTTGCCGACGGCGCGCGGAGACGAACGAAAACAATTCTGTGTCTCATCTGAAGCGTCTTGGTACTCGCGTGCATGTCGCATCAAGTGCCATGTCGTGCGTGCATGACAATGAATGCCACAAGCGCGTTCCGAGGGAAACCGAATACCCCCAATTTTTGCTCCATGCCTGTATCAAGATGGCGGTCGAGTCCTGGTTCTCTGGTTTTAATTCTGTGCTCACTGCCATACTTGTGGTGAAACAAAGTGTACATAGTAAAATGTACATGTATACACGAAATGCTTCTGATGGAACAGATCAAAATAAGGCAGTTTTATACCAAAGCTAAAATGCTATGTTTTCTGTTATGTTTGTTGTATATAGTGAAAGAATGTGGTAGGAAAATAATATGGTATGGTGCATCATAGCTGTATGCAACATAACAGCAGAGCCCTATTTAGGGCAGGGTCATATTGCTGTGTTACTTCGATTTGATACACTAAGATTGGGCCGGGGGGTACTCAAATTACATTTTGACAGAGGTGTGCCACTGGAACTCTGAAACACCTACCCATGTTTGGGCTGATTTTACAGTTTTTGACAATTTTTTGTTCAAATCGGGACCCATGTTTAGCTATTTTTTTTCTAAAATCGGGATCCATGTTTAGCTATTTTTTTCTCAAATTGGGACCCATGCTTAGGGTTTTCATGTAAAAAAAGCAACCTTCTAGAGCGGCACATCCCCGTATACCTTATGCATGTGAGTACCCCCCCAGATTGGGCAGGCCTTGACTGTTTGAAACTATGCTGGGGAACTACATGATGTGTATGTGAAACAGGCTATTGCTCTTATTGTCTTATACACAAAAGGTCATAAAAAATAAACAAAAAGAAAAGGGCGAGTAACAGAAAAATCCAATTGAGCAAAATACAATGCAAATTAAATCAAAAATACAAAAATCAAAAATACAAAAATCAAAACTTATATTATAAAATAAAATAAAACATAAACAAAACAAATACCCTGGAAGGACTGGGTGTCCGTGCTTTGGTGTCATGCAAGGTGGCGGTAGCAACAGGTATTGTGGATGATGTTGCCATGACAACATCTGATGATGACTGCTCGTCAGTTGCTGATGATGCATTTGGTTGCTGCTGTGTGAAAATAAAGTGAGGGCAGTATGACAAAATAAAACAAAGTGGGTAGCATTTTGCAACTTAAATGAAATGAAATGATTGATCTTTCAAATTAGCATATTTAACATAAGAAGCACCTATTTATAAAAATCACCATGCATATACATACTTAAAATATAATTGTGACCAATGCATAATCATTATAACTACATGTATGTGGTTTCCTCTTCCATATTTTGTTTAAAATTTATTGGCTGCAGGATGCAGTTCTCTGTATTGTCCATATTTTGTTTTAATTGTCTAACTTACTCATAAAGGAGAGCAACATCCACAGACTCGGCTTTTGGTTGTACCTCCTTTTGTGTTTGCAAATAATAACATTTTATCTTTTAATTGTTCATTTTTATTTGTCAATTGCAAACAAATCAATTTGATTGACTTGATTATTTTAAAATTATCAGCTACATGTAGCTAATGATATGTACATACATGTGTACTAACTAAAGGTATCATGGGCAATGGGCTAATTTTGCTGGCCTAAACTAACAAAGGCATTTAAAGTTGAATATATTATTATTATTTTATATATTATAAAATATACAAATGAAGTGAAGCATGTTATATGGTGACAGTGACAGGTGTGAAAATTTCAAACTACCTAGAAAAGATGTTCCCTACTTGGCTGGCATTACTTGCCACTAAATTTTGAAGCTCATTTGTTTATGCACCCTCCTGCTCTAACTACAAACTTTGTAGTGTACTATTGAACTCAATATTGAACTTTGAGTTCAATGTCCCTGATGCTATCTACTGAAGACAGCAAATTGATGATGATGCTGATAACACAGTACACTAGCTAACTGAGGGCATTTACTGATTTGGTTTTATAGAATCAAATTATTATTATTTCTTAAATCATGTCTGAGGAACAGCATGACATTTCTAGGGACTATGTTGTGACCTGTTAATACCATATCTGACTTTTGAAAGTAAAAGTTCATGACCAGGGAAGATATCTTACACTTCCCATAATGCATTTCTTCCATTTTAATTTCCTGTAGTGATTCACTATCTAGTGCAACAATGAGTCGAAAATGTACCTCAATGAACAGAGTACATCTGTATCTTGCAAAATAAGTTTATTTCTTGACTATCGGTCAATGTTTAGCCAGTCTAAAAATTAAAGGGAAGCTGGTGCGAAGTAATGGGAGTATCATTTGATGAAATGAGGTGATGTATCATATTGCAAATGATTCTGGGAAAGGTAAATCTTCTTTGGTTCATGACCATGTTGAGAGTAACCTGAGATAAACTTCCCAGTTCAGCTTGAAAACTTGGTCTTTATATCAAGAATCACTGAACCTTCTGAAGCTTGAGTTTATCATCAAGTTTCTTGGAGCATCTTCTTCATGATACATGCATTTGTTAGTGTTAGATTTTGTTTCTAAATAATTTCTTTGAATTTGTTTTTCATTTCTTTGAATCAGTTTAATTTTTGTGCTTAGATGCAACCATGTGATATAAATTTTGTGTAAAGGCAACTTCTAAATGACTGGATTTGTTTGAATTGATATTGAAATACCTTATTCCGTATGCCTTCCTCGAGGCAGTAAATCGAAATCAGATTTTGTGATTTTCTCAAAAATTGCTCATTTTTGGAGGAAACTGTTGTGCTGGTTGCATTTCTTGCATCATTTCCCATCTGTTTAAGGGCTCATATTGAAATACCCTACCACGTTTTTACACAGAAAGAAGGCAGGATTCCCCTCGCTAAGCGCGCGCCTCAGGAAAGCTCGGTCATAAACGGATGGATTATATGCATCAGTGATACACCCTGCCCAGGATTTTAACAAAGAAGGCTAGCACAGGAAAGCTGCAGGATGGCGCACACCTTCCTGTGTAAGGGAATTTCAATATGAGCCCTAAGTTTTATATCCTTATCATGATACAATAAAAAAAGTCTAAATCACTGCCTCGAGGGATGGACTACATGTCTATCCAAGTATTGTGAATGTCATGGAAATATTAATAATGTGACAAAATTGATGACCCAATATAAATTTCAACTTGTCAATCAACACTATATAAAATGCATTGCGATATAAGATTCATTCTCTTGCCTGCAATTATTACCTAATAAAACATGGTTGAATCATAAACACACGATTAGTTGTGACTAAATATTTACATCACTGTTACAGGATTTTACAAGTTATCGAGATACCTGGTATTTCATGGTTATCAGTCTGGTCCGACTGCCTGGCCAGGAAACACTTCATACCCAGTCAGCATGTTGCCTGCACAATGCAACATTCTATTTCTTTAGAGTATCCTTTTTAGACCATTATTTCTTGGTTTAGAGTAAAGAAGTATATAATACTATCAATGGATATACAATCAGTGGTATTTTTTCATCAATTTTAATTAAAATAAAGATAATTTGCATATTGAAACCAAATTAAAAAAACCTTATTGTTTTGTTATTTACATTATTTTCTTCCAGGTGAAATTTTTTTCGCCCGGTGAAAAATTGTCAAATTAGATATATCTCGTGTGTAAAAATTTCCCCTGATCTGTAATTAAGTCACCATGAACAATTGTGCCTGGACACCTCGAATAAGCCGTAAAGTCCCCCTCTGGTCATTTGTACTTTTTAACATATTTGCAAAGAGCATGTTTCAGGGATTTTAAAATGACACCTCAATGAACTTCATATGACAATCAGAAGCGAAGTTATGGCTTGTTATAGGTTGCCATGAATCAAAACGCAAAACCAAGAAAAAGCGCGTTCAAAGTTAGGGAAGCAAAATCACCATTCATCAGATGGGCCTCAGAAAATGTAGATTATTTCATATTTCCACTTATTTCTTTAAAATAAAACTTTGTATGTGTTTAGAAGAAAGCTTAAACATTTCAAATCTGCAAAAATCTCAACTTCGCCAAAATACGAGATTTACATATATCTTCACCTGTAGCTCGAAATGAAGTTTGCCGAGTTTACGGCTCATTCGCCGCGTCCAGCCACAATTTAGGGCTTAGTCTGCCAAATTCGGAAAAACTACAGAGGCTTATGTTGCCTGGGTACTGCCTGGTCCGAAGCGGACTGGTTAAATGTTATTACTGTGCTAAACTATGAATATTTTGTCTCAAACACTACTTACCAATATTTCATTTTCTCCCTCTAATGTTTCTATCTTCTCTTGTTGGTCTTCAATCTGTTTCTTTAATTGCTCTTTTTCATTTGTCAATGATCTTTGGCTCTCTTTCTCTTCAGCACCTTCAACTTCAGCCTCATGTTTATTCACATCTTCAATATCATCTCCATTCTCATGAATATGTAAATTAGCACCATTAATATCGGAGTCATTAGTTGCATTGTCATTATTCTTTGCAGTAGTTGGTTGAGTCGTCTGAAAGGAAAAGAAAAAGGAAATATGAAAAGTTTTTTGGGTTTTTTTGCAACTTGGCAACATATTTCAGAAAAGACTTTTACGTGTTGTGTTGGATTAGGATTTCCAATGGCTCATTCAATGCTCTAGGCACCGGTGGGAGTTTACTTATTGCACCTTCAATACATAGAGGAATACTGCAAAGATGAGAAAGGTTTATATGAAGAGGTCCAGATCTAGAGAAGGGTATATTTTTAATTCATACAGGTAAATGTTGCTGTATTTGTAGTCATGAAGAAAACTGAGTATAATATTTTCAATAGATGATTCTCAAAGAAACCCTGGCAGGCTTAAGATTACAAATTAGATCAACTACTTCCTACAGTAGGCACTTTACAAATAAAATTGTATAAAAACAAATAAATTATGCTTACTAAAAACATGATTTATATGGCGAAATCAGTTAAAGTTTACATGTTTTGCTAATGTTTTGTAGAAAATGCTTTGTTATTTTATTCATCAAAACTGAATAGCAGGGAGTAAGTAAATTCTTTTAGGGCTCATATTGAAATACCCTACCATGTTTTCACACAGAAAGAAGGCAGGATTCCCCTCGCTAAGCGCACCTCAGGAAAGCTCGGTCATAAAACCAATGGATTATATGCATCAGTGATACACCCTGCCCAGGATTTTAACAAAAGAAGGCTAGCACAGGAAAGTTGCAGGATGGCGCACACCTTCCTGTGTAAGGGAATTTCAATATGAGCCCTTAAGAAAACCTTATTAAACTTTACTTGAACTTTATTTGAACTTTATTAGGCAATGGCAAATATTTTTGTGATTGCCTAATAAAATGTTAGAGCCTATAGACTTACAAACAACAAGCATGTTCTGTTCCAGTTTGACTGGGGCTTATCTTTTGCGTGCGTGAAGCACAGTCCAGAAAAATGTCAATTTCAGACTATTTAAGCCCCAAATAGGTGTATTTTGGTACTTCATGGGCTTATGCAGAGGGCAATTATTGCTTTAATTTTTCTTCTATTATGATTTTAGGGAGAGTTCAGACAACCACCTAAACATTTAAGGGGGCCCTGACCCTGCGTCCCCCTGCTTCCACCGCCTATGTCTTCTTGAACTCATCATACGTCTAACACATCAAGTAGCATCTTAGGAATGTTATTGAGTACTGTGAACACAGTACAACTACACAACTGCTCGCAATCCACTTATCTTTAATTAATGATTCATCATCTAGTTAATAACTTGTATCATCAATTAAAACTATTTCAATTTCAGACATGCCACAGAATATACTCCATGTTGAGGCTATGTATGATTATGACCTCTATCAGAGATAGAATTATGAACCATTCCATATGACAGCAGCTGTGACTGGCATTGTGTAAATAGCAGACATAGTAGGAGACAATAGCTGGTTGGTATTCAGGGTTTTATAATTGCATACAACATGAAGCAATTATACACACTGAACAATCCAACTCTCTTTCCGTATGTAATATGATCAATTCTATGTTGGTATAGCAAACATTAAATGTAATTTACTTTAATAAATAAAGCTAAATTTAGACTTACATATGTATAAATCAGGAGTTTTGTTTAGTTCTTTCATTTTCTTTCTCAGGGTCTGTGTTACATATATGTGTGATAATTGCTGCCATAACAATCATACACAATTTCAAGCAAATGTACTTATTTTTCAATGCAGATATTATTTCAATTTATGCGCTTGGGGTATTTGAGTCTTCAATTGAAGTTCAAATAATATGTATACTGTATGTGTCCAAATAATGCGAACAGCTTTCAGAAGTTATTTTATTGGCACTTTCACCCTTGTTATTATTATTATTATTATTATTATTATTTACTTCTTAATTAGTGGCTTTAAAAAGTAAGTCGTCAGGGCATTTTCAGCATTTGAATTTATATACAATATATCTAAAGAGCCTATTTTTAGTTTGGACTGTTTTTGAAGGCCTATACTCAAACCTATAGTATTATTTATCAGAACATGGTAGTGAACCATTAATTGTAACATGGCAACAAAACTCAACCAAAATAGCATGACCACAGATGGCTTGATGATGACATACATTTAGACAATTATTATTTTATATTACTATCATTACTGAACCAAAATAAAACACCATGAAGATGATTACGGTGTGAAATCAACAAAATTAATCCACACAGGATTATTCATGTGATGAAAGAGTAAGAAAGGGTATGAAAACATGTCTTCTTCCTTTGAATCCTATGAGCCAAGTCAATGGTCAGGATTCAATTCGGCCATTACTGGGTCCTTTCATCATTCTTTTGTCTGTGTGAATAACACAGGTGATAGAATGCAGTTTAAAATCCCCACCAAGGCCACATCATTTCACATTTCAGGTGGGATGGACCAGACGGGGACCCACCAATGGCTGCCATTGAAGTGTAGGAATGTGTAAAATTGGATTCCTCTATATACATGATTGCACACTGTATATGCACCTCAAATGACCGAGTACTATTACGCACTGGCTTTATACATGCACAGTAAATTGACTATTTACATGTACCTTCATTTAGAGCAAAAATAGTCTGAAAATGACATTTTTTGCGTACTTCGTGCAAATGCCCCAATAGAACCAGCACAACATATAGATTTTAATGCTTCTGCACCACCACTGGTTGGTGCTACATTGTACATTTTTCATACAGCAAGTCTTATTCTTCAAATCAAAAACATTTCACAAATTATGGACTTTATCTCGATGCAATATACTCAGAGTTCTAAACAACCCAACATCATTAACCATTTCCCTCCTGTCTTTGGGAGACTATTAAGCAGGTGCAAATATGAATTTGTAGGCCATCATCCTATTGTTGCTATTCATATTTATTGGCATAACTCTCAATCATTCTCACCTTTCTACACCTTTACACATACTTAGGCATTGCACATGTAAAAGCCTTCATGTATGACTATAAGGGTGCATCATTATGAAAGATATGAAAGTCATCAGCTGATTGCTGCTTCCTTTAAATATTGACCACTATGGTGACTTCTCTGTAAAATGATGAAATCATTCATGTCACAAATGCTCAATGCATACAATGTAGGCCTATCCGAGACGAATTAGTTATATTCGTCTCAGGGCCTATAATATGTAATACACATTTATATCAAAATTTACGAAAACTGCCATAGTCAAGATTGTACGCTATCATCGCTATGTCTACAACTACTCCTGTTCATCAGTAGACACCAACAATTTCTAGCTCGTAAACACTTGGTTGCTATGGCAACCACTTGCCTGATGTTCGGATCCATCTGATGAACTTCTCCCAATGACGCCTTCCACTTTATCCAAAAATCCTGCAAACATGATGGGTATCGACTCCTAAATTCAGCCAAGCATCATCATTTTAAAATGAAGTGTGGAGTTATGTCTGTGCATGTAGGTTTAACAGCCTTGAGTAGAGTCATACAGACTTTAACCGGAAGCCTCAATATGGAGCTTCGTAGGTTCTGACAGGCAAGTCTTATTTGAACTGCTATAATGCTGAAAGCCCTAGGACAAATAATTTTATTACCACGTGTGTGTGTACGAGAGATCAATCATTGCCGATATGAAATTTTCTTACTAGTTCTTTGTTATTGAAAATATGATGGCAATATTTCTAGCATGGTAAATTGAGGGGGTTTTAATCACTCATTATCAGATAAGAAACGCTTATCACAAATATTTGTACTGCACTAATTATGTCACTTGCAAACAACAGAGTGTGTCATATTGTGTAGCTATTAATGTTATGTAAAGAAAATATGAAAAATAATCAGCAATTAGCAAATGATTTTTTTTTTTTTTTTCAGTTGGCATAATTCCTGAAATCATAACATATTATCATTAAACATTTTTGGACTAATTATGTCACTTGCAAACAACAGAGTGTGTCATATTGTGTAGCTATTAATGTCATGTAAAGAAAATATGAAAAATAATCAGCAATTCATGAATTGCTATTTATGTTATGTAAAGAAAATGTGAAAAATAATTAGCAATTAGCTATTTATGTTAAGTAAAATGTGAAAACTAATTAGCAATTAACAACAAATGTTTTATTTGGAATACAGTTGTCATTATTCCTACAATCATTACAAGTTATCATTAAACATATCTACATGTACATCAAAATTCTAATCATAATTAAACATCATCTTCATCATTGTTGTCATCATCATCATCATCATCATCTTCAACATCACTCTCATCATTGTCCACATCATTTTTTGTCTGTCATTATCATCATGTCATCATCATTGTCATCATTATCAACATCACCACTATCATCATATTTTGACTGTTTGAGGATTAAACAACCATGTTACAATTTTCCTTTGAAAATAGCATTGCAATTTCATGCATAGTCCGCAACTCCATCACATCAGTGCGAGATCTATGCATTCTGCTGTCATAACACCACATCTTAATCTTACACATAAATACAATCAACACATCCTACTATGACACTATGATATGGATGTCAATATCATATCACTTGCCAATAACCATGGCTGATCCCAGTCATCATTCTGCGTTTATAAGATACACTGAGCTGTAGTGTAAGTAGCAGTGAACTATGTCATGATTATATGGATGGAATCACAGAGCCTCCTTTTCTCTGATTATGATCAAAGTCAAAAAGAGAATATTCTTCCAAAGATAGTAAACAAAATGATTAAAATTCAAATTTTATCAACATTACTTTGCTGCTAAGGTCATCAACACTGCTTGCAATTAAATTTAAATTTCAAAAAAAAAAAATGAAAACTATCATGTAATGTGCACTCAACATACAATTGGTGTATATATGTGAACCTGCATCTTTCACTTGCTGTCTTCAGAAGATAACAAAGAACACTGTACATTTAAATGTCTAAGTTCAACAATCATTTTTATGCAAAGAATTAACATAACCTCAGTAAGTGTATGTATGTAATATACTGTGTATCTGAAGTTCCTGTCTTCAGAAGATAGCAGAAAAGTAAAAAGGCTAGAGTCTAATTTGTACATACATACTGTAGCTGGTGTTTGTTTGTATGTAACTTGCAAGGTTTACTAATTTCAAGAAATTCCATTTTGAAAGTCCTCAAAAAGGAAAGTTATCTGCACCTTTAACATGGGTTATCTTCAGAAGATAGCAGCAGGGTAAAGGGTGTTTTTTTTTTCAAGTTTCTTGCCCTGCAACAATGACAGCAACAGTTAAGTAATATTTTTGTTTGTTTTTAAAATGTCAGTTTTTGTGTAAACCTACAACACAAATAAACATATGCACAATTTATAATTCTGTGCTAGTTTTTGATGAATGAAATTATCTCTTTGTTGATCTTAAAGACAAATACAACAGGATAGCATAGCTGATAATTATTTAATTGTTCTTATAGAGGGCAGCATGACAAGTAAATTGACAGTGACATTCCGATGCTTTCAAAAACATTGAAAAACTTGAAAGTGTAACATGAAAAAACAAATTATTCGTCTGTATGCAAATTTAACATTAATAGTGCTGGAGTTGAGCTGTAATTCCCAAGAACTCACATTCAAAATATTTCAGTCCTTCAAGCACTTTCCTTTTTTAAAGTGGTGCAAGTATAAAACATACTTCTTGAAACCAAAAATCAAGCATACCCCTGTCCACAAATTGACTCCATCCAGTATCTCACATCTGAGGTTTGCAAGTCCACATTATTTACTAAGAGCTAGAGACACACATGGGATTTAGCCATCTAGCCGTAGGCAACAACCCATAACAGCATTATATACACAGCAATTTATGTTACAGGCAATTCCAATATCATAACATGACACTCCATACAAATGTGATGACACTACAGATCTATGACTGGAATCAATTTCCTTGTAATCATCAAATGCAACTTTTCAGGTATACAGTTTTCTGGATCAGGGCAGATACTATGGCTAGGAAACTCACAGGTTGCCTAGGGTAGAAATGGTTTGGAAAACCTTGGCCCTTCTAAGCCTATGAGGGGACAGAAGATGGACAACTGGGCAGCAAAACTCTGCAGCTTTGTACCACCACTGTTCTGGACAAACTTTTGAACTCATAAACAAACATCGCTGTGAATATTTTAACTCTAGCATACATTTGAAATTCATGAAAATTTTGTGCAAAAGTCTCCCCTCTGTAAGAAAGTTCAAAATTGTTGCAAGTGTGTATCTGTTTCTATATCGATACACCTGTAAAAATGGCTGGTGTAAATTTAGACTAATAATAGGCACATAAATCAATATGAATGATCCAAGCGAATTAGTCTATTTTGTCTATTGACCATCAATAAATCAACATACCACATCACATTGTATAGATAGACAGGAAGATGCACTAAATATGAGACATAATATATCATGTGTGAGCAGATAATTGACTGAATGCTACAATGATCCATTGATTTCAATGGATCTTTTTCACATCCACTGATCACTAGTGATCAGATAAACTTGCATTGGATTTTTAGTGCACATTTATTTTTATTTTTTCATTCTCTTTCTTTTTTGTTAGTGTTGTTTCCTTCTATTTTTTACAGTGATATTCTCCCTCAAATATTTAAGGACTTCTCCAATTATACTTCCTTTGACCACCAATTACATAAAAGTTGTGTTCAGATGGACATAGAATTCTCGAGGATCAGCGTGCTCAAGAAATGCGACTCGTCACTCCTAAGTAAATCCCCAAGTGTCCCCACGACTCAATTGAAGCCTGGAATCCTCTAGTTTTGCAATGCCTGATGACATCAGCTCTGGAATTACAACCAGAATCTTCCTGTGATCCATCTAGTGGCACACCAAATATACTTACACCAAGGTCATAGGTTAAGCTCAACACGCAAGAAATCCAAAATGTATCGTTCACACAGCGGTAGCATTCGTGACCACTCGAGTCGGGGGGGAGGGGGAATAATGAAATCCACTAAATTGCTTGGGGATAAATTTGAGAGTAAACTTGGGGATTTGAATCCGTGAGACAGTTCACACGGTGTATTTCCTCAAGATTTTTGCTCGAGAACTACGTTGCTTAGCAAAACGCCCTCCATGTGGACGACTGGGTATGCCTATTTTAAACTTGTACACTAATAGAATGACCTTTGTATCTGTTGGTTACAAAAAGTCCTACTCCAAGTCCAAAACTGAACTTTTGAGTTATTTTGGTTGAATGGTGGTAGGTAAACTTCAGCTTGCTATTGGAAATTATTATTGGAAATGAGACCATATTTAGAGCACACTTGCAATGTTTTTATACTATTTTTACAAAACTATTTTTTCAATCCTTGTTTCGATATGCATGAATTAATGATTGCATTGACTGATTTTTAGGGGATAGATGCAATGCAAATACCCTACCCATTTAGGTACCTGTCCCTATCAGGCCTGTCTAGCCTCTTAACCACAGGGTTGGTGGGCTACAATACCTATTCATGACACAGGATATGTAAGGGATAAACTGTGCATATGAGATGTGGGGGCAAGTGGCATCATTTCACTGCCGTGAAAAAAAAAGAGACAAAATGTGGACCGTAGTAGATTGGGGGCGTCCATGCTACAAATTAAACCAGCAGTAGTTAATATTTACACCTTTGATGGTAAATGAAAACTGATAAGATATTGGGTTGAGTTAATCACATCCTACAGGGCTGTCTCATCTAAGCGGCAATCTTGACATTTTGGACTTGCCCAATTAACCTGGTCATAATCATGATAATAAGGTCAGTCAGTGTGTCTTATTATCATGTGTCATTTTATAATGTCATATGGTAGTATAGGAGCATCCTTACAACTAGTTGATATAATTGGTGTCAAAATGTAATGTAGGAGTATTTTGTGATCATTGCATCCTCTTTTTGTGACATTTTTCAGTAAATATCCACAAAAAAGCTTATTCCCAAAATATCAGTTGATTCTGATTATGCATTTCCGAGTTATGCATGATTATGTGTATTACACTGCTCCATAGACAATGTGTTGTAATTTCATTCTGGTGTAACAGAACGTAATTCAAATTTCACAATATTTTTGCTAAACGAATAAATCTGCAAGAAATTTTTTTTTTGTACATAAACAATATGTAGCCAGAGGTTCCCAGTGGTATATAAATCTGAACTTTTTTTTGTTGAGAAAAGTGGGGAGATGATGCTGTGGATCACGAAATGCCCTTTTAACTTAAGTACTGAAATCTACATCTACGTCCTAAAGTACTCTCTGTCATCGACATTTTACATTTTATGGGAGTTAATTGCAGTACCTAAAATACACATAGTGATGATGAAGTCCTTTTACAGTTCATTACCCTGTGGATCCTGAGGGATTGCGCTGTATGTCATCTTGACTGTGGTGATGGTGCCATCTGTTTCTACAGCTGACGCGCACACCCTCTGAGCATGTTATATTCATTTCATTTCACTACTGTATAGATTCTGGGCATCAAATAGGTTGCTATCTATAATCTAGATCATGAGGTTCAGTTAGGAGTAAGAAATTGCACGAAAAGGCACATATATGTACACCAAAACCTATTTTGAAGTTTAACAAAATAATATTGAAATTATATAACCCAATACTATTATATATATCTAAAGGTAAGAGGCTAGAAAAGAGAAACGTTTGATTCTGTTCCTCAATCCCCTCTCCTATCGTACAAAATTAATGATTCATTGAATAGATTCATCATGTTTGTAGATAAACAGATTTGTTATTTAAAGCATTGCTTTTAAAAGCATTGTATGTCTGTCCCAACAGGACTCAAGCATGTTTCAGTGTAGAGCAACCAAATAATATAATAAAACTAAAAGCCTTTCATGACAGGTGGAATTTTTTGCCTCAAAATTGTAATCTTTCTGATCTTTACACGGTTGGAATATATGTCATGTAGATGATCTAGTAAATACCCTGAAAAAACAGGCCTATTATAAAACTAAACTACTAAAGGTGTTGTATTTGTGACAAAAATTTGAGATTTTAAAATATATCTCAAGCATAAATCTTGTGATTAAAAGACTGAATCAGCCAATTACAATCACAGAACAATGAGTACATGCATTCATGATTTCGTGCTATAATGAAATACCCTTTTTCTTTTTACCTCCTCAGTTTGGCTCCAAATGAAACTTGGAATGTATCAATAAAATACTAATACTTTGAGAACAAAATATAGATATTTGTTAGAAATTGTATTTAATAATTACAATATTACATTCATTTTGTACTCTTCCCTTGCTTCATATAGACCATGCGGAAATTGGACAATGTTGACAATTTTGACCCTTTTTTAGCAAAGATAATAATCACCAATTGTCAGTATGTGACAGTCACATGTGCTTGATTACAGAATTTTAATTTTGCCAAAATGAAATCAGAATTCTCTTGCCAAATTTGGCCAAATTGTACAAAATCTGTGTAAAAGCCAAAGTCTGACTCAATCCCCATATCACTTGTCATGTATACTAAATTGAATACAATGTCATCGAGACACACCCACCTTGACCCACCCTATAGATGACAATATGCTGCCTGAGTGTACACCCACACCTGCAGTAGCAATAAATGTGTGATTTGTGTACATAAAATACGTACAATGTAGTGCTACTTTATTAATTTTTCAAAATGAAATAAATTGGATCTTGTTATCAACAGTGGGAAAATGGGAACCAAATTATTATCAAAATTTGTTATTCCAACAAATGTATTTCTGATCAACTAAATTTGAATGTACACAATTTTACTAAATTAACATTTATATTAAAAATAGATTCATAAATAACCTTACTATCAGATCAAATATATAATTTCACAAATTTATTTATTTTATTATCTATAGATCTATTTATTTCATATTTCATCATCTGTTCCTACATGTAGTTATTATGTTATTTATTTGCAATTCATTGTTTGAAAAATATCAAAGCCTGTTACAAGCACTGCTTGAGTTTCCTGTAAATTCCTGTGCTTTTCAATATAATTTGAAAATGAAATCTAAATACAGTAAGCCAAAAAATTAAGGTACCAGTTATGTTCACCCCTTGCATATATCCCAAACAAAGACAGATATGTCATAATTGGAACCAGCAGTCAATAGCTGCATCTTTTAGCTCGAATTTAAGACCTCGTTTGTTGAAATTGTTCAAGAAATAAAGATATGACGATCCAAAAACCCAAGGAAGATGCCAATGTAAAAGTTGCAGTTTGCTACATTGCGTGCCCTATTGATTTGCACACAATGCGTTCACGAACAAGAGAACCAGCGCCGTGCTTCCATTGATTTTAAACACATTAAAATTAGCGTTGTGCTTTCATTGATTAGAACACGCAAGTGCAACTTTTGATTTCGTTTCTTTATTAGGTTTTAGACCACCGTTTCTTTAATTTTCAACCAATTTCAACAAATGAGGTCTTAAATCAGAGCTAAAGAGTACAGGTATTGGCTGTTTGTTTTAATTTTGACACATTTCTCTTTATATAGGATATACAGGGGTGAACACAACTGGTACCTTAATTTTTTGGCTTACTGTAATTGAGACTTTGAAAAAAGGAGAGTGAGTTAGTGAGTGAGTGAGTCAGTCAGTGAGTCAGTGAGTCAGTGAGTCAGTCAGTCAGTCAGTCAGAACAAAATGAATGAATGAATTTAAATATCTGAATATAAAAAAGAATATCAATTTATCATGCTAGATTTATGCCATCTTAAACCTGTTCATATTGTACTTGGGGATGTCAGTCCCACAAAACATCACCATAAGCCTAAGTTAGACCACTATGTATACACATAATGTACACATTGACACATACCATAGTTCTACCAAACTACCAAAATATTATTTGGACCCTGATACAAAAGGTCACATGAGTTCATGATAGTTGCCATGATAACATCAAACTATCTCCAGGTCATATATAGGTTCATCTCAATCACCATAACAACAGCAAGCTAGGTAAATGCTTTAGGGCTTTGGGAAATCTGTATATACCAAAAAGAAGAATATTTTGATTTATTTATTTACTTTACAAATTGCAATAATTACGTGCTGCTAGGATAAAGCAATTCCATGAAATATAATTTGTATTCTACACTTGAAATATACACAGCCTGTCACATCGTTAGCACTTCATATTTGCCTTTGAATCAAATTTGAGTTTGAATAATTATTTTTTCATTTTATTAAGGGCAAGGCTCTCACCAATTCCCGGGTACCCGAGTTCCCGCCCGTCTTTGGCCTACCTGGGTCAAAATTCACCGCTCAATGTACCCGAAAAACACACTTTTTTTTACAAAATTTGGAAAAAAAAGAAGTTATACAAATGTAGGCTCTAAATTACTTGTTATTCAAGGTTGGAAACCAGAGAAACTGCTACTTTTTGACTTTATGTGACTATTCCACCAAGCTGTATGAATTTGAATGAAAACAAGAGTTTCAAAAATGTGACAAATTTAGATATTTCCTCCTTCAAGGTGATTTCTGCTGCCCTTGTTACAGCCTCATTACAGACTGGCAAATGAACGCTCACTCCACTTTGTTCAATATCTGTGTGCTTTGCAATGCGCAGTAACTATGTATGTGCGTATCAGCGTGATGACATCTCAGGTGTACTCGCAAAGGCTTATGGGATTTACCAAAAAGGTCAATTGTGTATGGAACCATGTGACTGTGAAATTAGGATGTGACTTGTCATACATTTGTGTAAAGGTTACTCTCATAACATACATGTACCGCCTAGTTTCGGAGCTAAACTTGAAAACTGCAAGTTACAATAGGACCAGACTATACTATTTTGCAGTAAACCTTTGATGAGCGCGACTTCCGTGATGTTGCAAATTAAATTCAGAGCTAACAACACGTATAATGCTGTATGGCGCACAGTCAATTCATAAATTTCCATTCAGCAACAGCAGATCACCTCAGCAGCAAATCAGAGACAAGTGCGTCCAAAACAGTAAATGCGTGATGTATGCTTAAAATATGTGCTCGTCAAAGGTTTACTGCAATTGATTATATACATGTAGGGCAGCGGCCAATGAGGCGCCAATCGTCTGATGTCCCCTTTCATGCCTGAGGTGCGACAGCACGTACACTCGCATGCATTGTGTTGATTTATACATTACCACATAGTTGCCAATCAACCCTTCCTTGACAGCCGCATCAACCCAAATAAATTTTGGGTTCAGTTTGGGCCAATCAAAAAAGACGTACTTAAGAGCTTGTGGCCAGATGGTTTGTTTAGTGACGAAGGAGCACAAACCGGCTGGGACTGAGACTAATTTAGTCTAACAGACCACAATGACAAACAAGCATGCTTTTCAAGGACCATCTGTTGCGACCACAGCATAGTCAAGTACACTAGTATGCAATTAAAAACAAATGCACTTAGTTTTATAGCAAAAACTAGAACTTTTATTACATTTTGCGCTTTTAATAGCAAAAACTAGAACTTTTATTACATTTTGAACTCAGACCTATGACCCTGTTCACATTAGAAAATTTCTTCATTCGACGAAGATAAGTTAATTTTGATTAATTAATTAAGCATACGTACACATTACGCTGAATGAAGACCGAACGAAGACATTGTACTGTACACATTTCATGAAAATTAACAAAGCTCGAACGAAGCTATTAACGCCCGGCTATTATTAAAGCCGGCGAAGGCCACTTGTCACATGATCACTTGCCTTCGTTGAACGAAGCGAGCGTACACATTACAAAATTAGCTTCGTCGAACGAAGTATTCCTTCATCGAAATAACCTTTTTAGCTTTGTTGAACGAAGCAATTTTAATCTTCGTCGAATGAAGAAAAGTGCGTACACATTAGGAAAAAACAATTTTTAATCTTCGTTCGAGGTTCGTCGAAAGAAGACAATTTCCTAATGTGAACAGGGTCTATGTTGCAATGTTTATGCTATAACATGTTTTACTGCATCACTGCACCATGCCCTTGATCAAATATGAATTATTTTATAGGCAAACAACAAATGTACAGCAGCCTTGCTAAATTTAGTACACATACCAGCTTATTTCAAACATTGAAATGAGCTGTATTTAGTTGCAACAGAGGTCTGATATTTGAGTGGATTTCTGTACAGAAGTACAATATATCTCGTCACATAAAATATAATCCTATGTGTAATTGAAAAGAACTAGAATAATCATCAGTCAATGTCAACAATAAATAAATAAAGATGGGTGGAACATTTTTTGTTATAATATGGTGATTTTTTTCTGATTCCAAGCTTTGAGTCCAATTACCCAGCAGTTAGAAGAGTACATGTATTAGAAACTTAGCAACATGTTCTGTTGTATCACAATGGCCTAGCCCTACAGAATGGTAATAAATTAAATATGAGAAAAATGTGAGCTTTCTTCAGATACCATAATAATTTTGATGGGGTCAAACAGGGAGATGAGGCCGTCAATTGGGTCACACACCTTTAACAATGCAATCAATTAATTAAATGTTTTCATTTTCATAATTCACAAGCAAAAGTTGTCAACAATATTGTACTTAAAAGTACCTAATAAGCAGGAATTACTTTTAATTAACCCTTTGTAACTCAAGTAACAGTTCATGAACATGATGAATACCCTTTTACTAGACTTTATGAAGAGTCCCTGTAAGAAATCCGTATTACTTATGAACGGTACCGACCGCAAGTCATTTGCATGAAATGGATTTTACAATGCGTTGTAAGTTTCTCTTGATTTTGAGAACATATGTGCATATACACACGTAAATGTTGAATTCAATATTTTGTAATTGGAGGTAACGGATATACATTGCCGTTTTTTCTCTAGTCTTATTGCTGATATCAACAGAGAAATCACTCATTTTCTTGGTAAAATCGAGTGGCAATAAACTTACATTCCTCAAATAACCATGGAAATAACTTACCTTATTTTTGTGAAGCTGTTGTTCCTCTTCTGTCTCTCTAGTTCTTTCCCCCAGACGTGCCAATGCTGCTGCCAAGATGTTATCCCCATCTGTATCTAAATCAGAACTATTCCTTGAACGTCCCATCTGATCATCAGAATTCACTCTATCTTGTTTGGTTAATTTGGTTTGACTATTAGTTTCCATAGCAACTCCTTGATGTTCATTATCACTATGAGTTTGTGACTCTGTTCTTGCAATTGGAGACAACAAATACTCTGATGAACTTTGACCCAATAGTTTACTTGGAGTATTTTTTCCAGATGATCCATTTGGTGTTGAGTTAACTATCCTTGCTCTTCGTGTTGGCACGCCTCTAAGAGCAGGACTATTATTTTGTTTCACATCTGACTTTGAGTTGATCCTTGATATAGATTTCCCTGAATAACTTTTTGGAGTAGATTTATTATCTACAGTAGAAGATTTCGATTTGGAATTATTTACTTGTTTGGCTAATGGCCTATCTCTCTCAGTACTTTTTGGTATACTTGTGCCACCTTTTCTTATCTTTTCCTTCTCAATATTTCGTTTTAATCGTTCCATCTGTTTTTTCAGCGTTGCCGACTGGATGACTTTTTTAGTTCCAGGTGACACATCTGGGCGATTTGTAGCACCTGATCGACTAGGTGTGCTACCGGATCGACTCGTGCTGGCTCTAGCTCCTCCTCTGCTGGAAGCACCCGTGGAGCCTATGCTAGTCTTGGGTTTTACTGCTCTGTCACTGGAAGACATTGTTGTGATGAAGTTTATTCACTCATTATAACATTAGTACATTATATTTTTTTTAATCCACTCTGTGGCAGCTTAATAAACCAGAAACAGGTTTTTTATCTCTCTGCCATTTTCTTAATTTTTGACATTGTGACACAGAATTACACAGAAGGGATGGTTCAAAATCAACATTATAAATAGATATTTCCTTGGATTATGAATGAAGCACCTTGGTCAAGAATCCGATTCTGTGAAAGAGAAAATGAGACAATATGGTAAGGGTTTTTTTTATCTCTTTTACAATCATGGCAAAATTGTGTACAAAAAAAACAACCACCAAGCTGCAAAATAAAGACAAAATTGGATCGCGATACGATACTGAAAATATCTAAAAAAATTAAACATGGCAACAAAAAAAAGGAAAGAAAAAAAAGAATATTACGGCCAACACGTAGCTCTAAGCGCTAAATTGGAGTTCACACAGCAATGCCCGCAGGTGTCTGAGACAGACTTTCTCTTTTTTTTTTTGGGCGTAATTAAAGATTTGATTGAAACAAAATAAAGGATCAAAATGCTATTTACAGTCCAAAAATGCAAATTTAATATCAAACTTTTACTGAATTTTGCACACTTCATTGGCTGCATTCCATAGTGGCGTATATAGTGATTTTTGGTCATTTTTTTTTTAAATTGGCACACATTTTTTTAATGTTCTCTTTCATTTTCTAAATTTCATCAGGCAAAATTAGCTAATTAATTAGTAATTAATTAATTAAATGTGGCATATAGTTACAAAGTGAAATTTTGTGTTTTCCATAGTGGCAAATCGGCCATACGCCACTTTTTATACACATTTTGTAATTAAGAAATATCAGCAAAAATGAAACACATTGCATTTCATAGTGGCGTATACCTCGCTACTATGTCATGTATCGGATCTATACGCCACTATGGAATGAAGCCGACAAAAAGTAACGCCATACAGTCAGTCTACTCTGAAGTACAAAGTAGCGACGCGGACGCACATATTGTGCCGACTTTGAAGGCACGCATACCTGCAGCAGAGACGCATAACTGCGCACTGTTTACGGGCTGTATACGCATGCGTTGTCACTTTGTACTTCAGAGTAGACAACTGTATTGCGTGTCTGTTTTCCATAGTGACGTATAGTTTTGTACTTATTGTTTTCAGTTTGCCCGCAATATTAAGTATATATATGTATTTATTTCTTTATACGGTATATAAAAATAAAATCTATTTAGTTTCCTACAGAAATTTCATTTACAAAACATGATGAATGTCTGATTTACACAACATGATTTCAAATTGGCATTTCTTCAAACCCTATTTTCTGGAAAAGTTGTTTTAACTTGTTTATGGTTTGATACTTTCATGCCGCTTGCCGCTGATTGGCATGACACCACAGAGGAGAAAGAAACAGAGCCCGTACAACCAGTCAAAGTCTCAGCATCACCCGATAATGAGGGCCGATTGTTCCATGAAATGCGACAGGCGAGATTGCTATGCAATTACCGCGTATTTACACGGTCTATCGCGTAATTGCAAAAGCGCTGGCGTGATAGTTAGACACGGCACAATCAAACAATCGGCCCTCATGAATATGCGAGAACTTACACCATACAATACACAGGGACTTTGACTGGTTGTACGCGCTCTGTTTCTTCCTCCTCTGTGCATGACACATGAACAGTCCAGCTATTTATAACAAGGCTTACGATTGGCTGATCATATGTTAAATACCACTTGCTAGGTATGCCAGGTAAATTCAAATTTGCCATCAAACTGCATCATTTTATATCTAATTAAAGCCCTCGAGTAAAGAAAGCCAAAACTGAAAACCTTTTTGTCATATCACTTTCTGTAGCAAAGTTACATCTTGTCAAAGATTGACTTTCATCAAAAAGATTTCAGCTAACAATTTTGCATTTCGGTGGTGTTTCTAGATCTTAGTCTCATGATGATAGCAGCTTTTCTATGTGGAACTGCAATCAAAATCCCTCTAAAATTCCATGTGCGAGTGTCTCATCACCATAAAAAATCATATATTTGGGTCAAGTGAAGTATAGACAACATATTTATGTAGGTTTCCTTGACCTACCTGTTCTTTTAAATTTCTATGTAAATATGTACCGTATTGTGTTCTGGCATACGGTACCTACACTTGCCGCATGCAATTGCTCGAGAACTCTAGCTTCGAATTTGCACACGATAGTTACGCATTCGATGCTAGAGTACTTTACTATGGTTTTTCGGTCGGTCAGCGGTGCAATTTTTAACACCGGTGGTTATTTATTCTGTTAATGTTGAAATTTGAATGAAAGTTATTTCGATGAGTCAACTGTATCTTTTGAGCAAGATTTGAGTATTTTGGACAGTCAAAAATTTTGCTGAAGTGTAATTTTAGCAACATTTTTGATGCAATCGCCTATCGTGATCGGCTGTGTTTACTTCTGACCTTCCATTGCTTTACACGGTGTCATGCTTCAGCGGATCCGACTAGATTTTGAATGCAAAGGTCTCTAGCCTAGAATGTGAAGCTATCGGTGAGCAAATTCTTGGCTAGAGTTCTCGAGCAACATGCAAGTATGACAGGGGCATAAGAACTCCATCGCGCATGTGTATAAAATTAGTTTCAAACCAGACTGTATGACGTGTATGTGGCTATCACAAGTCCTCACACGTTCGAAATTTGTAGTTACTACAACTCAACTGACAACTGTCATGCAATCGACCCAATTTTGTTTCTGATGTAGTAACTCGATATTCAAGGACTGGTACGAGGAATGAAGTAAGCGGTACACTACCATCCTACGTACGATACCGTACTGAATACTAGTGGTACGTGGTACTCAACTGGTAGTGGTAGGTAGTTCTGTTTCAATAAATAAATGCCTACCTGTTATTCTAAACGTGTAACGTAAACGTGTGCTTCCGATATACTGAACTTTCACCAAATAATGGTATACTTGTCTTGGTTGGTCGTTGTTTGTGAGTTCTGAACACTCTGTGTCATCTAATAACCCCCAGTGACCTTTTGAATAAACAAAAGATCATTGTCTTACCTTCAAAATACTGCTTTAATCAATCACTTTCCAATAATTTCGATGAGAATCTAGTTACTTATTACACACTAAATACACATTACGCTTGTGTTTACAAAATTTACAACCATTCACGGAAATGTTTCTAGATCGTTATGTTGTGATAACTTTCTTTCATTATTAAATTTGAATAATCAATTAAATAGAAGCATGAAACTATTGTTTATATTATACAATGGTTTATTGCTATGTTTTTTGTCGTTAAAATGTTACACATTTATTTTCGTGTACAATAGATTGTATTATTTTAAATACTTTTTTCTGAAAATAAAAACAAGTCAATTAGTCAAGTTGTAAACGCCCTCTTTTTTATTTTCCTAAAACTTCAACAATATAAATATAGAGGGCTCTTTCCTTTCCGCTTTGTTCTGTGTCCCAGGGCTGTTATGTACCTGTTTCTGCCCAGGGTATTTTTGCCCTGTTGTGTTAGGATTTCTGCTTTTCACTAGGGGACCGTTCACAAACACTTGTAAGGGAGGGGGGCTGATGCAACAAAATTTCATCGCGAAAAATTTTCGGCCCCCCTTTACAGACCTCCAAAATTTCAGGGCCCCCCTTTTTGACATGAAAATTATGGGTCAACCCCATAGAAAAGCATCAACTTAATTTTTCCAGGAAAATTTGTGGTCATTTTTTCAGGCCCCCCCCCCTTAGGAGGGTCAACATTTTCAGGGGCCCCTTTTTTATCAGCCCCCTAACAAGTGTTTGTGAACGGTCCCTAGATTTTCCAGGATTTTGCTGCAAGAGGCCTGCAAGACCTAGCCTGACTGTTCAGTGCATGGGCAAGGGGTGGAATTTCTTTTGCAAAATTAATACTGAAGCAATTTAGTGGGCCATTTTGGCACTAGGCCTATTAGTGTGTAAAATCTTAGTTTGTAAAAGTTATGCATTATTTTGTGAAGCCTTTCGTGGACAGTGTAGACCTATAAATTGCGTTAAACATAGGCCTACATTGGCAAATGTCGAATAAAAAAAAAGTAGAAACAAACATGGCCCCCCAAACATGGGCACTTGTTAATTCATTACGCAGCAGGTGGTTGTTTTAGGGGGATGTCCTCCCTCAGAAGACTTAATTGACGTGATTTGGTGGACCATTTTTGGCACTTTTTATTTTTAGTGTGTAGAATTTTAGTTTGAATAAAAATTCCTTTAAAAAGGAATGTGGCGCCCAATGTGAGCTGGACGGGATATGGTGAATTCCATGGTGATTAGATTTGGTATTATAATGATTTTTTTAGGGAAGAGTAGAAGATGATCAAATACGAGAGAAATGCTTCATGGAATGAAGCTTTCGTGTCAATTTGCGATTATGTGGGTGGGAGTTCTGTTTTTGGGGCCGTTGTAGTGAGGATGATTGCTTTGGATATTGAATATTGTTGAATTTCGTTATCAGGGCCTAGGGTATATGATGGATAACTAGAAGACACAAATAAGTAAGCTTCCCGCTAGTCATCTATACACTCATTCTTGTCACACGACGAATTTCGACAAAGTCATGTAAACGTAATTTCGTTTTTCACCCGACCTCCGTCCAGAAACAATCCTGAAATGTTGAAAACTTGGGGTCGGCGCACTCATGCCAGTTTATAAGGTATAGGCTACTCTGTGTCTTTTGTAGCCAACCATGTGGCTAAGAGAGGCTAGGAAATACTTAAACTAATATACAAAACAATCATACCCTCCTTTCATATCAAACAATACCAAGAAATTGACAGGCCTGTTAAATCAAGGGTAAGATCGATCGTTATTCTTCATGAAACGGGCACAGCCCATTTTTATGTTATTAATTCTGCTACAAATTAATTAATAAATAACAAAATTACGTCATAATTATGACTTTAAGTCGGCCATAGAACTCTATTTTAAACAGACAAAATAGCCATTGGGGTTTCTTTCACTTTACCTTGCTAGGAACCCATCCCAGCAGTTAGGCATATTACAATAAATATTATTTTTGCAAATAAACTTCTGACCTTCAACACAGTCATGTCTTCCAAATTTATTCCTTTCTCTGCTGACCAGGGTTGATTTTCGTTAATTAATGTTTTGTTTTTTATCAGAGATAGTCACCACAAAGATACTGAGCTGTATTCAAGCACATAAACCATTAGTGATTTCATGTTTGGTCAGTGGTTGTGTTGGTCAACTATAATTAATTGGTGTTTGTTTAAGGATTAGGTGCACTGTGTGCAATCACTATATTATCAATAACCTCAATTAAACAATCATAGTGCAAAATTTGACCTTAATTTGCAAAGTATGAGTTTTTGTACTCACATTTTCAAAGGTCATTCAATGAATGCACAAATGTATTGGGGTTAAAGAACTGTGCCCTGATAGATAAGCATGTTGTAGATTCTTCACACTGTAAACAACTAGTTCATGTGCAAACATGTTCAAAACATACATAATTAGAATGGTCAAATGTCACCGTCTATCGGGTTCTAAGAGGCGGTAAACTGGTTTAAACCATACAAAGGTCACGGGTTATTTGGTGTTTTTATAAGTCCATTAATTTTGTATTTTAAACAAAGAATATACACACATCATTTTATTCCGTGCATATCAGAAAACAATAATAAAATAAAATCCTAGCATATTGTGGTTTTATTTCTGAGCTGGGCATAATTTTAGCAAAACAATTAAGGAGTAAATCTAGCAAGACTGAAATTAGAAGATTTCACAAAGTACATGCCTATATGTGGCCCCTCCGTAGAGGGCGCCACAAAAACATGGCCATGTTCATGTTTACATAGTCACTGCCTTGTTTGATATTAGGCCAATAAAAACAAATATTTGCTTGCTCTCAAATGAATTGTCAAAATTGGGTCGGTCGGCCGTGGGATTTTTTTTTTCCATTACTAGCAAACTCTAATGTTTGTATTAATTAAGGTTCAAAATATGAAACATCAGACAATGTTGGTGTCAGAACATTCATTCTTCATAAAAGTAGCTACCCAGCAAACAAAACGTTTTCGACATCATTCGCAAAAGTTTATAAAAGGTTGTCAGAAAACGTTTAAATGTCGGTTATATAAAGGGTACATTAAGAGTATAAAACGTTTTCATAACATTAAATAACATTTGTTGGTAATTTACTGCACAGCAAACACAAATGTTTTACAGAAAACATTTAAATGTCGGGTTATATAAAGGGTATAAAAACGTTTTAATAACATTCCAAAAACATTTGTGAAAACTTGGTACAAATCATTCTAAACAGAATGTTATTTTGGGGTTGAAAATTTTTTTGCAAAAAATGTTTGCCCAAAATATTTTAAATAACGTTTTATAATGTTTTCACGACCTTTATATAATCCGACATTTAAATGTTATTAAAACGTTTTGTAAAAAACATTGTAAGAATATTTCTGTGTTTGCTAGGTGCAAATATTTTAACATAATGTTATTTAAGTGTTGACAAAATATCAAAACTGCTGGGTACCAAACTTTTGATACAGCTTGTATAGTAATTTGTTCTAATTTCCATGCAAGTTCTTTCATCCTTAAAACAAATACACATATTTTCAATTACATGCAGATAGATAAGACCTTGGTAAGATAAGCATGTTAATTGTTAAGTCACTATCACTATCTTGATCTTGATAAGATGCCTACCATGCTGCAACGTATTAAACAAGGACAGCTATACATTACAACATTCATACATTACATTCATTGAATGACTTTGAAACTTTGGGTACAAAAACTCATACTCTGCAAGTTAGGTCAAATTTTGCACTATGATTGTTTATTTGAGGTTATTGGACTATGCCATTGAGATTAGGCTATTGTAGTTCATAGTGTTGGTCACCGTCTATCGGGTTCTAAGAGGCGGTAAACTGGTTAAGCCATACAAAGGTCAAAGGTCTCGATTTATTTGGTGTTTTTATAAATCCATTAATTTTGTATTTTAAACAAAGAATATACGCATACCGTTTTATCCCGTGCATATCAGAAAACAATAATAAAATAAAATCCAAGCAAATTGTGGTTTTATTTCTGAGCTGGGCATAATTTTAGCAAAACAATTGCGAAGTCAATCTAGCAAGACTGAAATTAGAAGCTTTTCACAAAGTCCATGCCTATATTGTGGCGCCTCCGTAGAGGGCGCCACAAAAAGCCGAACATTTATGAAATGACGATCCATGAAGCCTTTCGTGGACAAGTTTTCCCTAATATTGTAGGCCTATGAGCTAAACATACATTGGCAAATGTCGAAAGTAGAAATAAAAATGGGCACTTGTTTATTCACTGCGCAGGAGGGTGTCTGAGGGTAGATGCCCCCCCCTTTATTTAGTCTCATAATTTGGTCCGATGTGCACCAATCGATGAATTGAAGCAGCACTATAATAGTATTAATAATAGTCAGTGGCGTAGCTAGGGGTTGTGTGTAGACTAAATCCTCCAGTCTCGAATATACGCACGGCCGCTACACTGTTTGTCCGCCATTTTGCGAGTGAGAGGCCAGGGACTCAGGCTAGGGTTGTGTGGCGCCCAGGGCTAAGGATACATAATGGCGCCCCTCCCTCCCCAATGTTTGAAACAATTACGCGTGGAGCGTGCGACAATTTGCACAAATAGGGCTTATACCACTAATTAATTTTTTGGTTATAATGAAGTTGAATATCGGTTTTAAATATAGCTTTCAAATGATTTTGTTGCTGACATGCGTGAAGTGCGAGAAAATGTTAACTTTCAACGGGCGTAGAATCACGGTATGGTTTGATGACCACTGCAAACGAGCAGCAACCAAGAAGCTGGAAGCTAAATAGAACAACACCAAGGCAAACAGGGATATGTCTACAAAAGCTAGAAAGGAGTACAATCATGCAGATTAGGTAGCCAGAAGGAGCTAAAGAATTCTCAGGTGGCAGTCTCAGCAGCAAGAAATGGCGTCACGTCATCACCCTATATATCTGGCAAGTCCATCAGAGTTGATATACCAGTGCTGAAGGATGGGCCCAAGTCTACACCATGCACATCAAAAGACTCAAAAGACAAAGCTGAAAAATTTTGCCAGACCTTGCCGCTATTAAATGTCAGCTTGCCAGCGCCGAAGAACTTCCCCTGAAGTTCAGTATTCAGCAATGTGCTCATAGCCTTCAAGGTCAAAGATGTTACGAAGATTCTAAGGAACCTGCAACCAGATAAAGCTTAGCTACTGGTCCTGATAAAATCCATACAAGAGTCCTGAAGGAGTGCAGCGCAGAACTTACAAGACCACCCAGCCTGGCTGTTTGAGCTTTGATTGCTTCTCCAAGGGAGTTTCCCCAAGCAAATGGAAAACTGCTTCTGTCATCCCTATTCAAAAGAGAGATTCGAAGTCTAATCCATCTATATCAAAATGATATACCGCCCTATCTCTCTGCTCTGCATCATCAGAAAGGTCACGGAGGCTGTTGTACAGAACCAACTTCAGAAGTACCTCCTTGGAAACCAACGTATATCAGATAGACAGTTTGGATGTAGGCCACACCACAGCACAGCTGACATCCTCACCAGTGGTGTAGATTTCTTTTTGACATTGGGGGGGGGGGGGGGGTGGGGTTGGAAAATCCTGAGACTAGTATACCTATATAGGTATACTAGTCTCAGCGTAAATCCAACACATTTTGGCGACAGAATAAGTTTATTGTACCAATGCGCACGAACCGGGCGAAAAATGTTGCCATATTGAAGCTAAACTGATTAAATATGGTGCAAAAGTGGAATAATTTCGCGCGTAGCGTGCAAAAATTGGCACTTTGGGGGATAAAATTGCCAAATATAATGTAAATTTGGTCAGAAACCCACATACAGGCGTCAACATGGGGGCGGGGGGGGGGGGTGTGAATGTATGGACCACCCATGGTAAATTATCCCCCCGGGATCTACGCCTATGATCCTCACCATTCTGACCCAAGTGGTCCAACTCCCTGCACAGAAGCAACGAAGTCGTCTGATTGCCCTGGATACTACCACAGGAGGATTTGACAAGGTCTGACATAGTGGCCTTTTCTCGAAAATCATGGCAAAAAGTGTATCTGGCAGGCAAGCTGCTCACCTGGATTAGGAGCTACCTGACAGATTGTTTCATCAAAGTGAGATTACATCTAGAGGAGACAACCATGAAGCTGTTACTGTTAACCTGAATAGAGACCTGGAGAAAATGAGGATCTGGGCAGACAGATGGAAGGTGACCTTCGAGCCATCGAAATGTAAGGCAATGTCAATATCATATCAAGAAAGTTGAATCCAACCAAGCTAGATTTTCTCGTTGGTATCACCAAACTGGTTGAGAAGGAGGAGCTGGAGATCATGAGAGTCACAGCAAGTTGACCCGGACAAAGCACATCTCATCCAGAGCAGGATAGACAGAAGCTAGGTACCCTGAGGAGAGTTGCAAATAAACTTGATGTCAGAGGCAGAGCAACCATTTACAAGGCTAGCTCAGGTCTGCACTGTCTTGGATGAGTGCTAGGATCTGTGGGACGGGCTTTTTGACAAGGATAGACCCGGGGGATAGACCGCCTTTTCATCTCTCAAGGAGGTTTCACAATGGTCAAGATGAAGAATTCTATTAAGATTTACGATTTAGGCTATTTTGACGTCTGGCGATGTCAGACGTGAGATTTGTGTGTGGTGGATTTGGAAAAAACCAACAAAAAACAAGCGGAAAAAACTGAATAACGCCCAAAAAGCGGGCGATTTTCCTAATGCACGCGGGAGTTTTAAGACGAACTTTTAAATTAAGATGGCCTTATATAAATTGATTTTACCATCCATGGACAGAAAAAAAAGTGTGAAAGCAGTGTAGTGATTTAGCTCTTGCAGTGTGATGTTTAGAATTTACCATGTTTACAGTGGTGAAAAAATGTTGGAATTTTGTAATAAAAGATTTTGTGGGGTTCAATATTATATTTGATGTTTTCATACTGGAAAGTTCTATATTTTTATGTTGATGGCTTTAGTAGATTGGACTATTTGATTTATTGTAGTTAGTTACATATCTTCAAAAAGACACCAGTTATCCTGAGTAAAATACATGAGTTTGCCATTTTAAACAGGTCGTGAGATATAGCATTACTTCAGCAGCTTATTTTGTTGTTGTAGGGCCTATACTGTCTTCACTTGGTGCTGTCTTTTGTATATTCATATTTCAATTGCCACTATTGTCTTCAATTTGATAGATTTTCTGTGTTAGTTTCAGTAAATAACCTTATTTAATTACTATCTTCAGCAGATAACAATATTTTGAATTGCTGTCTTTAGTATATAACATTATTTAATTGCTATCTTCGGTAGATAGCAGTATTTTTATTGGTAAATTCAGGCGATAGCAGTATTTTTAATAGCTATGTTCAGTAGATAAAAATATTTGTAATTGCCGTCTTTAGTAGATAACACTATTTCTAGTTATTATCTCCAATACATGTAGAAAAATACTGCTATCTTCAGGAGATAGCAATATTTTTCAATTGCTATCTTCATTGGATAGCAATATTGTTAATTGCTATATTCCATACAGTTTGGCAATATTTTCACATTGCCTATCTTCAGTAGGGGGCAATATTTTTAATTGCTATCTTCTGTAGCTGTAGGTAACAATTTTGTTAATTGATGTCTTCAGTAGATAACATTATTTTTAGTTTTATCTTCAGCAGCTGACAATATCTTCTTTAGATAGCAAAATTGTTATTTGCTATCTTCAGTGCAGTAGATAGCAATATTTTAATCGATATCTACAGCAGATAGCATCATTTTTTTAATTGGAGTCTTCAGTAGATATAGCAATATTTCTAATTGCTATCTTCAGTAGATAGCAATATTAACAAGATTATCCACAAGACTATTTTCCCAAAATTTTTGCTGAGGAAAAATAAATAACAATACTTTCCAGGAAAGATAATTGTTGTAAATTAGTTACAAGTGTCATCTTGTTGTTCCAACTGATTAGAGTAACATGTACAACAGTAATATAACCCTTTGGAGGAAAGTTGAAGGCCCTATGTCACTTGATTGATTAAAAAAAGGATAAAAATTCAAATCGACGCGAGTTCCTTAAGTGCGTGTGGTTGGTCCGTCAATATGTGTATGTAGCAGGTACACAGCGAATAACTCCCACCCTGCCTGCCAGGTGATTTTACGTAGGAATTCACTCGCGTATCTCAAGCAAGAGGCCCTGTGTCACTTGATCAATAACGCAAAGTATCCTTAAAAAACAAATTATTTTAGAATATCTCCTGAAATTCAGTGTTACCTTAGAATATCTACTGATATTTTCCATTATTTTAGAGAATATTGTGAATTTGTGTGTTTTTTTACAATATTCTTCGATCTTGTCTTTTCGTAGGTTTTATTAAAATGTTTCGTTATCGATCATGTGACATAGGGCCTAGTTGAGAAATAAATTGATCCTCTCTTGCTTGCCAATGCGGCATTGTGTACATGATGCGTGAACATGGTATGTGTTGCATTTAATGCGGTGGCTATTCAGAGGAATTGCTCATGGCTTGTAGGCTAGAAAAGCAGCATTTGGGACTGACTGAGCAACCATAGCGTGCATATGTGTGTGTTTGTATATAAGTTTTGGTTTTAATTTATATCGTTGCTGCACTTTATCCTGCCTTGGGAAAAACAATATGTACGCCTATTCATAGTGCAATTTCTAGAATGTGTGAAGTTTTTGAAAAAATTCAAAGATCATGAATATTGTAAAGTTCTTAAAACAACAGGAAACACATATAAATGATAAAAGGCAAGATCTGATTACAGTTTATGTCTGAAAGACTCATTTTATTTTGCACATAATGCATGATATGACCATAATAACAGATGACTGACTTGCCTATATGCATAGATAGGCATAGCTAAGAGAAATAAATACTCTATTATTTGGAGGCAGTTTGCTTCCCCACACATAAAATCAAGACATTTTGTGAATTCTGTTGCGACACAATTCTACCACTGACCTTCAACCAGATTTGTCGCTTGCCCTTAAAGCATTTTGGCAAGTTGCTAGGGCAAGCTGTAACAGAGCTAGTATTTGTCTGGGTACTCAGATGGAAATTTTATTATTGAAAATGAAATTTCATCTACAAACAAAACAAAACAATATCAATAATGTAGCCAGGCAAGTACATTGCTGGTAACGAAGCCGTGAGAGTGCAGTAATTTGTGTAACACAGTAACTGGTCCAATCCGGGCAAGTTGACATGATTACTTACAAGAATGAGCATTGACATCTACATATTTTTGTTTTGTCTATTCATATTTAGTTTCATTAACAACCTTTCTTCCAAATGTAATGGTCTTCAATTTATCGCCAATGTTTCAAATGCAAGTACAATAACACTAAAATTCTAAAACCCAAATACCTCACATATCTACTTTATTCCAGCCTTGATGATCTTATAAACATACACTGGTGTCCTGCCAAGCAACCCAAAACTGACCAAAAACCACTAGGTACATGCAGATGCAGGCAGATAGCCCACAAAATGATGTGGGTTTGACTGTAAAATTTAAAAGTGTCCCAAAATGTCATAAAGATATGCTAAAATGCCTCCCCGTGCATAAACATATTTACACAAGCAGAACCCCATTTTGGACCATTTTCATCAAAATTTTCCCCCTTAAAAGTTGTTTTGCCCCCTCCCTTTGCAAAGGGAAATAGGTCAGTTTGGGTTGTTGAATTGAAAATTGAAATGCAACAGACCAATAAACCAGCGTACTCTAAGCCTATTACCATTCTGTTTCACCTTCACATTGCACAAATATTAACCATACAATATTAAACATGCTGTTTAAAAAAATGAGAAACACTTAAAAACCCATTCAGTGATCCCAGCGAAAGTGTAAAAAGATAAAATTGGTTATAAATTGCTTAAAAGTAAAGAATAAGTCATTCAAATTGTAATTTGGTATTTTTGAAATGAAAAATTTGACAAAAAACAAAGAAAACAGCAGTATTAAAATTCGAATACATGTAGCTAATTTAGATACTGTCAGTATAAGTTGTCTTAAATACACAGCTTTTGGCTAAACCACTAGCAGGCTATGTTTACATATTTATGACAATGACAAAGGTACCAAAATCTGAATTTTGATGATTTTTACGATTGACCGGATGAGCAAATCACTGAATGGGCTTTTAACAATTAACAATAATTATACCTTTTCATCCTGAGAAACTTAAACACTAACATTAAAAGCAATTAAACAAAAACTACCTACTTCATTTACCATTACTTAAAATTTAAGGATTGTCATACAAGTTTTCCTGAGAGAAAATGAATCGCCAACATTTAAAACAATTTTCAAATATATTAAATAAATATTATTTACGATATTTTAACATAGAATTTAAACCGCTATCACATAATCTTTTATTAATCTACACAAGCTTTCATTTGCTGTTTGGTTTATGATATTGCCCTTGTCAAGGATTATACCATTCCTGCTCTTAACCACCTATTTTATCTGTACATGAGCAAATAGAACAAAACATAAGCAAATAGAATACAACATTTATATTGGATAATCAATTCCAAGGCTGATAAACCCTATCATTAGCTCACAGCAAGGAGCCACACATATCAACTTCCTTTGCCTGATGCGCATCCAGGTTTTTGAAAGATAGTGTTCAAATTATCTTTGCTCGCTTTGCCCTCTTAAAGGTGAACACCTGGCCCTTTTTCTTGAAAATTAAAGACCCTAAACTTGTAACATGCATTCTACCTTCTTTCACAAAAAAACAAAAACAAAAACACCCTCTTTCATATTTTGAAGGAAGCACATGTGTACACCAATATAGCTGAATACTGTGGGATCCACCAGATAGATAGAGTATATTCCTAAGAAACTGAACAAGAACAGCAGATTTGTACCCTGATGTAAAGTGTACTGAAGAGAAAACATTATCCACACACAAGTTTGATAGAGAACTATGATATACTATCACTATAGAGATGCTCTATAAAGCTATACTATGTATATACACAGCATAATTGTTTTTTTCTTTATACAGTTTCACATTTTAAACACACACTGAAATAGAAAGAGACAAATTAAAAATAACATCTATAATAATAGAATCTGAAGGTAAGTCAACAATAACCTGCTCAAATGTTGGGAATGCCTGCCAGACATTTATAGATTTAATATCTGTTGTCAATGTTAATAGTTGTAATTGTTTGTAATTTAAAAAAAAATCAATAATGACTTGGGTATCATTCATTTGAAATTTATAAGTCATAAAATATTTCACCATTAACATGAGCTATATATCATGGTCACGACTCAGTTTCAAAACAACCTTCATGAATGCAAATTTGGAATGGCTTAATATAACCATGATAACACCCAGAACTCTTTGAGCAATATATACTATGATATTGTACATCACTACTAGTATTTAACTATCTGCTGGAGAAGCAGGCTTAGATCATGTTGAATGATTGGAAAGAGTACTATACTGTTTCTCGTCTCAAGTTTATAGTAACACCAAGTTGGGTGTTGTAGTGGCAGTTTTTGGAATAAAAAGCCTGTTAACCTAATCCCGTGTGGCATATACACACAAGTAGAAATTTGATTTGTTCATACACTGCCGAAGCAACTATGTAAATGCACTGCTACTGCGACATCCAATATGGTGTTACTCAACTTGAGACAAGACTATTCTTGCTGTAAAGATATACAGGTGCTAACATCTTATTAGTGTAATGCAGTCCTGTAATTATAATAGCCTCTTTACACTTCCTATTACTAGGGGGCCTTTACATTGCACTTTCATTCAAACAAGAATAGACCAATATTCGCTGACGTAGTGCATGTTAGTATCCATTGGTTACTGGTTCAATCTCAGGCTCATACACCTATTCCGAATTATGATATGTCTGGAGGCTTTGTGTTATGATCATTTCGATCAGTGGTTCATAACAAAGAAAGCGTGAGCCAGTTGACCTAGCAACTGTCATATTCTAAAGTGCACTACGCCAGCGAATTGAAACTTTTTAAAGATTTGTGTACACAGCTTCAAAACCATGAACTTCTTGAAACAAATACTAATATTGGAGAATAAGTGAAACATTAATGTATTCCATTACATTGTGTTAAACTTCCTTTGTTTAAATAATACACTTGGTCTTTGTTTTCAATTCACCTTCAACAAAAAGAGAAATGTATTAAGAGTAAACCCCCAGAAAAAACCAATCCAAAAGTTTACAAGTACAAGTCTATTCTGAAATAATCACACGGTTGATATTCATGAAAGCAGAGTTGAATAGGGAGGCAGAGAGATGACCGTGGGATACAGAATGCTTTCCAGTCACTACATGTTTGAGTTAACATGCTCAAGTAAGTAAAAAGTTCACAATAATTCTGAAATCATTGTCCCATGTTAATAATACCATGACCATCAATGATGAATGTACAGTCCAATAATCAGGCATGATAATGGCTTTTTTGAAAACTGCCTGAAAAAGTGTGTGAATTTGGCTTTAAAAGGTCTAAAACAGGATGAAAAAAAAATCCGTAAATTTGGACAACAAAACTACCTGAATTCAGGCAAAAGCCTGAAAATTCTCATGCCTGAATAATGTGCCCATTTCTACATCCTTAATCTTCACCATGCATTATCTTGACAAAGAAGGTTACTTGTATGTTATCGTTTGTTTACCATTTTCTCATGAGTATTTGCATAGGTGACAGTGCAATCATGTGAGACTTTAAGATATATAAGAAGTACTTACAAAGTTTATACATATCTGAGAGCAGGTCCCTTGTATAGTCACAGTGTGGGCATTGTTGACATGTATGGTCATTGTTAAAACTGAAACTATTTTGGGTCAATATCAACTTGATTTTGGTCCACAATCACCTACTTTTAGGAACATTTTTCAACCCCCTCGAATTTCCCTTTCCTTGCCCCCCCCCCCCATTTCCCTTCGGAAAAAGAATTACTGGTACCACCACTGCCTAGTGGTTTCCAGATATACACTTACAAATTATAATCAAGGGAAAAGTAGTCGACAATGGTATCATTACCATTCATTGTCTCTAAATTTGTATAACTAGTACTATTCCCATTCCCCCCTGGCATAATTATTGACTGAGTCCCTTAGGCATTGATGCGCTCTGCCGAAATCAGTAACAAACCGGCATGAATAAAAATATAAGCACTAGACAATAAGCTTTAAAATGATACCAGAATTTTATAAACAGCATCAATACTTTTCAAGATATGGATAATTTTGTAAATGACCTTTTGATATTTTTGCCAATTTGCTATTCTGAGTAATGGGCCGATTAGTTTCCTGCTTTACACAGGATTGAATAAGGATTATCATAGTTCAACTGTTATTTATTGATTAAATAAACTTCTTTTTAATAAGTACTTTCAAAAATTTGAAAGTCCACTTAGCCGCACAGTCAAATACTCGAAATTAAGAATTCCAAAATTTCATTTTTTTTTTTAAATTTTCATTTTTAAAATGCCTATAACTCAAAAACATGTCTGGCGACTTGTTCCGGGTTTTGTTGAAACTGGTCACATATTCCGCCGCATAAGCCTTTGTTGGGAACAAAATCTTAGCAGGGTCAGAATGTTATTGCACAATTGTTTTCAGGTACAACTGACAGGATTTTCTGTGATTTTTTTGTCCTGACTGGGAGGGGAGGTAAAGAGCGGGAGGGGGGGAGGGGAGGGGTTGCTCAGATCAAACCTGACTCAAATCTAGGCTCATCCTAATTTAGACCAAAGACAAGATAAGTACTATACATACAGAACTATCTGCACCACTATCAACATTATATATAGCAAGTCTACATTCAAAGTGGATCACCTAGTTCTCATTATTGTAACCGGCCTTGCCCATCTGTTGTTGTGGGCCTTGCCATCTTCTTAGAAGTTAGCAAGGGTAGCATGTTTCTGCTATTGTGTGTGTCGAAAAACTGAGTAGACAGGTAAACAATGTAATCACATACTGCCTATTACATAATCTGACACAGATAAGAATCACACAATTGGTGCAGGACTTGCCATGCTTGCGATAAATCTTTCCAAAAAGGAAAATGAGGTTTTTAGTCAAATTTGACCAAAAAAATGTGGTCAAAAATCTCAATACTGGTCAAATTGGCCCAACAACACACTGAAGAAATTACCTTTGCAGATTTACCTAAAACAGTTCTGATTTGGTCTGAATGTGCCACAACTGTTCAAGTCCAAACTTTTAAGCTGCAATACATGAGTAGTAAGTACTTTCTTACCTACATTTTTAAACAGTATTGAGGGGTTTGCATCAAAAGCATGACAATAACTTATCATGCATTATTTTTTTTTAGTACTACATATTTTGAACAAGTAACCCTGTTTGAATAATAGGAAGTTGAATAAAATAATAAAAAATACAGTTTGTGACAACAGAAGTTTTAGGTTGTTTGCCTTTGTTTGTTTTTCCCCAAATGTTAAAAAAGCTTCTTCTGTGCTTCCAACTTTGAGGCATGTTTGCCTTATATGAACACCTTATTAGAACCCTGTAAAATCCAAACCATGTATCAGCTCACTGGTAAGTTATGTGTATAAATGCACATACCAATGCATATACCTAGATAACAAAATCTTTGCATGCTTTTCTTTTAAAAAAAATGTAACAATTTAATTGTTTAAAACAAAAGATAGCTGTTTATACAAAAAGTGTTATAACACACTAAAATATCCCAAATATAGAAGTAAACGGTAAGATAAAATCAATATTGCAACAATTCATTTGTTCATCTGGACTGACACTAAATGAATCCATAATCTTGAGCTGAATTTATACATTTAGTCACTATCTGATATAAACAGCAAGAACCTGTTTCTAATGGACTCATCGGGATCACTGTCCATCATTAGGCAGTAGGGGAGAGCGGGGAGTGTTCGCCCTATTTTTTTCTGACCAGCCTAGCGATGTCAATTTTAAGGTTAGGGATGACCTGATTAGCCCATATGAAAGCCCTATGTCTTAGCTATATACGGCCACAATCCCAGAACTATAGGGCTTACAATAGCAACAGGATAGAGCAAACAAAAAGTTTTGCAAAGTGGCGAACTTGCCCCATATTGGGGCAGGTTCATTTATATGGTGAGGTAAGTTCACCCTAATCCCCAAAAAGGTTTAAACATTGCATAACAATAACATATTCAATGCAAACATTTAGCAAGGGTATACAGGGCATTCATTCTCTTCTGGGAGTCACTAAATTTGTTGCAGGGGTCGGGTCAGGGTAAAATGTAGGAGTCCAAAGTGAGTTTAAACGTACCATGTTTACAACTTCGGGGAGATTATGGATTAGGAAATAAACGGTGGTATGAGCAATACTGATACCACATAACTTAAAAAACATGCTTTTCAATTGTTTTACCTTGTTTAATGGTATAATTATCAATATTTTGCATAATACGCTTGGGATGGGGCAGGTCCGCCCTCCAGTTTAGAGGTAAGTCCGCCCGGGAAGATATAGGCGAACATGCCCCATCCTCCAAAGGGCGAACGTGCCCCTTGTGCACATTTTTGTATTTTCTTAAGGGTATGAAAAATACAAATCGAATAAGGAGTTTAAAACTGCATTTAATCTTTGACAAATCCATTATGTTCCCAATACAGATTTCCATTAAAACCATCTGTATTTATGTATCAATGATAATACAACATTATTAATGCAAGAAAAAGTTACGTTTTGGTGTAAATTTTTTGTTTTGGCTGCAGTTCGATGAACACATCCCTATATGTCACATAGCTAATATGAGAAGTTTATAATGACCTTTGTCACCTAATTTTGCCATCACCAAATTCCCCGATAGCCGTAGTGCTGAGAAACAAGGGGTGGGCGAACCTACCCCTAGGGCGAACACTCCCCGCTCTCCCCTACCTGCTAACCAAATCATTGGTACAAAACCTTATTTATGTGCACTACAGGCTGTATCAAAATTACTGTTACCAACAGTGTCCAGTGACTTTGTACAAGACTACCTCATTAACATGCAATAAAAGATACACCTAATGTGTAGATCAAAGCTATAGACCACTTGACGTTGTTGCCTGGCAGTATGCGCACAAATTATGGCAGTTTTCATTGTTCTTTGCCCTGCAGTGTGCGTATGCATCGTAGGTTGCTCAGGGCACATGCATTTTAAATTGCCCACAACATTTCATATAGTACAAGAAAGCCATTGAACAGTGTAGCGGTTCGTCCAAGCATATCGATGGACCAGTCCCTCGCCTTTGTTGATAAACAATGATGTCAAGTGGTCTATGCTGGTTATTTCAACAAGATCCAATGTTGCATTTGGAAGAAGCAGGCTTTTCAATATCACATCTTTTATTTCTATTCTATTTGTAGCATATCATTATAGTGAGTAGCCCAGGTCAGTGAACAATGCACAGGTGTGAAATAAAGTTTATCTTTATCTTATCTTATCTTTCAAATTTCCAACTAATTAGAGAATAAAAGATAGGATTTTGTCTTTTGGCAATCTAATATTGTGTCATATAAATGGATGGGCTGGCCAATATTTTGAGCAGTGGATGCCGGCGAACCATTCTCATTCTTATTCAGTTTAACTTATTATAATATTTGTAAGAAAAACTGCTTTATTCCAGAAAAAGTTACTTTGTAAGGACAATCCTGTTGTTTAAAATGAATGAAACCTTCACAAACATCTAAACCACTGAACCGCATTCTTAATTCGCGCACATGTATTATGCCGCCGTTGCATGATGGCGCACACCCTGTCTTATAATATGACTATCCACTATTGCGTGATATTCTACACCCGAAAACTAATCAAATTATATGAATTCTTTACAAGCCACACCCACTGAATAAGAATAGGTAACAATCATCATTTTGATACAGCCTGTACAGGTATTTTGAATATCCTTTAGATGTACATTGTATCTACCCTGGTTGCCTTAAGGTTGGTCTTAACCCTGGAATTTGAGAAATTTGCACCAAAAATTGCTTAATTTTCAAAAAATCATAAAAAGCCTGATTTTTGCCCAAATTTCAAATATTGTTAGTAGAGTTGGTCAAAATTTAAAAAAATTAAAAAACAGCCCCTAAATTTTTTATCTAGTTTTTAAAAATTAATAAAAAATACATGTTTTGGGGGGATTTTGGGCCAAAAATGAGCATTTTGGCCCAAATTTGACCTCACAGATGAATTCATCAAGTCTTTCCCATTCTAAATTATGTAGATTTATACTTTATTTACTTTAGACCAACAATTTAGCAGTTATGAGGCCCGAAAGTTTCGATAATTCCAGGGTTAAGACCAACCTTAATAATAGTTATCATTGCAACAAGTCCAGATGACCCAATGTACATTCTCTCCACATTTCAGCGGGTCATAGAGACACATAATGTCTAATGTAATAACTATTATTTGTGAGGAATTTAAAAATTCCTGTATGCAAAAATAAAATCACACATGTAACTTTCATTCCAAACAGATTCAAAATCAGTGGCGTAGCGTGGGTCATCACAAAATTTTGGCGATTTTAGCTTTTTTGAGCGATTTCGCTCATTTTACCGCATTTTCCCTAGTGACATGGGGGCTATCACATTGGGGGCACCGACCATGACAAGCCGTTTTCCGGCAATTTTCCTGTGGGATTTTTTTAAAATTTCCCCGTGCCCTTATGACACTACGCCACTGTTCAAAATGGTATGTACATCAGCAAGACTGAATTTGCTGCAGTTTAACAAAGCAACATGTATACATTTAAATACTATCAGGCCTAATTTAAACACCTGGTCCTAAACCATTCTTAATCATACATTGCACATTTATATAGCCTACATAGGCTTTGCTCCCTCATCATGCTATAGGCAAAATAACTAATTCTCGATCATGAGAGGATGTACCTTCTGTGTCAGTGTACTTTGTGTAGAATAACGCGATCGCGTGACCTACATGACCAAACCTTGACGTTGCCTAGCAACGACCGTGAGATTGACCAATTCTCAAATGCTGTGAAGTTTGCGCCGGTCTTTGCGTAGTAGGCCTACGCTCGACGCAAATACCTGTGTATACCAAAGTTGGCTCTCATGATCAAGAATTATATACTTTGCCTATACCACTTACCAATTATCTTTGGTACAAGTTAAAAACACCATTGGGCTATTCCAGTTGAAATTTATACCCCCTATGGAAGATATGACCTTAATCTCCCACACAGAATGGGGTTCTACATTCTATAGGATTTTATGGGTAGACAACTTTGTACAGTTGTATTACCTGAATGGCTGACTCCATTTGAAATCTACACCCCCTGTGTGGAAGATTAACATCACATCTTTCATAGGGGGTGTACGGATTTTAACTGGAATAGCCCATAATAACACCACTCACAATATCTCACTGTAGCACACAGACAGACAGACATCTGTACTTCTTCATTTTCATCTTACTGTAGTTTTTAAAATATTGCACATTCAAATCAGCAAGAACACCACTGCCTTTTCTCTTTCTGTTTTTGTTGTAGTTCTATGTTGTTGTTTGGAAAACCTCCATCCACACTTTTAAACCTTGCTAGCTGCACACAAAAAAGAAAGAAAGAAAAGCAAAAAAAGAACAATTTGATTATTTTACTGATTTGTTGACTTTACAGCACTATATTATACTTGCAAATTCTAAAACTATCCCTAAACAAGAGTTTCTTATTATCTTGCTGTTTTAAATATAGGGGGGGGTCTATCATTTTCTTCGGAAGGGGCGTCAATAAAATTGCGACCCCCCTATTTTGGCAACATAAATTTATGACCCCCATCACCGATACCCCTTACCCCATAAACAGGCTAAAATTGTATTGAAACCAGTCTTTTTGAAAACACACTATCTGAGGTCATCTTGTGACTCCCTACATTTTGGTCATCAAAAATTTTATGACCCCCTATTTTTCTTTCCACAAATGTATGCCCCCCATATATTTGGGGCCCCCCACTTCCAAAGAAATGATAGCCCCTAGTATAGCATGGACTAGCAGCAGCACATCTAGCACATGATAAGGTAGCATTAATATAAATACTATAGACAAACAGTAGTATATTCTAGACAAATATGATGAAATCTATGTTCAGATGTTTAGAGTGAAGCCATACAGTTGTATTGCAAATGGTATTTCTCATTTTCTATTTACTAGAGCACCAGTGCAGATCAAAGCAATAATTTCTGATCATCTGAGTGATGATACATGCTATTGTAAATGGCATTCTTATATTTTACTGGATTATTTTCTTTACAATAAGGCAAATCTGGCATGATTTTAATACCAATTTTATATGTACCCTGTATCAAAAATAAAACTAAGTCCCCTTATAGCATGAATAGGTCATAATTTGGTTGTTTTACGCATTATTGTCCCAATGATTAAGTTTGCAGTAAGGACAGTTTATTTTCTATGTCAACCCATGCATACTTCATAATCTTCCCATTACCAACATCATTGGTTTTAACATGTACGTTCACCAAAAATATTGTTATTTCAAATATTACCAGTGTGATCTTGATCATGTTTTCAAAATTTGCCATTCAAATTTAAAGTCATACAAAACTAAGCCAACTTTGTAAGTTGTATGCATTTTTAACCATAGTATGGTATTCAAAATTTATTTCAACTTGAAGGAAAATTAATGATGAAATGATGTGAAATACGAATGCAAATATTTGTAGGCCATTAAAGCTGTCAAATAAAAAAAATTAGAGAGAAATCACTGAAACTGTGTACACCGAGTTCTATCATGAATTCATCATGTTCATGATTAATTAAAAGAAAATGTTTGACTGCTGTAGGACATATTTGCTAGCCTTTTCTTGTGCTGTGTAAACAACAAACATACTACCCTAACGTGACCAATGGAGATGAATGTTGGCCTTGCAAAGAGCGAAATATTGAAAGAACGCTAGACATGGCCTAGCAAAATGCTTGGTATAGAAAAAAATCTATGAATAATGTATGTATGGCTTTACTGTATGCATGATGGCTTTACTGTCAACAGCTGTGAGTGAATTTCATCATCTGGCCATACAGACACGTTGGATATGACTTCCACGCCTACATTCGCAGACATTCAGACAATACTTAAGTAAACATATACTTCAACTCTGTACTACTTTGTCATGTTTACCAGGCCAACATTCACTGCACTAGATATAAATTATTGCACAAACTTTGAGGTTCAGATGTCTTATTCAGTAAGTTTCCTGAAGTAGCAATATCCAACCACAACATGTTTCTACATTAATTAAAGCCATACAATGTCCGTCCAATTCTAATTCAAATATATTATAAAATATTATGCAAATAGCCAGGTTTGGTATCAGAATAATTGGTTTGTGGCAATATTTGATTAAAACAAAGTTTCTTGGTAACAATGGTTCTTTCATTAAGCATACACTGTCCAATCTGAAGCCTCATGATGTACATGCAATATTGCACAGCAGCACAAACATGTAATATTATTTGTTTGGTGGAAGTCACAGCCCCTAAAAGCAAAATGCTGCATACATTATAACAAAACAAGATCACAAAACAGCATTAGAGCTGTTATACCATTCAATGCTGGACAACTATGTAATAATAAAAGAAAAAAAGAAGAAAACAAGACAGCTCTAATCATGCTATCATACCCTGTGTCTGTATCGATCCAGCATCTTTTTCACAAGGGCCATAAAAGCTGGCTCAACATTAACAGCAACTTTTGCACTGGTCTCATAGAAAGGCAAGTCAAAGGCACTGGCCATCTGCAGTTCACAAACAAACAAAAATAAGACAAGAAGTGATTAGTGTTACCGCTCTTCTAGTAATTGCATTTATGTGATCAAGGAAATTGAACTGTTTGAAAAGGTACAGTGGTGTATTGAATGATAATTATGTCAGCCTTCTGGAGTCTGTTGGATCAGTACGTCCATGGTTGGATCAATTGACTGGTCTTAAGTGCTCTTTTTATGTTAACAATAATTATTATAAAATACTACTATTACAATGTACAAAGCAGCCTTAAACATTATTTGAGCCAATTTCCTGTAATTATACATGTACTATATAGGTAATACACCTGCGTATCTGTATTCTGAATTACTGGGCCATAACATTCAAAACAAGACAAAATCACTAAGGGTGAATAATTATGAAGGTGAACGGCACACCTTGAAACTTTTCAAATAAATCCAGTTTTTGTTTGAAACTTTTCAAATAAATCAAGCTTTTGTTTGTTCTTTTTTCTTTGGAATATACAAGGACAGATCTGAGACAAAGAGACACACAACCAAAATAGCTAAGGCCATGGTCAAACACTGCCCAGGAATATATCTATAGCATTCAAAAGCCAGAGATTGATATTTTGTCAGCCTGCTACGATAATTGCCTAGGTCATTTTTTGTAATTTTGAGAACAAAGAACAAAATGTGGTACAAGCCCCGGGGTACAAGCATGCATCAGTTACATAATCACCCTAATCATTTCAGATTATTCCCTTTCATTTGTATCTGTATCATCTGTTCTTGTGCAAAGATTGTTGAATAAATATGTTTAAATGCATGCTTGAACCATATTTTGCATTTTGTTCTCAAAATTACAAAAAATGACTTAGGCGAAAAGTGCAGCAAGCTGATGATTTGGCAAATGAAATCAAGTCTCTAATATAGTGTAGTTGAACACCTTATATGTAATAAAAGTTATCAAACCAATAGCAAGACACCAAATAGGTCTATCTACCTAAAATGTGCAATACCTTTGCATATAGCCAGCACAAAGATTGTTAACCAGACTATTGCTAATAGAAATTGTTTAAAAAAAGAGCTCTTTTGAAACACATGGGAGCACATTTTAGGTGTTGACTTTGTTTCCACACAAAGGACTTGAACATTCATCACCAGGAAGTTTGAAACCTTTGTTGAAAACTTTACACAAATGTAGTTTATATGTTGCTAAGTTTAACTTTAAATGTAAACATATTTTCATCGCTAGGGCATTATTCTGTTTATGTCAGCTGATTTCTTTGTCATAATGTTTCACCTACTTATTTGGTTTGCACTAAACATGGGTTCATGCAAATATAGGTAATATGTGATGCGATCAAGCAAAATCAGTCGGAACTCGGCAATAATAAATTTTCAGTTTCTTATAGGATATATGGATTTTACAGAAAACCGCATTGAAATCGAACAACCAGTTCCAAAGATATGAGCAATTAAAGAGTTTCCAAAACAAGAGGAAACAAAAGGAAATACTTACTTTGTTTGGCTATATCTCAAAATCAATATTTCCGAGTTCCGACTGATTTAGCTTGATCGCATCACATATGTGATGCGATCAAGCTAAATGAGTCTGATGTCGATGAAAATCATAATTCAGTTTTCAATTTCATTATATGAGCCATTCTCAGAGCTTTATTTTGCTAAAATCCCCATCATAATTAGATTTATGGTTCCAGAGATATGGTCATTTTAGTGTTGCTCAGAACAGTAAAATACACAGGAAGTTGAATACTATTGTTGCCTATATCTCAAAATCAATACTCACGACATCCGACTAATTTTGCTTGATCGCATCACATATAGTAGCAAAAGTTTCAAGCTGTAAGCAGGCCAGTAAATAGGTTTGTGTGTATGTGTGTGGGGGTGGATTGTCCAAATAAAGACCTCTTTATTCTGGCAGACAAAAGCAGATCTTTACCATCTCTTCAATTGATTTTGAAGACTATGTTACTAAAATTTAACAGAAAGTTCATGATTTGGGGTATATTTATCTAAAATCTTGACATTTTTGGCGTAATTTTGCTATTGTTTACAGACAAAGCAGACCTTCTGCCGATTTATCAGGCTTTGCCGTTTGAGGAGAGCTAGAGCGATTGCTCCTCATCACTCCCCTCAAATAAAGCTGAGGAGAGCTTTTTATTGCTCGTCTACCTTTGTTGTAACAATAATAACCACATCATTATATACAGCACAGTAAAAATGCTCTAAGTGCTCCCCTATAGCACTCAAGGAGAGCGATTAAAAGCTCCCCTGCCAATTTCAAACAGCAAAGCCTGATTTATGCAGGTGCATCACATCACACCCCTGGCTATGGACCTAGCTGTAACAGTGATTTGCAGCTAGTATCAAACAATTTACAGTATAGTATGAATATCCACTCATATAGTAGTGATTGAAAATCTGAAATCACATTAATTTGTAAATATGAAAGTTCAATGCAGGCAATGAAGTGATCCTGAGGACAAAGGAGGACTAGTAATGAGATCATCAGGTACAAACATTCTGTTGGCTCTTACATTTACAGCTCTCATAGTTGGTACAGCTCTGACACCATCCATGTCACATTTATTCCCAACAAGAATCTTGGCAACATCTGGTGGTGCATGCTGAAGAGTAAAACAAAACAAGATGGCATATTAGCTCAAACACAAATTTCAAACCAATTAATTATGTACAACTGGGTACAATGGGTCATTAGGTCAACATCAATCGAATGGAGTTTCTGAGTGAGAGATGCTGAAATAGAGGGTCTTATTATATACAACACTGCACAAGTAGTTTGTACTGTTGTATATCTGTGGTTCTTCAGTGCTCCTATCATCATTCTTTTTTTTTTTATCATCAGCAAGGGAATTCATTGATATGATGGAAATGGTCAACTGACATTTTTATTTTGACAAAACAGAACAATTTGTGAAAATGATCTGATAACTTTTCATCAAAAATTATAGATATGTTGGTGGAGAGGTTTTGTGATATTCTGTGTGAATTCGTGTGTTGTTGTCAGTTCATTCTGATGGTAAAGCTACAATCCCAATAATAAATCAATAAAAGGTATAATTACAGTTAAAAGTCAACACGATCCATGTGACATGCAACTTATTTTCCGTCATATGTAACCATTTTTCCTCAAATTTAGCTTTAGAAGTGCCCATTTAGGGGCACCAAATCACAATAAACAAAATTTGTGCAAACATTTAAATAATAAAATTTAAAAATTTAAAAAAACCTCAAAATCTGTGAATTTCCCTTTAAAGGATGTTTAACAGAATTGCAGAAATTATTCTGGCGCATTTTGTACATGCTTCATTAGCTTCATTTCTATCCAAACAACAATAAATACACTAGAATTCAAAAAGTGAAATGTCAGGTGTGCATCATGATGCAGCAGTTCTGAGCTGAGTTGGGAATCAATGGAAGACCTATTGAAACATTTTTATAGTTCTTTGTTCCATTTCTTTGAGACACAAATTAAAAATATTGAGGCTGTGGATATGATGCACACGCGTGCAAAGCATGCACAAAAGCTCAAGTTCTACTGAGACTGTTTTGAAATCAAATCACCTGACTTTATTCCCGGGGCTCATTAACCCAAACATTATTGAATGCATTGACATGATATTCTTCTTTGTCAAAATCCAACAAATACTTGACATCATGCAACATGGATCTCCAAAGATCCATGATCAGATTGTATGAGATTGTGATATGTGTTTCTTCCCCATCAACATGATCAAGTTCCTGCTTTTTTTAAGTTGATATAATTATTATGCAGCCCAAAAGTCCCGCAGTAACCAAGACATTTATATGTTTAAACATCACCCCGAACCGATGCTTGCTTTTGCTTCCTTTGTACATATATTTTATTGAATTTGATTGATATAAGCCTAAAAATGTTTCTATTACCCTTTCCCGACTGACCCGAATGTTTAAAATTTCCAAAAACAGTTTTTACTAAAAGAATACAACCCAAATTTTTGTAAAAATCTTTAACTGATCTATCAACCATGAACAATTTGGAGCCTAAACGGCAATAGAACTTTTTTATTAGGCTAAACAATAACCATACTTACATGTGATATATTTTCCAGCCATGATGTGATATGGCTAAATGTTGTTTCATTGGTCACATCATATAATAATAATATACCCTGCAATCAAATAAAGATACTTGTCATTATTTTTATATCAATAATATTATGCTCCAACTGTTGTTGAACATGTTAAAATTCTCCCTTGTTTTGTGTTCTCAAGTTGGGTAAAAACATCAGATGTTACTGCTAAATTAAAATATATTAATATTTAAGTATCATTATGCAAGCTTGAATAACACTGTAAAAGAACAAGCAATATATTCAAACGACATAGATCTGACAGCTTGGTAATTAAAAAAAATTATGACTAATTATCATTTTCAGAATAAACCCTAGTAAAACTGTATTCATGGATTTATAATGTCAATCATTTGGAGCAGGAAGGTAATATATTTCTTACTATTTATAAATCAATGAATGGTTCAACAGATAAAGTAATCAGAGCCACATATCAACAGAGCACTGCACAGGTACTAGAACATTGTATCATGTCCTGTTCTCTCTGACCAAAGAGGTTAGAACCAATGAGTACCGACTCAATTTGCTCTGTGTGAAATGCTATGGTATACAAATATTGAATGTTTATGAGTACAATGGTAAGAATATTTTCATGAGGTGAAATATGAACTATTCCATTTCACAAGGCTTTGTCGAGTTGAATGTAACAGTTCATATTTCACCGAATGAAAATATTCTTTCCATTGAATGAATAAAAACATTCAATATTTGTTCTATATAAACATTTTTTCTGTACTTCTGGTGAGACAACTCATTAACAATGATTAAGAAAGGGATACCCTATTTGAACTAATTAGCATCCCAGGAGTTTAAATCAGTCACTTTGGGGGATGGGCTCTTATTGAAACTATAAAATGAAAGTTACAATGAAGGAATTTTGGCAAACATTACAATGCCTATGTATCTGACGGTAATTTTATGAAAATATTTGGTCAATACATTTATGAGGTACCCCCACAGTCACACTTACCATAGCACCTCTGTAGTAAGCAGTTGTCAATGTTCTAAACCTTTCCTGGCCAGCTGTGTCCCTGCAGGAAAATAATCAGTAAACATAATATTTTGAAATAAAATACAATTAAAATTCCTTGTGCAATATGTCTTCCTTTCAAGAAGAAAACAAATGGGGAAGGAGGCAGATTTGATACATACAATTTCAAACATTTCAATTATCAAATTCCTCATAACGCCTTTAAAAAAAAAAATACAAAAAACATTGTAGTAACTTTTGTAGCATTTATTAAATCCTTGCATTCAATATTTACAACATGGTTAGTGGGAGTTCTAAGGGGAACCCTATGGGGGGGGGGTCTAGATTTGTTTATTTCAATCATGAGGGGCAATGTTAAGTTTTAAATGGAGAAAAGTGGGAAAATATGGAGGGAATCCAAAAATTTTGAGTGGACATGAGGGGAAACATGAAATTTTTTATGTCAAAACTCAACTCCCCTTGGCATAAATATTAGCTAATATTGAACGGTCTCTCTTGATATGTATTTCCCCCCTACATCATTTGGTGGGATGTAATTGTGGTGCAAATCTTCATATCTTTTTATAAATATCCCATGAGATTTGTAAGCATGTGACATTCCAAGACAAGCAATTCTGTTCTCTAGATCACACTGAGGTAGCTTCATATACCAGACTACTACATGAAATCATCTGGCATTAAATATCTCTATGCATCACAGCCTTCTGAGGTGTGAGATGACGTCAGGATAAATGTGGATACACAAGGGTTGCATACTGATAGGACGGTACCATGCATACTTATGTAAGATTTTGCGGTTGTCAATAATACATTGGCTTGGGAAGATTTTCAACATGGGGGGGGGGGGCTAAAAATTGACACATTTTTCAGTTGGCCACCCTGGAGTCAGAAAAGTTAACAAAATATAGATCACAAACACCCATTTCCCCTCTATTTTATCACAATTTTTTAACTTCACCTATGATTATGGGGGGGGGGGTCCTGAAAGGTATTCTAGTCCTAAGCATATGTAATAATAATTATTGAATTGCTTTCATCCAACAAAATTTATCCCCTTGTTTTTATTGACTTATAGGTAAATATATTATCTAAATAATATTTAAGAAGAAGTTATATTGACTTGTATCTGCCCTCAGAATATAAGATGTTGTGGTTGTTATTATACCATGATCTAATAATTGAATTGTTTTGATCCAACAAATGTTTTCCATTTGTTTTATTGACTTATAGTTTACATAAATAACATTTAAGAATAAGTCATATTGACTTGTATCTACCTTCAGAATACAAAGATCAATGATGCATTGACCCACAACTCTGGCGGAAATTCGTTGCCACACCAGCACGTTCTGGTGTTAAAAGCACGCAATCGAAGCTAAATATGTGTGATAGTTCCGTATTATTTTGTATAATAGTTACAAATGCACATTCAGATTACACTTGCCCCTTCCCCACCCCCCATTTTCCAATGTTGGGAGACTGTAATGTAGAAATGATGACGATTTTGTCCAAATCAACATTGCAATAGGGGAGCGGGGAAGGATGTTGGCCAATTAACGCTCAGGTGTGGGAACATTTTTCGCCAAGGTTGCAGATAATGCCACTTTGTGTAATTGCTAGCCTGCTTTGCTAGATACATAAGGAAATTTTCGCTGATGAGGCCACAAATGGATCACAATATAGTTTTATGGACAACCTTACTAGATTATTCAAACTAATAATTAAGTAAGCATAAACCAGACACATACTTTCCCTTGGAAAACTTAAGTCTTACAAAATTTAATATCCTGTTGAAATTAAATTAAAAAATGAATCATACCATACTACATTATCATAATACTGCACCAATAAGTATCCGAACACTTAAAACAAAGGCCATTTCTTAATGACACTATCACAAATAAGTCAATAGATAGAGAATTTTGTTCTGCATATTTTGATACTTTATACAAAGTTAATTTGTGGTGCGCTGAAATTTGACCATGCCACGCCGTGCTTACAACAACTGCACTGGCTACCTGTCAAAGACCGTATAACATTTAAGATCATTGTTCTCGTCTATAAGTGCCTCCATGGAGCTGCGCCCGACTATGTAGCATCTTGCCTGACTCTGTACCAGCCGCTACGAGTTAGTCTTCGTTCAGCTTCTGACATCACCCGGCTATCTGAATGCACTCCTACTAAAACACTCATATCTGCTCATAACCGGACTTTCACATATATATATCGCTTTGCTTTACTTCATTTTGGAAAGTCTCTCTCTAAGACATCAGACTCCATGAATCTTTGGACTCATTCAAAAGATGTGATCTTACAGACTTTATAAATCATCATTTACATTGCACCATAATTATTTGATTCATGTTGCATATCTCTATCCTTATTGTTATGCTTCACTGTTAGGATGGTTGTAAATGTTGTATATGCTGCACATGTGTGTCTTCTTGTGCATTGTTTTTCAATTTCCTTAGTGCTGCTCGTTACAAGTGATCATTCGTTTCATAGTTACTTGTCAATTGTTGCACTGTTTTGTAAACAGCTTTTCTGACTCTGAACATGTATGGTTTTTAACTCTGAATAATTTTCTTGCTTTTTCTTTTCTTTTGCCAGTGCTTATTAAGTTATATCATCTTTTTAAGCGTTTTATTAGTTTACACTATATAAATACATTTTGTGATGACTGGCTCATTGTTTAGTTACAAATCTTAATCTTAATCAAAAATTGTATGTTTATATTTGCAATTGCAATCAAACATCTGAGGATTCTAAATGATAGAGTGATGCACGAAATAATACAGCAAGAATTATTTTGATTACCTCGATATTAAGTTGAAAATGTATATTCATACATACATACAATATTACTTGAACGAAATATTTGATTAAAACTTAAATTCAGGTTGAAAATCAGTCACTGATAATATCTCTTTAATAAACTGTGGTGCTAAAATCTTGAATTTCAGCCAATTTGTCATGTCACATATAAGTCATTAGGCCAAATTAAAAAAAAAATGCATGTTTAGCGTCCAGGCTTTTGAAAAATAAGAAAGGAGGCCGGGGCTTTTTTTTTGGTGGAAACCCTATTTGGTTCACTTTTGCATACACAACGATACCTGGAAAAAAAGGAGGAGGAATGTTTTATTTTGTTTTGTTTGTTTTTCTGGTAGGTTTAGGCCCCTATACTGATCACAAAACTTTCCTGAAGTGCTATAGAACTTAATCAAACATCTTCATTAAAAAGTTATAACTGAAATTTTAGAAAATAAAAGAAAATTTAAGAATCTTCAAAAAAGGAAGCAGGAAGGGACGATCAACATGTTTGTTTGTTTTTACTCGGCCTTAAGCCATACTGTACGTCCCCAGAAGTACACAAGATATCTAGCCACATCTATTTTTAACTAACATAATTCACTTTTCGCAAGTACTATCCAACACTGATCTTATAGTTATACCTTGCCAAGATATATTGTAGGGCACTTGGAATAACGGTTAAAGCAGTATTCAGACTTTTTATTATGCGTACAATATTGTATGCAACATATCTCGTTGTTTAATCTATTGCCATTCTATTTCCAGTAATGTTTAAGTTCTAACGAATGTTTGATGGCGTAAAATCGATAATATATTTCTACTAGATATTACATGTAACATATTATCGATTTTTTAGTCATCAAACATTCGTTAGAACTTAAACATTACTGAAATGGAATGGCAATAGATTAAATAACGTACATTGTACATACAATATTGTACGTACAATACTCAGAGTCTGTGGAGCGCTTAACAGTTATCCAATCCAAAATAATCAATGAATTTTGTTATTAGAGAAATTACAATTATGCATTGTCAGTAATAAATTGAATTTATTGATATATTGGTTAATTTACTGTCACCTTATTATGACCTGTTTTAACAATACCACATTCATCCAAGTAACATTGCCTGATCACCTCAGACACTTAAGGGTGGTCTTATTAACCCTGGAATTATGGAAACTTGTGGGCCTCAGACCTGCTAAATTGTTGGTCTTAATATAAAAGTATACATTTTTAGAATGGCAAAGACTTGATGAGTTCATCTTTGGGGTCAAATTTGGACCAAAATGCTCATTTTTGGAGACAATTTTTTGGCTCAATTTTTTTGGTCAACGTAACAAAAATATTGATAAAAATATCTAGGAAACATTTTTTAATTTTTTTTTGAATTTTGACCAACTTTGAGAAATTTGCACCAACAGTGGTCAAAAAATGCTCAATATCAAAAAATTCATGAAAAAGCCTGATTTTCACCCAAATTTAAAATATTTTTGGTGAAGTTGGATGTAGAACAAAGCTACAATTCATTTAAAAATAGAAGTAGAAACTTGTAATAAATGTTGCAGCCATCATATATCCACTGCAATATAATGCCAACATGATTTCCTGCCATAGGCTATTTCTTACCCAATTCCAAACCTGGCCCACACTCTGTGTAACTGTGGGTACTCAGCATGTCTGAAATTTGGCAAAATATGGGGTGATTTCTACTGAAGAACAGCAATTCCCGAAGCACACATAAAAAGGGTCATTTTTATTGTAAAAAAGGGTGTTCTTCACTTATAAATTAAATGTGCATGTATTCAATTATTCAACATGCCTTTAATATTGCTAGAAATTCTTATTTTGGGAAACAAAAATGTGCAATCCTTAGTCACTTTAGGGACTTGTGACTTGTCATATGTTTTTAAAAAAAATATTTTTTGCTTGTTTTTGTTTTTACCCCTATAGGGGAAGACGTTTTGCAGGCCTATTTGGAAATAAATGATGAATGAATGAATGATGAATGAATATGCGTTAAAATATTAATTGTGTTAAGAAAGGGCATTGTTGAAGGGCAAAAAATTCACAAAATCCCTAAAAAAAGGGTGTGTTTCTACTGAAATAAAATGCAAAAGGGGGTGTTTTCAAAGTTCGCTGACAAGCAAAAGTACCCACGGATACATGGACTGCAGGAACCAGGATTCCACACATGCACAATTATGTAATACTGTAGGTGAAATAATTCGGTGTTTTAACATTTTTCTTTTGTAAAGTTCCTCTTTCCAATAAAATTATTTTGTTTAAAATTAACTTATTTTCTGAAAGCTAAAACCTGTAGATTTGATTTTTTTTACATTTCTACTTAGTACTTACCAAACCATTAATTTAATACGGCAGCCGTCAAGTTCAACAATTCTTTGTTTGAAATCCAGACCTGATTAAAAAATGACAATAAAAATTCAAAAATTAATAAAATATAATTGAAGAACAATGAGGGTCAAGGAGGCCATAAGATGTCTAACAATATCCTTCTCTCTCTCTCTCTCTCTCAACCGATATTAATCTTCTCTCAACTAAAGAGGAAGTATACACCACCTGTCCTGGGCCTGTGATGCAGTCACCAAAAAATTCTTCCACAACTTTCCTGTGCCCCAACTTTATCACCGGTCAACAGTTGAACTTGCCAGACCATTCAGCTATATACATTTTGTAAATGATGCATCTTGGATGATATAGAGTTCGAGACATGATACCGTAGCCACCCAGGGGCGGCACTTGTATTTTGAGTTGTATATCACTCGTGTACAAGAACTTTCAAAAAGTACATGTACCCTGCAAATTAGTCGCAATGAACGCACCTAAAACCGGTGGTAGCGATCAGACAACAGGCCTGAAGAAATACCAATGAAAAAGCACACATTTTGAGGAATTTTTGAGTACAATTTTACCCAGAATTTAACCTTCTTTTTAACGGAGTTTTGTCGGCATCTAATGATCTTGGTACCGAAACATCTGTGCAATTAAGGTACTTTTTGCTGTTTTTGATGCCCTAAACGAGATAGTCACGTATATCGCACCCAGCAGTGAAAAAAACACATTTGACTTGTTTTTTGCATGCAGGTGATATACAACCCCAACAGGTCCATTTCACTAAACTTTATGAAGCTTTGTAAGTCTCGATATCATTTGTAACTTACGACGAGTTGTAAGTTTCATTTCACTAAACTCACTGGTACTCTTCGTAAGTAATAGGAATTTACTACTGGAACCCTTTGTAAAGTTACGTCTAGTATTGGGTATTCCTAACTTTACGAGTTTACTTATGTATATAGACCAGATGAATACTCAAATATTTAATGTCCTATATCCCACTGTATGTACAGGGTTCATGGCAAACTTATGATCATGATTACTTTATAGGCATGATGCCTATAATCCATATCAATGTTTGAAGTACCATACCCAGTATTCTCAGAATTTGCTCAGTCAGAACTGCTGAATCATTGAATCATGATCAAATAAGTTCCATCCAAAAGGTGCATCATGATGCAGTCATGTCTACAGTAGAATTCATCTCGACCTTTGCATGACTTAACCCCATTAAAAGCTATTAAACCAAGATAACACTCATTGAAACAGCTCAACTGATTAAATCGGATCTTCTCTGGCTGTGCACATGTGACTGCTTTCATGTGCGATATCGCAATAAAGTTTGCGTATTATAGCTTCAGTTGGGTAACCGATTATAAAGGAAACGAAAGGAAACAATGGTATGTGTACTTTTGTTCACGAAATGAGACAAAGACCTGCTTTTTGTTAACCAGCATTCTTCAAAATGAGCAACATAATGATTGTTGACTTAACACGGTTTGGAAATAATTTCTTCATATTTTTGGTGTTATCTGTCGTTTACATATCCTTCCTAAAACACAAAAGTGCGACCCTCTCCAAACATCTAAATTAGCTAAAAATTTAGGACATGTTACAAAACTTTATTTTCTAGAACCTATTTAGAATAATTTAAATGTAGCTTTTACCGTTTTTTTGTGGCATCCTTCAGAAGTGAGCGGTCCGATACCAATATTTTCGGTCAAATCTCCATTCAATTAACACGGGGAGTTGGCTAGCTATGCCTTGCCCTCACTCATATTTTACAAAAGTGCGACCATTTCTGAACATCTAACCTAGCTGTAATTTTAGGTCATGTTAAAAAAATATATCTGCTAGAAGTTTTGGAGAATAAATAAAATATTGGCTGGTTATTTTTCACACAGCGATGTTAACTAGGCAAGTGTCCATTCTCCCAACATACATCATTTGTACAGGTCACGCGTCAATGGTGAGAGCACTGTGTATTGTGTATAGGAAAACGGACAGTAACTGCAGTATGTGTATGTCTGCCAGTGGGGTGGCAAGGGAAACAAGGGGGTAGCTGCCCCTGTGGAACATATTTCCCCCTCCTCCACCCTGTGAGATGCTGACTGATGGATTAACACAATTTGTTGGGCCTTTTTCACTATTCACTGGACTCAAACCATGGGGGGGGGGCAATAATCATGTGTTCCCCTGAGGTGGTGAATTCTCAAAGTGCAAAGTGGTCTGCCAAAAATTAGTTGCCCCTTTGGCTATGCTAATAAATCTTTGTCCCCCTTTTGATGTGCCAAAACAACTTTGCACCCCCCTTTTGATGTGCCAAAATCTTGGCAAAATTCACCACCCGAGGGGTAGGGGAACAGGAAGAATCCTGAACGCGGGGTAATCCCGAAAGGTGCTGTTGTAGCTAACCTGAGAACGGTGACGGTATCATATTACTCTGCAGTAAAACCTAATACAAAGATACATTCATAGAATGCATATTTGGGTCAAGAGGTTGGGGGTTCTTCTCACAAAATATTAAAAACGAAATTAGTCACTTTTGACTTTTTATTGTCACATCTGTTTTCGGATGCGTAGGAAATATTGTAGTGGTGAAGAGGGGTAGATTGTACAATTAATAAGACATGAGGACGATTGTTTTAAAAAGATACGACCTGACCATAATGTGTTGACATCATTAGCTTATCAGTACAAGTAAAAAAAGTAATGATTGGTGGGGTAATCTTGAATGGCTTTAATACCGTGTGCGGGGTAATCACGAACGGTCGTCATGAGTGTGATTTATCTGGATTGACCTATTACAGTGCTATGTATCATGCAGTGGCAGCGCCAGAAATGTTTTTTTTGGGGGGCATTGAGGGAGCAAAGTGACTTTCAAGGGGGGGGGGGGGCAAAATCAACAAAATGTGCGCAAAATTACTGCAAAAAGTGGAAATTTTCGTCATTTTGGGTTTTTTACTGGTGGGGGCAAGAGTTCTGACTGGGGGGAGTTCCCCCTACCCGTGGCGCCACCACTGGTATCATGAGCTGGATGTGAACTAATCTTTCACCGAGGTTCTAGAAATAAATTAAAAGTTAAAATCAAAACTTCAATTCTTTGTGTGTATAGATGACTAGGGGGAAGCTTACTTATTTGTGTCTTCTAGTTATCCATCATATACCCTAGGCCCTGATAACTAAATTCAACACTATTCAATATCCAAAGCAATATCCTCACTACAACGGCCCCCAAAACAGAACTCCCACCCCACATAATCGCAAATTGACACGAAAGCTTCATTCCATGAAGCATTTCTCTCGTATTTGATCATATTCTACTCTTCCCTAAAAAATCATTATAATACCAAATCTAATCACCATGGAATTCACCATATCCCGTCCAGCTCACATTGGGCGCCACATTCCTTTTTTAAAGGAATTTTATTAACACCTCAAATTGATTCTTCAATGAGCTTTCCCAGTACCGATCGGGATTACCCACAGATTGTGGGGTAATCCCGAACAACACCATTTTCTTTGTTTCATCATATCTTTTAACTAATTAAGGTTGAGTTAATGAGAACATGCTTATAATCAAATTATTGCCCACTCTTAATATTGGTATGATTTGTTTTATCTTACGTTGTTTTAATGTGTATTAATTACTAATAGGCTTAAATGAAAAGGTGTCCGGGATTACCGCACTCTCCCTATACATATTATTGCACCACAATAACACCAAACCCAAATTTGTTTTTGTCAATTTCTTATTGATAGCAAGAAACTGCTGTCCTTGGTAGAAGGACAGTATACTGATTATTATAAATTAGTTCTGATACAACTTTTTTTAATGAAGTTCAAGGGAAGTGGAGAGCAATCAATTGTTAATTATTGTTTTGAAATGCATTAAAGCTTAAAGGTCAAGCGTCTTCATACATTACATGTATGTCATGTCATCTAACCTTACACCCATATTTAAGATGGATTTCAAGGTCTCAAGTACCTTTTAAGAATCACAATTCTTGGAAAGAAATTGTAAGGCTATCTGCCATTTTGATGATTTTGGTAGAACTAACAGTACTGAAGCGTGAAATGACCCCAGATGATAGCATATTGTGTGCATGTGCCAAATATCAATTAATTACGATCTGGTCCTTCACACTTTTTGTATCTGTAGGCAGACATGCACAAAGTTTTCAGGAGAAAAATAATTTAAAATAAGCAATTTCACAATTTTTTGGCCCTCAACAATGTCACTTTTCGCTAAATTGCAAATGATATTTCTAATGTTATACCTCTTTCTAACTGAAATATCGACAGCCTGCTGTGCTAATTGCCTAAGTCATTTTTTTGTAATTTTGAGAACAAAGAACAAAATGTGGTTCAAGCATGCATCATTTACATAATCACCCTAATTATTTAGGATTATTCCCTTTTCATTTGTATCATTATCATTTGTTCTTGTGCAAAGATTGGTGAATAAATATGTGTAAATGCATGCTTGAACCATATTTTGTACCATACTTCCTTCTCAAAATTACACAAAATGACTTGGGAAAAAGCGTAGCAGGCTGACGATATGTAGGTTACGTACAATGTAAACACACAGGCATTTTTATGCATGGAATTTGTAAATTAGGGGTTCATTCATTTATTTTCATGACTTTTTAAACTATTGCAGATCATACTCGCTATCTTACAGCATGCATGAGCGTGATTTTTACTACATCAATAAAACAAAAAATAACAAGTACCGTAACATTATTAAAAAGGGTGACTGGTGTTTCAAATATGCCTGGCTCTCAACCAATCAAAAATGTGGAAATCACATAAATAAGTCTGAATGAATTTAACACAAAAAATTTTGCAATAATTTTTTTCAATTTTGAGAACAGGTGGTTTGAAAAGTGACCCATTTTTGGTTTCACAAATCATATGTCATCAGCTGTAAACATCCCTTGAATGTATTTCGTGAAATATCAGATGAGCATACCTACTACCCATGATTCCCGGTACCCCAGGTCAACATAAAAAGTGGTAACCATGTGTGTTCTAAATTTCGCAGAAAAGGGGTATTTTGTTGACTGAAATCGCGGACCGCGAAATCACGAAAAAAGGGGGTATTCTGAGCATTGTCTCCGCTGAAATTTAAAAAAAAGGGTATTTCACAGGTGTCAAACTAACAAAGCTGCCGAATTTGGAACCTATCATGCAATCCGTGAGTTTTTTTTGAAAATTTCAAGCTCAGTTTTAAAGAAACACTCCACCCACGACACTCGATCAGTCGGGCGATCAGTCATACTCGGTAATGTTCATACTTGCACATTTTGTACTTAATATATTAAAATATTTGGAGTCATTGAAAAGGGGTGTCTGGAAATCTTCTCATTGAAAACCTTGAAAAAGGGGTATTTTTTACCCTGATTTTGTCAGTGATTTGGCAAAAAAGGGGGTAAAATCAATGAAAAATCAGTGAAAAGGGGGGTTTTGAAAAAGGAAGAACACACATGGTTACCACTTTTTATGTTGACCTGGGGTACCGGGCCATGATTATATGGAGTGCAGGTCGGGCTGCACAATGATCTTGCATTACATGTATCTAGCTTTCATGCTTCCAAAAGTGCATTCAAACAAATCAATAACCCTTAAAGTCCCTGTACTTAACCCACAAAATTCTATGGAGGGCACTGTCAACCTAAACATATCAAATACTGTATAAATTTTAAGTACCATAATACTCCTTGTTTCAGAAAAATACAGCACTAATTTTGTTTAATTAAAAAAATAATATTTTCTTGTTTTGCCAAATAAAACATCTAAAATCCTAAACCTTTAGTTCTGGCAATGAAAGTACAATTTTAGTGTTTGGTTATTTTTTGGAAATAATCAAGCCCAAATGTACAAAGATTAAAATTAAAAAAATAATATTTTCTTGTTTTGCCAAATATTAACATCTAAAATCCTAAACCTTTAGTTCTGGCAATGAAAGTAAAATTTTAGTGTTTGGTTATTTTTTGGAAATAATCAAGCCCAAATGTACAAAGATTAATTACAAGTGTACGCCTTAGATATAGTTTTTGGAAAACACATTTTCTAATCTTTTTCATACCTAATTATCAAAAATAACATAAAATATTAAAGTTATGAGCTAATTCTTAGCCTTATACTTAAATATACTCAAGTCAAGATTCTGAATGTTTTGACTTGTGCCAAGTCTTAGAATTTTGTGACTACAATTACAAGAAAAACATGCAAAATAACCAATTTTCCCTCAAATTGCAAAATATTTAAATCTGACTTTTATTCCCTTGAACTAGAGGATTAGGATAGATATTCATTTGGCAAAACAATCTAATATTTTTATAATTTTCTGGAATGAATTACATTTATTCTTCCAACAATTTCTAACATTATGATATTTTGATGAATCCAATTGTGTGAAAATATTTGATTCAAAACACAATGATAAAATTGGATGCTTTATGCCCAATATTTATTGCTCTCGCTAGTGAGTTTTAAAATATTGGACTTGTCTACGTCTCGTCCTCATAGCTCGTCCAATAAATATGGGCTCAATCAATTCAATTTTATATCAATATTCTTGTTTTAAAGAACTACTACTACTACCAGTCATACTAGCCGGACTGTATACCTAGATAAGATGTTAGTTGTTACATAGCCGATGTGTGCTACATATTTTTGGAATAAAATTAAACTGACACCCATGACATGCATGTTAAGTACAAATCTGGAAAACACTGGAAAAAAAAGCTTACCAACTGTAGTGGTTGCATGTCCTTCATCAAAAAATGCATCTTCACAGAAACGCCATATCAAGCATGTTTTCCCCACACTGCTATCTCCAAGAACAAGTATCTTAAAAGTCAAATCAATTTCTTGATCTTGGGATTCTTCAAAGTATCTTTTGGGGAAGGGTAGGGCGGAACTTCTACATCTTTCTTCTCATCACAAGCAGTACCTCTAGTCCGAGTCCTAGCCGTGCGGTGACCTGTTTTGTGTGGGGTCATCTCGGGAGGCTAAACTCAAATTCTCGCTTATCATCATGATCCGAGCTGCCAATTCCTGAAGAATAACATGCAGTGCCGGGTCCAGGATCACTCCATGTACCGCTGTAATTGCCTAAATCAACCATCTTTTGTAGCTAAAAATATCCTGGCAATAAGATGATCATTATATCAATAGCTTCTCATCGTTTATTAAAGCATACTCGGTGAATAACATCATTTTTACAAGCTTTTTCTGTATGCTGTCTTCAGAAGATAACACATCACAACCGTGAACCGTACGTCAAATCGATCATCTACCGACTCACCAACAGCACGTCATCAGCTGTTTACAGTATTGCCAGTCTATTTCCACAGTGCACTCTGATTGAGCTGATAAAAATCCTCCAATGTTAGGCAGATGACTCAATAGTTAAAAAAATCTAAATAAAATGAAGTGTAAAGTGAACAGTTGTTAAAATACAAAATTGCTGAGAAAAACAACATTTTAATAAAATGGACAATTAATCAAGCAGCTTAAAATATTTTTATTTCTGTTTTCTGTTTTCCTTTATTTGATAAGGAAAGTATCCACGATGTGGTCACAAAAAACAAGTTGGTTTGTATGAAACATATTCTTAATGTATGACATGATCTATGAGACATGCTGCTGAGTGCTTGTGTTTTGTATGTCAAGGACATAATGTCGTTGTCCATCATTTTCGTCTCATGTTCCCTTTAATTTTATGTAATTTGTTGACCAAGAGATTATTATGTCATGTATGTACAGATATTAATGACTGATTTCATGACCTTTTTTGTATAAAATAAAAACTATATCTCTTTTCTCTTAAAACACTCTTAGCCTCTTCAGCTCTATGAATGATGAAATAAATATGACTCAGAAGACTGTAATTAATAATTGAATTATTTATCAGCATTTTTTCTGTTTATTATAAGTGATCTATCACATGTTTGGTAAAGAGTTATCTTAGTATAATCTTACATGTTATATTACTTAGGGTTTTTTTCTAGCATAAATGTTTTTAATCAACTTATCCCACATTTTGAATCATCTTACCCTGCATACAACTTACAAGTGCAACATTTTGCTTCATAATAGTAAATAATTAATATCTCATTAAACGTTTCAAGTAATTGGTGTGATTATCAGTGTCTGCTCGCTTCATGATGAAAAGTGCACATTTTAACATAGACCTATGGTTTTAATCAAGCCTCTCTTTAGTTGGAGCCCCTTAATTATACCAGTCTACAGTAACATAGATGTTCTGAGCTGGGATTTTCTGGGGGGTGCAAGCCCAGATGCTTTGTTGAGGGGCAGGGGCCCAGCTTACTCCTCAAAACTAAGAAGCAAAAAAAAATCATACCCATTTACGCTAAAGTAAATACTACCCTATAACTCATGAAGAAGGGGCGGGGGCCCAAATGGCAACTCCCCTGCAGCTACGCCACTGGAGATGAACAAAACCCACAACTTATAGGCCCATTATTATTAAAGCTTATTAAATCATTTTACAAATTGTTGCTTTATAAAGAGTTAAAACTTTCAGGTATTGTGGACAAGGGAAAAGTGGATCTTTAAGAACCATGAAACAAGATTTAACATATGCAAGGAGGGGTGGGTCCAATTGCCAAATTTTTGTTGAGGGGTGGTGGTCACCCCCTGCCCCAGCTGGTTCACTGACACACTCCCTGGGGCACATGCATTATTGTATTTGTTTCATTAAAAATCTTAGTTCATCAAAGTATATTCTTAAACACTTGAGAAAGTTCCTGCAATCTTATTGCATCTTAGCCGTGTGATATGACACAACAATATAACACAGCTCAGCGTGCGCATGTCGACGTGATACTCGTACGCACATGTTTGAACCAAGCGGAGGTGCATAACAACAACAGGATTGATTGATTTTAAGCCCTAGGTAATTACTTGTAAAATGTAGGTTTCAATTTGATTAATATTTGGTATACTTATGATTAATATTTTCATTTGAATTGAATTGTTTAAGAATGAGAATAAAGGGATGGTGGTGCACAAAGTGGGTAAATTCTTTTGAATTTGCTGGGTTTTACCCAGATTGATGACTACTTTTTGTGTATGCCATACTTCGAAAAGGCTAATGGAATAATTATTAAAATGATCTAAGGCTTTGCACGAAGTGCTTTACAGTGTCCTCCCTTGCTCCATGCCCATAGTACCCTTATTCCTAGCTTATATATTTTGTAACAAAAATGATGAGCACTCTCATAATTTCAAATCTATGGGCCAAAAATTCCCTTGGGCTCAAAATGTCCCAAAGTTTTCAAGCTCAGATTATGGTATTTTTGTTACTAGCAGATAGAATTGGTAATGGTAAAAACACAATAGACAAGAGACTGCAAATTGAAAAGACAGCAAAGCATGTTTTTCTTTCTTATTATGTTTAATTGATACTTTGTTTTGTCCTTCTTTGGTATGTACTTTGAGTACCTACCAATCATTTTGATACAGCCTGTAAATACAGAAATGACTTCAAATACAAGAAAACTGTAAGACATTTAAATTGGCTCTGCCACCATTTCTTCATATTTAAAAATAAATTAGTCTAAAAACATCTATAGTTATGATTATATCAAAACAATTATTGCATAAATAATCACATTTTTCATAAATCACACACACAATTTCAAATGGTCTTAGGCTATGTTACCAACATAATAAAAGAAATATTTCATTTACATAATTTTAACATTAAAAAGTGAGCTGTTGTGAACTGGTTATCCACAAAAATAGCCTGTTAAGTAAAATTTCAAAGTTTTACATAATTTATCACAATACATTTATTCAAACTTGTAGGGCCCATACAGACTTCAGATATTTATATTCCATGTAGAAAATTTGTTCAACTCAAGAAGTATTCGCTACTCAATCCATTTCAAGTCAACTTCTAAAATCAATTATATGTAATGTCAAATGTTTGGCGGAAATATATCATCGCTTCTACGTCATAAAAAATATTTGTTAGAAGTTAAGCATTACTGGTAATAGAATGAGAATAAATTAACAAAGACATGTTGCATCAAATATTCTACATCAACTACAAAGTATGCAGCGGGGATAACAATCTCTTCCAATTTACAGCATTTCCTTCAGAAATTAAATCTTGTAACACATACTGTTTTCATAAAATCGTATTGTTTTTTGTTAGCTATATCATTATCAACAATATTTACAATAGTTTCATGAAAGAGGAAAAAATTGCATTGTTTTTTATTAGTAGTACCATTGTCAATAATATTTACAATAGTTTCATGAAAAAGGAAAAATTACATTGTTTTTATTGGTTATACCATTATCAACAATAAATATAATTGCATTGAATATTTTCAGCTGTCTGGATGAACAAACATTTTTGATTTGCTTTATCATATATACAAAATCTATGTTATATAAAATTAAATTTTTATTTACATGATGCAATAATAATACGTGATACATTTTTACTCTGTGAAGTACTGAGCTCCAAACCCTACTGGGCTTTTTCAAACACTGCTCCACATCTTTGGAATTCACTACCTTTTTATATCAAAATTCTCTCATCTTGGGGAGAACATGGCCTAATGGTTAATGCATGAGGTCTTGATTTGGGGGAAAATGTCTGAAATTAATTGTCAAGCCCTGTAGATTAAATTAAAATTCAGACTTCCATTCTCCCCATGGTTCAGTTAGAATTGGGTACATGAATCATGAATTTACTCGGAGTGGACGTTAAGCCATCAGTCCCTTGTGAAGAGAGCAATATTTGTACATGCATCTCACAGCCAGTTTAAAAAAGAGTAGGGTGTAAACCCCTGAGTGCTAGTGTTACAACTCGTCCCGGTGTTCAAATGGACCACAATGGAAAGAAGCTTCAATCAAGGCTTTCTTGGGTTATCCTGGGTTGCCAAACCCCGAACAAATCAAACCAAAACGTTTAAGTGGTTTTACACATTGGCATTGCGCGGTATTTTACATTAATGTACATTTTCTGTAATTTGATTCACTAATTCTGTGCATAGGAGCGACTTGTATTGAACTTTATAAAAATGGTCATAAAAAGTGGATATAAATTACATCCAAACATGATTGTACACTATCTGTCTAAAATGACAATAAAAGCATTGTTTTGAGACCCGCGGTTGAAAACAGTCATGTATCTATCATCCGATAGAACACAAGCTACCATTTTTTTATGTGGAATAATTGCTTGGTATCGCCTGTGTTCTATCTAGCAATATGGCTAGGGTAACTACTCTACTTTCTTCTTTCCATTGATGAGAACCTGTGGAATCCATATGAGAGTCGAGAGTCCAAATGCAACTCTTAATAGGATGAGATGATAATAATACACAGCAGCATAGTCTGGCATACTCCTTGTAATGTAAGCATCCATTGACAAGACCATCACACAACGGATAAGCTCCAATACTGGTGCATAGGATCTACACAAAGAGAAAGGAATGTCACGGAATTGTAAAATTATAAGTTTGAAGTGCAGTTATGTATATTTCAAAGTAGGATATTATTTTTATCCAGTAAATAATATTGCAATCTGAACATTGCTATTAGTCTAGGCAAGACTTTAGAATAAGTACACGCCCAAGAGCTGTACTTCATTCCATGATGATCATTGTTCTCAAAATAATCAGAGGGTGTATGACAGGAGTGGCATTCCATATTCCAAAATTGTGCCCTGGTCTAATTTTACCATTTTTACTTTCCCAAAATACAATATAATACTTGGTTCATGCAAATGCAAGTATTCTCTCGTTTTTTGCTGAAAGTTACTTTGTGCCGTCCTCCCAGAAAAACTTGTGCTGTGGTCAATATCTGATTGCTTGTGTACCGTGAAATTAATTATATCAAGTGAAATCATATATCATGATATAAAAGTTATAAGCAGCAGATGCTTATGTTTTCTTCTCTTCCATAAACCAAAGAACCAAGCCACCAGGTTTTAATGCAAAAAACATGAAAATCTGCTTATTTTGGGCATTATTTTAACCACCCATCCCCCTCTGGTGGGTTCCTAGTCCTCTATTACTGATATTGAAGGATTGTTTACTTCAACTTACTTAACATCACATAATGCACCAACACATGTAAAACTGTAAATAAGAAAGCTTATCCCAATCATGGCTCCCAAAGCTGTGTGCATCTGAAAAATAAATATGGAAAAATATTAATATAGCAGAATTTTGAAGGAGTAATTTTCATGGTGTTATGAGCAATAGCATGGCACCAGGTCTATGTGTACCATAAAGCAGTAGCAATAGGAAGTAAAACTTGCACCAGATAAACTCACATGTTAGGCTCAAACATTGAAAGTACGAATTTGAGATTACAATCTGATGTACTGGACTTGCTTTTTTATATTTCACATCCTATCCCGTATGCATCATCAGGCCGACTAAATTTCTGGCAGCAAAGGTCCGTTGACCTATGAAGCAGATGTTGTTGTGTCACAGGTCACAGTTGAGTTAGACCTCTGATAGAGGTTTATTAAAGTATCTCACGCGCACACAATGCACTGTGGGATGATTTTGGTACAGCTTGAACTTTGACTGTTGCCAGCATCAGGAAGATTGCTTTAATTATTCATTTACCATGTAATTATTCATTTATCATGTAATTATTCATTTATTATTGTAATCATGTTATTATTAAAAATATTTTGAATAATTGATTTGTTAGTTTACGTTTAAAAAAAATGTTTTAGTAAAAACATTTAAGCAATATTTTGTAATAAAAAAATGCTATAATTTTGTACAAAAAAAATCCCAGGGAGCTTTAAGCAAAAGAAGGGACAAAGAGGGTGCTATGGGCATGCAAAACCCAAATCAACCAATCAGAAGGTATGTTTGATATTTTGGTATTAAAGCCTAGGATCAAGTTAATTCCATACTCACATCATATTTACTGCCATACATATCCATGACCATGATGTTAAGGGCAAAGTGTATCGTCACATACACCTGACACCATCCTGCAATCTGTGTCCGATACTTAGGCATTGGGTACTTAATCTGTAAGTAACAAGTGAAAAAAAAAAAATAATATGAAGAGTACCATAGTCAAAGTACAGTGGTGCAATTTCCCCTAGTCAGAGAATACGGCAATTTTGCAAGAATTTCTTTTTTTTTAACTCCATGAAATTCAATTTGTACCCCCCCCCCCCCAAATTTTTTTTGCCTCCACTGGTCAAGTATTACCATTAACATTATTCAAAAAACTAATAATTCTTGTTAATAATTCTGAAAAAAAAATGCATAAGATAAAACCCCAGGGGTGGATTTTACTAACATTCAGATTGCATTGTTACTTTCAACCCATCATTAGTCCAATGCTTACATTAGAATTTCTATGTCAGAGTTATGTTTGGACTTGCCAGTTAAAGAACTTACAACCCATGATGGAATAAAAATATCTTACAAATGAACTTCAGAATGACTGAAATGGAAAGGAGCACCGTCTTCATTAGTCACTAACAAAGTGCTCTACCCAGAGGCCTAAACCCCACAAGGACTCTGCACACTTCACAGTGTGTCTTGTTTCAAGACCATTTTGGATTTTAGAGTGGCAGTTTTCAATCAGTGCATTAACGTGGTTGTGTCTACAGCGTACGGACTAATTGTCTTTCTCCACATGCATATACACCCAGTGAGATTAGATTAGCACACACGATTTGAATCTGTCACTGCGAATTTGCCATAGCGTAGTCTCAACTTGAAATGAGATGCACTATAATGACTGATAAATGCTCAAAAACTGCTCCAGATCTATCTTTTGCTCCAGCGCAAATTCCAAATGAATTTATTGGCATTGGACCGCTGGTTCTGCATGCCCGGTTCCATCTGGTTTTCACTGTTTAGAACAATTGAAATTGAATGGAACCGCCGGTCAACTGCCGGTTGAGTTTTGATTTCATCCTTAAATAACATGTTATCTGTTTAGACAATTTATCTACTTACATCTGGTATATCTTCTATATTTCCAAGCCTAGGTTTACCGGGTTCCCATCCAGGACCTTTAAAGATGACACATAACTTGTTGAAGATGCCTTGCTGCAACCAGAACTGTTGCCACATCCACTGCATATGACACAACTAAAGAGAAGAGAACACAGCAAAAGGTAATCAACACTCTTTATGGGGTAGTTTGCTGACTGGCAAAATAAACCACAATGTGTGACAACCTTGCTGCAACCAGAACTGTTGTCACATCCACAGCACACAACTAAAGAGAAGAGAACACAGCAAAAGGTAATCAACACTCTTTATGGGGTAGTTTACTGACTGGTAAAATGAACCACAATGTGTGTCAACCTTGCTGCAACCAGAACTGTTGTCACATCCACAGCACACAACTAAAGAGAAGAGAACACAGCAAAAGGTAATCAACACTCTTTATGGGGTAGTTTACTGACTGGCAAAATGAACCACAATGTGTGACAACCTTGCTGCAACCAGAACTGTTGTCACATCCACAGCACACAACTAAAGAGAAGAGAACACAGCAAAAGGTAATAAACACTCTTTATGGGGTAGTTTACTGACTGGCAAAATGAACCACAATGTGTGTGACAACCTTGCTGCAACCAGAACTGTTGCCACATCCACAGCACACAACTAAAGAGAAGAGAACACAGCAAAAGGTAATCAACACTCTTTATGGGGTAGTTTACTGACTGGCAAAATGAACCACAATGTGTGACAACCTTGCTGCAACCAGAACTGTTGTCACATCCACAGCACACAACTAAAGAGAAGAGAACACAGCAAAAGGTAATCAACACTCTTTATGGGGTAGTTTACTGACTGGTTAAATGAACCACAATGTGTGTCAACCTTGCTGCAACCAGAACTGTTGATACATCCACTGCACACAAGTAAAGAGAAGAGAACACAGCAGCAAAAGGTAATCAACACTCTTTATGGGGTAGTTTACTGACTGGCAAAATGAACCATAATGTGTGACAACCTTGCTGCAACCAGAACTGTTGCTACATCCACTGCCCAGCAAACACAAAACGTTTTCGACATCATTCGCAAAAGGTTTTAAAAGGTTGTCAGAAAACGTTTAAATGTCGGGTTATATAAAGGGTATATTAAGAGTATAAAACGTTTTCATAACCTTAAAAATATTTTGTGATAATCTACTGCTCAGCAAACAAAAATGTTTTACAGAAAACGTTTAAATGTCGGGTTATATAAAGGGTATAAAAACGTTTTAATAACATTCCAAAAACATTTGTGAAAACTTGATACAAAACATTCTAAACAGAATGTTATTTTGGGGTTGCGAAAAATGTTTGCCCGAAATATTTTCCATAACATTTTAAAAACGTTTTCATTACTTTTATATAACCCGACATTTAAATGTTATTAAAAGGTTTTGAACAAAACCTTATATTAAGAGTATAAAACGTTTTCATAACCTTAAAAAATATTTTGTGATAATCTACTGCTCAGCAAACAAAAATGTTTTACAGAAAACGTTTAAATGTCGGGTTATATAAAGGGTATAAAAACGTTTTAATAACATTCCAAAAACATTTGTGAAAACTTGATACAAAACATTCTAAACAGAATGTTATTTTGGGGCCCGAAATATTTTCCATAACATTTTAAAAACGTTTTCATTACTTTTATATAAACCCGACATTTAAATGTTATTAAAAGGTTTTGAACAAAACATTTTAAGAACATTTCTGTATTTGCTGGGTTCAAATATGTTAACATAATGTTATTTAAGAATTGACACAATATTTGGCAAAAATGTTTGCAAAAATAGTTTACAATAACATTTTGTGAAAACATTAAAAAATATTGTTGTAGTGTGTTTTCATACAAAAACGTTTTAAAAACGTTATCATGACCTTTATATAACCCGACATTTTAATGTTATTAAAACGTTTTTACCTAAACCAAAAGCCAAAATATAACTTCTTTAAAACGTTTTTAAAACGTTTTTGTGTTTGCTGGGTGCACACAACTAAAGAGAAGAGAACGCAGCAAAAGGTAATCAACACTCTTTATGGGGTAGTTTGCTGACTGGCAAAATAAACCACAATGTGTGACAACCTTGCTGCAACCAGAACTGTTGTCACATCCACAGCACACAACTAAAGAGAAGAGAACACAGCAAAAGGTAATCAACACTCTTTATGGGGTAGTTTGCTGACTGGCAAAATGAACCACAATGTGTGACAACCTTGCTGCAACCAGAACTGTTGCTACATTCATTGCACAAAACTAAAGAGAAGAGAACACAGCAAAAGGTAATCAACACTCTTTATGGGGTAGTTTACTGACTGGCAAAATGAACCACAATGTGTGACAACCTTGCTGCAACCAGAACTGTTGATACATCCACTGCACACAACTAAAGAGAAGAGAACACAGCAAAAGGTAATCAACACTCTTTATGGGGTAGTTTACTGACTGGCAAAATGAACCACAATGTGTGACAACCTTGCTGCAACCAGAACTGTTGCCACATCCACAGCACACAACTAAAGAGAAGAGAACACAGCAAAAGGTAATCAACACTCTTTATGGGGTAGTTTGCTGACTGGCAAAATGAACCACAATGTGTGACAACCTTGCTGCAACCAGAACTGTTGCCACATCCACAGCACACAACTAAAGAGAAGAGAACACAGCAAAAGGTAATCCACACTCTTTATGGGGTAGTTTGCTGACTGGCAAAATGAACCACAATGTGTGACAACCTTGCTGCAACCAGAACTGTTGCCACATCCACAGCACACAACTAAAGAGAAGAGAACACAGCAAAAGGTAATCCACACTCTTTATGGGGTAGTTTGCTGACTGGCAAAATGAACCACAATGTGTGACAACCTTGCTGCAACCAGAACTGTTGCCACATCCACAGCACACAACTAAAGAGAAGAGAACACAGCAAAAGGTAATCAACACTCTTTATGGGGTAGTTTACTGACTGGCAAAATGAACCACAATGTGTGACAACCTTGCTGCAACCAGAACTGTTGTCACATCCACAGCACACAACTAAAGAGAAGAGAACACAGCAAAAGGTAATCAACACTCTTTATATGGGGTAGTTTGCTGACTGGCAAAATGAACCACAATGTGTGACAACCTTGCTGCAACCAGAACTGTTGTCACATCCACAGCACACAACTAAAGAGAAGAGAACACAGCAAAAGGTAATAAACACTCTTTATGGGGTAGTTTACTGACTGGCAAAATGAACCACAATGTGTGACAACCTTGCTGCAACCAGAACTGTTGCTACATCCACTGCACACAACTAAAGAGAAGAGAACACAGCAAATGGTAATCAACACTCTTTATGGGGTAGTTTGCTGACTGGCAAAATGAACCACAATGTGTGACAACCTTGCTGCAACCAGAACTGTTGTCACATCCACAGCACACAACTAAAGAGAAGAGAACACAGCAAAAGGTAATCAACACTCTTTATGGGGTAGTTTACTGACTGGCAAAATGAACCACAATGTGTGACAACCTTGCTGCAACCAGAACTGTTGTCACATCCACAGCACACAACTAAAGAGAAGAGAACACAGCAAAAGGTAATAAACACTCTTTATGGGGTAGTTTACTGACTGGCAAAATGAACCACAATGTGTGACAACCTTGCTGCAACCAGAACTGTTGCTACATCCACTGCACACAACTAAAGAGAAGAGAACACAGCAAATGGTAATCAACACTCTTTATGGGGTAGTTTGCTGACTGGCAAATGAACCACAATGTGTGACAACCTTGCTGCAACCAGAACTGTTGTCACATCCACAGCACACAACTAAAGAGAAGAGAACACAGCAAAAGGTAATCAACACTCTTTATGCAGTCTATATATCGAATTGATTAATTCGAATTAAACAATTCATCGAGTGGCCATGGGCAGCGCCATTAGACATGTTACAAGACTACCAAGTGACAGGTGATGGACCGTTCACACACAAAAGAATAGGCACTTTTTTGATAATTTTCACCAAGGTTACTCAAAACTTATCTAGTTAATTTATTATACAGCAGGGGTCTCTGTCCTTTTAATATGTTCTGAAAAACTTAATTTAAAAAATATTTACCGACGGAAATAAAAATCCATCGACGGATAGTCTTGTTATGCTCTCACAAACTTAGAAAAAAATCTGAAAAATCCAAAATGTTGGTCTAAAAATTGGCCAAGGTTACTGCTGTCCCATTCAAAAGCATAGAAAGACCTCCCACGGCGTTGAGGTCAACTTTCTAGACTTCCTGTCTGTGGCAGTAATGGCTACTACCCAGTGCAAACATCAATGAATTGTTTAATTCGAATTAATCAATTCGATATTACAGACTGTTATGGGGTAGTTTACTGACTGGCAAAATGAACCACAATGTGTGACAACCTTGCTGCAACCAGAACTGTTGCCACATCCACAGCACACAACTAAAGAGAAGAAAACACAACAAAAGGTAATCAACACTCTTTATGGAGTAGTTTACTGACTGGCAAAATGAACCACAATGTGTGTCAACCTTGCTGCAACCAGAACTGTTGCCACATCCACTGCACACAACTAAAGAGAAGAGAACACAGCAAAAGGTAATCAACACTCTTTATGGGGTAGTTTACTGACTGGCAAAATGAACCATAATGTGTGACAACCTTGCTGCAACCAGAACTGTTGCTACATCCACTGCACACAACTAAAGAGAAGAGAACACAGCAAAAGGTAATCAACACTTATGGGGTAGTTTACTGACTGGCAAAATGAACCACAATTTGTGACAATTCCACAGATATGATAGAAAATGTGTTTCACGGAACATGTGTCTCACCTTACATCCACCTTGTTGGTCTGATGTAAGTTCTAGTAGGAAATCCACCCATCAGCAAACCCAACCTGCAAGAATGACGCAAGATGAAGTACATGTCTCCCAAATTACTGCGCACACATCACTCAGAATATGCTCTCTAAATTCAAAAGATTGGGTTGTCCGACGGATTCTATTTTCAATCGATACGACATACCTTCTAGCTGTATTAAGAGAGCCACCAAGTTTAATAATACTTTTGATGGACATTTAATCGTATAGAGACAATTTTGGAGACATTTTTGGTGTTTAAATTTTGACCGAAAGTTGTAAAATTGGCGGCAAAAATATGCATCCAAGTAGCCCATCCAACCCGACTACGCAGGCTAAAGCTGTGGAGGACATACCTGTGTAGTGTGCACAGTAACTCTTTCGGCCCGCTAGATGATGTAGATACGATACCATGTCTACATCATCGCATATTCAAGATGATCGATCACCGGGTCAATCACCTAGTGCACAATCTAGTATAGACAACACAGTTCGTGCCAAAGATGTCTTTCAACAATTTTTTACTTTTTTTACATTTCGAATCAATTGAGGTATCATCTTTACCATTATAACTCTATTGTTCTCAGTTGTTATCTTGGTACCAATCCAAAATAGATTGAAATATTCAAACTGAAGGATTGAGATGTGTGAGTGATCAAATAAAACTTTTGTTTTGTTGCAGATCAATTTTTTGAAGAAAGTGACAAAAGCTTTTGGGATCTAATTCTGAAATCATTTGAGGTTTGCAAACGTTCACAGATATAAACAAAACGACTCCGATCAAGATCAAGGGATATCACATGAGTATGACCGTATCAGCAGAAAACATATTCCACAAAGCTTTGGCTATATCTGAAGGCAGAGAAAATGCCACATCTTGTTTGATAGATATAAAAATCCAAACTCTGTCAAGACAGAAGAGGGACAGGGGAAGATTTGGTCAAATATATGATGTAATCGGAGGAAGATCATCCCCAAATGGAAGATGTTTTTAAATGGCATATGTCACAAGCGCAGGCACTGATTCTAACTATGTAGTTGATCATGTCTGCATACCTGGAGATATAAGATGACTTAAGTACATGTGCGTTATGGGAGGTTTCAAGGACATAATATGTCCTTGATTATAGAAGGCAGTGTCTATTGATACAAGGAATCAAAATCTGGTGGAGGAAAAGCTGTAGTATCTTCCCTCATCTTGCCAACTTTGACAGGAGATGTTCTCATATTGGTGTCACTGGTCAAGCTGTTATCAAGTCTCCAGATACTGATGAACATGATGTTATCTTCCACGTTTGAGTTATGGATTGAAATTGGAACCACTTACCAGTCTATGATATTTGCAAAGCCATAAGTAATCTCATGTACCGGATTTTTCCAGCCATCCATGCTGTCACTGGGTGTGATAATGTATCATCACTTCATAGGATTAGAAAGCGGGAAAGCGGCCCGTTATGAAAGAGGAATCGGAAGGAGGCGAAAGACATGGTTCATCATTAGAAGAAGCAATATCAGCTGCAAGAAAGCTATTTCTGAAGTTGTATTCAACAGGGAAAAGGAAGGCTACCGACATGATGGATCTAAACAACTTACGGCTTCTGCTTGCCAACGGGCAAAAATCAACATTCATCTGTTGCCAAACCTCAGCCATCAGAAGCTGCGTTTTCATATTATGTGCAGAGAACCTCATTGCAAACACAAGCCTGGATGACTACAACAGAAGCTGACATACATTTGGAGTCACATATTTGGACATGGTTGGTATCACAAAGGTGAATCAGTTGTGCCCAAGTTTTTTGATGGATGTCATGTGAAATGCTTACTGAGCTGACATGCAATAAAATAAGTGTCAACCTGAATGCTCTTGCCAAAGAAATAATAAACTAATTATTTTATTGCAATTCTTGTGATTAGTGTAATTTATGGCAAAGATGTATGTTTTTCTGATTGGATTGTGCAATTATGTGACTTTTCATAAGACTCACGTTTTGTTTTTTAAGAATGTGTTTTAGCTTTTGATCTCATTGTTTTCCATTCAAATAAATTGCTGTATGTAATTTTTAATCATGTTTAGCAATTGTTTTTCATTGTATTAATTGACATTTCATTCAAGTTAATCATTCAGTATTAATTCTTTTTGTACCTGAGTTTGAATGGGGTCAAACGTCTGTATAGGATGCACTAGACCATACACAACTTCTTCTTCTTGCTCTGCTTCAAAGGTACCTGGGTAAAAAAAAAAAAAAAAATCAAATAATATGAAGCAAAAATATATTACATGATAAAATTAACCCTAACACTGAACGAAAAAGGAGAGATGATGAACAAAGAAGTCACTTGGTACCTCCAAGATTCGAACCTTTGACCCCTCAGGTGTCAAGCACACGATCACCAGCAGGCAGCCACAGGGGTTGCGCTGGCCCGGCCAGCGATTCCCTGAGCATATAGCACTTAGGGTGGTTGCATCATCGCATCACGTGGGATTCATGCATGTGTGGTGGTTATCATTGTGATATTCTGTGGTATTTATGGGTGTTGGGTTACTGTGGGTGATTAAAAATTGACTGCATTCAGGATTCATGGATCACCCTCATGTCCGATTGGAACTGAAAAGAGTTTTCCGAATGAAAGTTTTCTGGTAAGCAAGCTTCTATAAGAAACGTTGCACACTGTCAACCCACAATTGTGAGTTGTGCTAGACTTACCAAATAATCTGTCCCATATTATAAGTGTGCCAGCATAATTTTTGTCAATACAGTACCGGTTACGACCTGTAGAAGGAAACAAATTTACAACAAAAATAAACATTGTTCAATTGCATAGCGAATATTTGTGTTTTAAAACATAAATTAAGAAAAATATACAATACTAAAGGGTTTGTTATATACTGTGTATCAAAATCTTTGTTTGTTATATTAAGCTTCGTTCTCTTGCTTCTCCTCCCTCGTTAAAGTTCAGAAGTTGTTAAGTTTTATTGGAATTTTAACTTAAATTACTTGAGTTTACTATTTGAGTATAGCCTGTAGTGGAATATTCAGACAGAGTAGTATCTCTGAAGGTTCCCCAGTGCAAGTGGCATACCCAAGGGGGGGGGGGCAGTTGTCCAGGGCCAAATCACTGTTGTCAGTCAGTTGCACAAATGCACCCAGTCAGGGAAAAAATTTGGGGGTTATCAATTATGGTGAGGGAAGCGAGTCAGGGGAATCAAGCCCTCTGGCCCCAACCTTTGAAAACCTGTGGACACCACTGAGTTTTCCTGTTGCATTCTGAGCAAAAGAAACCTTCGTGATCTTTGAAACTTAAGACCATGTCTCGTAACAAAATTAGGTGAATAAAAAGGTTGGGGAAAGTCTTAATATTCCCTCGATCTTAAACAAACCTATAAACCTTTACATTAAAATAATGAACATCACCTCAAAGAATTTAATATTGTATACAAATTACAAATATTACTATAATTGTGTAATAATCTTACCATGATGTACTCTATGATGACTAGGTGTATTAAGAATATATTCTAGAGGGCCTAGTGACTTGATGATCTGGCAGTAAAAAGATAGATGAATGAATGTGGTCAAAGTCAATCTATGTATAACAAGTTAATAAAAATCTTTTAGTTTGAAATTCATTTGTTGCAAACTCATTTTAGCAAATTCACATTATCTGTGTTCAGGAATAATTATAAGGCAGGGGTGAAAAACAGTATGCAGAAACGCAGGAATCTTCATTGCATTCATCTAGTTTTATTAAATACCTTCCAACTGTAAATTGCATCTTTATTGCTGAACTGGAAGCAAGTCACAGTCAGCCATTTAATTTTCATTGACTTTTATCATTTCATCCCAATGATACACTTGTGTACCTTTATATAACACATTGTACATAATTCATTTTAATTCAATTGAATCATAATCACACATAAAAAAGCATAGCATATTCTTATATTTATAACGGACTAATATAATATAAAATGACTGTGAAGAGTTAACAAACACTTTCAATCAATGATTGTGCTTTAATTTAATTAAAAATTAATTTTATTTTTATAAAGCAAATTTCAGAAATTATGAGAATAATAACAATGCTTTATATTCATTATGTGAAATTGTTGGAGTTTGTTTAGGCTTAGGTATTTTTCTGAGAGCACATCAGTGGCATTCTCCTCAGGAGCATTCCTCATCCCGAACAAAACCCGGCAATTTCACACAATGGCCTCAAACCAGATTCTGTGCAATCATTATTGTATCAGCCCATTATGGTTGGTAGAGTGACATACATACATACCCTTGTATGGATCCAAAACTGGTATAGGGTGTTGAACTGTACATGCACATATATAGCTGAAGCTGGAAGGGCTAAGGCTAATACGGTATAAAATACCTGGAGAAATCAAGGAAAAAATAAAAACAAATGAGCATTAATAAAGCAGGTCATCATACTATATCATTCCAACATGTTTTCAGCATAAAACTTTTGGCAATTAGTACAGAAAACATCTACTTGTCTATGACATTTTCTTTTTGGGAAATAAAATATGTGTGCAAAATATTTCATAAATAGTTGCTAGTTAATTTTCATGCATATAACACAGGCCCGTACGCAGGATTTCATTTGGGGAGGGGTGCTGATTTTAAAAAAGTGGACCTTTTTCCAAGGGGGAGGGGGGCGATTTTGTGAAAAGTTGACAAATTTGGACCTTTTTTTGTCCAAAAACCGTAAAACCCTGATTTTTTTTGCTACTGCTTCGCTCGCAAATTCTGCAATTTTGGGAATTTTTATATACTTTTTCAAATGTGCGCACCCCCCTGCGTACGGGCCTGATATAACATTGCTTCACAACAGCCATTTGTTTTGTTATATTTAATCAAATAAGATTTTCAATGTTCAAAACAAAATTCAGGAATAAACATTTATGTAAATATTCATTTTGGTCACTGTTGTTTCCATGCTTGTTGTCTGACATAATAAGACAGTCGAGTCCTCATTTAGCTGGAGCAATTTGCCCTCTTAGAATAAACATTGCTTATGTCATATCTAATAAAACCTAGATCACTGTAATAATCTCAATCTTCCTACTCACCCATGATGTATATCTTTGAAACACAGACTGTCTCAAAGCAGTAGACAGATTATATTCCTCTGAACTGTGGTGAACTTGATGAAATGCCCATAACATATTCACCTCTGTAAAACAATATTATCATAGTCAGAAAATCAAAATTGTTGTTGAAGAAAATTGAGCATATTACCACAGCCACGGACACTTCTCATAATAATGTATGTAAATCTTAAGGTGACATGTATAAATGACATAAACATCCTGGGTCAAAACAAAATGAGACATATTCTAAATCATACCTACCATGTGCCAAACGATGAAACCAGTAATACATGAAGTCCAGTCCCAGAAATGCTAGGATCCAGGTCCATGGACTATCCCATGGTAAAGTCACAAAGCTGTAGTGTTTGTTAATGGCTGCATATGCAACAACCTCAAAGCCTCTTACCATTGCCCTGAAAGAAATAATAAACAACATTTTGATTTTGCCTTTGTTATTGTTGTCTTCATTGTTGTCATCATGGTCATGCTTGTCATCATCATCGTCATCGTCATCATCATCATCATCATCATCATGTCATAACTATCAGGGCAGTACCAGCTTGACAGTCGACAGCTGGCATCATTGCCTGTTCAATAATTTTATCCAGTATGTCTGGCAGGTAAAAATTCCTATTGTTTTTGTAACTTCTACTGGTTACCTAGCCAACTGAAATACAGTTTTAAAGTACACCCCTGACTACCGGAACATCAACTTCACCAAATTTGCCAGCACCATCACTGATCATTATCATTTTTTATTTCAACTTACCACTACGGCTGTATAGGGATTAATATTATTAGGCCATTTTCTGTATATAGGATAGGGTATATGCATCAAGATACTTAAGTTAATGTTGAATTCTTGACAAATTTGTTTGTAATTTTACACTACATAATTGGTCACTGCCGAATCCACATATCAAATGTTTGAAATATATATATAAAATTTAACACTTGTAACACTTAATTAGTAAGTAATATGTTCAACTTATTTAGCACCATCCTACCCCTGCACACTCCCATTTTAATATGCATTTTATTATCCCCATTTTAGTGCCAATAGATTGGTCTCAATCAAAATTAAATTGGAGTGTAATCACTACTTGTAAGCTATACTATTCTGTAACAATGTTGTTTTACCTGCAAAATTCACACTTTTAAGGGCTGGGGTATGAACGTTTGGACAGTATTTATTGTGGGACATTAGAGCACATCAGACATATCGAATTGCATTCTGAATACGAAGAATGTCATTCTGATATCAAATAATTTTGATTTTTGAAATTAGCAATTTAATACAAATTTTATGGCAAATCATTAAAAATTGATATTTTTGATATTTAACAGTACTTGAAGTAAACTTTATAAATGTGATGATTTATACTTAAAGTGTATGTAGGTGGGATGAAAAGCCGACGATCAATTGAAAATTTTGACCTTTCGTATTGAAGATATGGATTTTTTCCCAAAACACCAAACAAAAATTAGGTCTTTTTGGGAAAAAAATCCATATCTTCCATATGAAAGGTCAAAATTTTCAATTGACCATCGGCTTTTCCTCCCTGCTACATACACTTTTTAAAGCATATGTCATTAGATTTATATAATTTACTTCGAGGACTGTTATATATCAAAATTTGAAAAATATCAAATTTTTATAATTTGTCATAAAATTTGTATTATATTGTGATTTTCAAAAATGAAAATTATTTGATATCAGAAAGACATGCTTCAGTATTCAGAATGCAATTCGATAGGTCTGAGGTGCTCTCATGTCTCAAAAAATACTGTCAAACGCAATAAACGCTTCATTTTAGATCCCTTAACCCCTTCTTTATACAATTTGTGGTAGATATTAGATCAATGATAAGTTTCCACTCCAGCAGCTGACAAACTTAATTCTACACACATAGGAATTCGAGAATTAAAAAGGAAAGTTAAGCTTACGAAACAGCAATCATAAATGCTCCTGCTGTAATAGATCCAATAGTATCTGCCAATGAGTAACGCTCATCTTGCTTGCCCTCAATAACAGACACAATCAACTCCAATAGCATGGCGCCCATGAAGTATGGAAATGCCTACAAGAACAAAGGCAAACTGATTAAAACCATTCCATTCTTAGTCTGCAAAATTCACAATTAGAATGGTGATCATTGGCATACTAGGGATAGTGGGGGAACCAGGGGGAGGGGGCATAGGGGCATTTGTCCCCAATCTTTGGCTTCCACTGCTGGTACCCCCTCCTACCTTATACCCTCAGTAAACTTTTTAGGCCAAAAATGTCTAATTTTAGGCAAATTTGGGCAATTATTGCCAACCCTATAATTGCCTCCCTCTTTAAAAAAATCCTGGCGCCATCACTGACTGGGGGTCATAAGACCCAAAAGACCAAACCTATTATGATGCAATTTCTTCTGCAACTTCTTGGGGGAAAAATGTGTATGTGTTTGCTTGTTTGTCTAATTTTATTTTGTTTTCTGCACCATTAGCTCAAGATGTTAGTGGTAAAAGCTGGGTAAAAATATGCAATATGTCTTCATTTATTTTTTGTAATAATCAGTTCTAATCAAATAAGGTTTGTGTTTTTTAATAGAAAAACTGAAAAAATAAAACATGCAACAAAATAGGCTAGTGTAGCACCAACCTTGTAATCAGGAGTCTTTGATACTCAGCTTTGATATCGGCAATATCGTTATGCAGTCACGTTCATTGCACTTGCAGATGTCAGTATTTATTGCACTTGAGCATAACACTTTATTAACCTCAATAATGTTCTGGTAATAACCAGTTTTTAAGGACTTGTAGAGGAGATGCATACAGGTTTATTTGATGATTGAACATCCAAAAGGAATGGAGGTAGCCCAGAATGGAAACAGGAAGCTTTGAATCTCTTGTTGCCAAATTTGACTTAAAGTGTATCATTGATACAATCAAATATATTATACATACACATGGCAAATCAATTAAATCTTAATTTAAAATTTTATAAAAACAATTAAAAGGGCATTTTGTGATCCACAGCATAATCCCCCCACTTTTCTCAAAAAAAGTTGAGATTCTTATATCACTGGAAACATCTGGCTACATAATGTTTATGTACACAAAATTTCTTGCAGATTAATTCGTTTAGCAAAGACATCGTGAAATTTGAATTTCATTCCAGAACAAAATTACAACACATTGTCTAAAAAAAAATGGAACAGTCTAATACACATAATCATGCATAAATTGGAATCAACTGAAATTTGGCAATAAGCTTTTTTCGTGGATATCTACTGAAAAATGTCATAAAAAGAGTATGCTAGGATCACAAAATACTCCTTTAACAATTAACAACAAAACAAAAATTAACTGAATAAAATAATTGAAACGCTTCTACTGTAAAATGACAAAAATGCAGATACAATGTTCTTGCGCTAACACAATAAATTCACAGTTTGCTTTTGCCTGAATATTTTCCTCTGTTAAAAACAAAACAACATAAAAACTGACAACATTGTGATTAGTCTATTATTTATCTACCTTATCTAACATCATATGATCACTGGATATCTATATGTTAGAGTTCAAACAAACTCTTTGTACTTGTTGTTATGTCACCGCACTCCAGCAAAAGAAATAAGTTTGTTTGCCCTAGTGTGAAAACAAAGTGCACCAAAACCCAAACAATACAGTATATCCACTGTGCAGTATATCACAAAAACAGGAAATAACAATGAAATGGAAATACAATGACAAAATGAGTGAATTAAAAAATCAAAATCAGTGGAAATTGCTACGTCACTAGTTCAAGCCAAGAGCCTATCCAACTGTACTACATTATACTGTACTCGTTCCATTAACAGTAGGGGCATGGGCGGTTAATGGAATGAATACGGTATTAAACTACAGTTCATTGATGATGATTTTTACTGGTCATGATCACTTCTTATAGTGTTCAATAGTCAATATAAAGTATATTAAATAAAAAAGCTAACCAAACTGATTCCCCCGAGCAGCGCAGAATAAGATGTATGTCACAAATAATGTGCAATGATCGCACTTTACCATGTCGGACTGCCAGTTGGCGCCAGCCCCTGTTCCACTTTAACAATTGTGATGCAATCAAGCTAAATGAGTCTGATGTCGATCAAAATCAAAATTTGTTTTTTCAATTTCATTACTAGACTTCTCCGTAGTCCACTTGCCCATTTTACTCTGGCTATTACATTTAAGCATAAAACGCTGATTTGTATTAATTTGTGTGCAATTGATAGATTTTCACATCTGATATTTTCAGTCACCGTACTCCCTCTGTTTGTTAGCTTCCCAAGTGGACTACTTACTTTGACTTGCGGTTAAAAATTTTAACACATGACTCTATGGAGAGTTAGGCCAAGTTCTGGCCTAACTAAAATTGACTATGATGTAATGCATCTTTAAATGGATCTGGCTTGTGATTGGTCACCCAGATCTCGCTATGGTTTAAATCCTCCGGGCATGTGCTATTGCCATTAACTACATCGTACACAGCAATCTATGGAATTTGCGGCACGTTTGATCTGGCGCGAAAGTTAAACTCACACTGGTGTGTATGGACAAACATTTAGCACATCTTACTACCATGCTTGGTACTTGCGGTTAAATTGGATTGATAAACAAGTATGATTGACAGTGTGTTTTAGAGACCAAAGTCCCAGGGTAAAGTTCTGCTTAAAAGTCAAAGTACATAGTCGGATTTTTTACTCGGGCTTTCGCGATCAATAAACTGGTAGATTCCAAAATCAGAATTGCTCAATATTAAGTGAGCAATTATAATTATGCAAGTTGCATTCAATATAACTTTTATTGTCACTAATCATCTAATTATATAAACTCTTTATGACCATTTTACTATTGAACACTTTAATTCTAATAAACGTCAGTATAATTTTGAGTTCAACGGAATGCGTTCATCATTATTAATAATAACATATTTTTTTTATCAAAATTCGACTATGGCATAGTCTATTTCATTACATGAGCTATTTAGCTTTATTTTACTGAAAACCCCAATATTGGTTTCAAAGATTTTAGTGTTGCTCAAAACAATAAAATACAAAAGAAGTTTATTATTATTGGCTATATCTCAAAATCCATATTCCCAACATCCGACTCATTTTACTTGATAACATCATATATTTTTGTTCAACAATGTTAAATGTGTGAGTTTTGGACAGTTGCAAGCTTAATGCTCTGCGTGCTAGCAATTCGCTTCAAGGGAAAATGTTCAAGTTTTGAAATATTTTCTCAAAATATCAAGAGCTATCTTAAGAACTACTGAACCAATACTAGGCTTCTTTGTACTCATTTTAATGAATTTTTCATGCTGATTCCAAATATGGTCATGAAAATTTACATTTCTGAAATTTTTGAATTTTTAAATTTTTTTTGAAACATGTCGTCTGCAGGCGACACCCGCGTGAAGAGAGTTAATGATAGCACACAAGACATGTTCAATTTGGTGTGAATCATAAATAGTATGTAGCCTTACTTCAATGATGTAATCTGGTACTTCATCTACCGTGGCAAATGATGTTTCATTTGGTGTCACAGCATAAAAAAGACGTCTGGTCCCAGTCAGGGGATCTGTGTTCTGCAGCATAGACATCTTGATGACCTGAAGGGAAGGAAGAAAAAAGAAAGGAAACTTGCTGATGAGTTTCATTCCATGTAAACTACAGTTTCAGTTTAGTTTGAGTGCCACTGCCACACCCAAGAAAGTTTAGTAATTAGCCATTGCAGGACCATAGACGCTACAAATATTATTTCTAGGGTCTATGGCAGAACAGTCACATAGCATCAATTAATCACATAACTGAGTGGGTGGAGGCTAACATCATTGATGAGGAAACAGACAAAACACTTACATGCCTAGGGGCTTTTCGGCGACGGGAAGGGAAAGAACGAAGGAATAAAGAGAGAAAAGAAGGAAAGAAGTTGTTTGCCCTGGATGGGATTCGAACCCGAGACCCCTCGCATGCCAAGCACACGGTCGGCGACACCTTGCCACGGGTCTTGGGCTTCACTGGCCAGCGAAACCGTGCCTATATATCACTTAGGGCGATTGCGTCATCACACCACGTGGGATGCATGCACGAACAGCGCATATATCAAGTAGTATTTTGTTGTATACGGTATTGTTAGGGTTAAGGAAGCATATATTGAGTTTCGATAGTGGTAACCTAACCCTAACCGCCTAGGGGCTTTTCGGTGACGGGAAGGGAAAGGAAGGAAGGAATAAAGAGAGAAAAGAAGGAAAGAAGTTGTTTGCCCTGGGTGGGATTCGAACCCGAGACCCCTCGCATGCCAAGCACACGGTGGGCGACACCTTGCCACGGGTCTTGGGCTTCGCTGGCCAGCGAAACCGTGCCTATATATCACTTAGGGCGATTGCGTCATCACACCACGTGGGATGCATGCACGAACAGCGCATATCAAGTAGTATTTTGTAGTATACGGTACGGTTAGGGATATGGAAGCCATCTAAATCAGAGGAGCTAAAACTAATAAGAAACAGATTCTTTGTTTGATTGATTGATTTGATAATGTTCAAGCACCTACATAATTTCATCATTTAGGACTTCTTATTGGGTGTGAATGTTCATAATTGAATTTAAAAAAAGCATATACACTAGTTACTCAAAAAACGATAGGTGATCGCATCAAAAATGTTATCAAAATTGGATTAACTAAATATTAGACTGTTCAAACTAGGCAACATTTGCTCAAAAGATACAGTTGACTCATAAAAATAACTATCATCTGTGGTGTGAAGAGAGGCGTATTTGTAGACAATGGTTTTGGTAATTGGTTTGTCTATGGCATTTGAATGAGTGATTCTCCCCCTCTGCGGGGTTACTGTTTGACAAGTGTTTGTGAAATTACAATTTCTTAGTCAATCATTTGCTCGAACTATCTGGTAATTCCCTTTCATCTGCTGGTGACTCCCATTCAAGATTTTCCAACATTTCTGAGATGTTTTGCCTCCAATTATAATTATACGTACACAGGCAAACCTTAGTTAACACTTTTGTGTGTCAGCCAAATTGACTCAAACTGGGGCCCATCATCATCATCCTTCGGTTGTGGAGCAGGCGACTACAAGTTTCTTCCAGTTACATCGGTCTTGAGCCATTGCTGATATTTGACCTTAACTCAGCATGCTGTCCATATCCCCAAAAAGACACTGGATGTATTTCCAGAACAAGGTTCGTTGCCGTCCGGGTTTCCTCTTGCCATGAGTTGGGACATACAATGCATACTCTTTTACTGGCTCATCATCAGGCAAGCAGAGTATATGCCCTGCAAATTTCAGTTGACGAGTCCTGGCTTTTTCAACAAGTGGTGCTGTCTCTGTCAGATTGTAGATGGTACTCTGTCTACTCTCTTGATGTTCATAATACAGTAGCAGGAAGTGCCAAATGAGTTGCTTTTATTTTCCATATCCAATTATCCATGAACCCGATTTTGATTCCAAATAGAAAAGCTGCTCTATCATGAGACTACGCTGTTTTGTTTATTAATTGATGCATTAAATGTTGGCTGAATATTTTTGACAAGATGTAGCTTTGCTACGGAAAGCACTATGACAAAACGCCGTTTTCAGTTTTGGCTCTCTTTACCCAAGGGCTCTAATTTGATATATAAAATGATGTGGTTTGATGACAAATTTGAATTCACTTTTTATACCTAATAATTAATTTTGACACAAAACATGTTATTCTTCGATCCTGAGGAATCCATACCACCTTCTTCTTCTTCTTCCTATATGTGTATACCTCAATTTGACTATTGTTGCACTGGCTTAACGTGCAGTTTCACCTAGATGCACGATCCTGGAACCCAAGATTGATTGCAGATATCAGAACCGGGGATAGTCGATAATGGTCCCCCTTCTCTTTTTAAATAGGTCTGACACTTAACGTGCACACACTACCTATACCTGCACGGCTAAGCAGTGTATGGGGGTGAGAAGGAAAGTAACTGAACACACAATTGTAGGATTTCCAACCTTATAGGAACATTTTGGAAGAGGAAAAGAATTCTCAACTAAGGCAAGTCCAAGGCTCAAACCCTGGCCGATCGTATTCTCCCAGCCGGCAGCACAACGCCTTAACCACTCGGCCATCTAGTTCAAAATATTTTAGGCAAAACTTGTTTTGCGTTAGAAACCCTTTTTATGCACATGAACCCAACTTCATATGCCATGGTCATGGACTGTTATGTATCGTTATATGCCGGGTAAACCAATTTCGGAAGGGTTAAATTTTTGGTTTGGGAATTAAAATTGGGGTATTTTAGATGTGAAGATATCATAATCATATTCCTGGAACCACCTGTAGTCATAACTCAATTTTGACAAAAGTGTATATACATCGTACCCTTTTGCCATAGGAGTGGAATGCTAGTTCCAGTAAATGTAACTCGATCAGTATCTTCATTTATCATTTGGACGTTATTGGATACTGTTTTGGTAGAACCGTAGATGTTATTATGTTCATGATAAATACTGAAGGACTGGCAGGACTAAAATTACTCGAGACCTCTAGCTTCGAATTTGCATACGATAGTTACGCATTCAATGCTAGAGTGTGTTGCTATCGTTTTTCGGTCGGACAGCGGTGCAATTTTTTACACCAGAGGTTTATTTATTCTGTTAATGTTGAAATTTGGATGAAAGTTGTTTTGATGAGTCAACTGTATCTTTTTAGCAAGATATGAAAATATATTCAGTTGAGAGCCCCCGAATAAGAATATATTGATGTTCTTTGCGTTACGTAATAGTATGACTATTCCTGTGTGGGAGAGTGCGTGAGTAACCTCACTTCAGGTTCGGTTTCTATCACGGCAACACGTTCTATTCTGTTGCGCAGTTGTTTTTCCCGCTGATTTACACTACAAAGGTTTTCCATAGTTGACTGTTTTTATGGCGATATCATCTGTATATTTCATTAAATGTGCAGCATTTCTGTATTTTGCAAGTAATGCAAGGTGTACATCCACAGAGCTAGCGCTATATTTATAGTGTTTTCCTGAACATTGCGATGAGTTTCTTGGTTCATCATTGTAGGCCTACTCAGAAGCGGCTGGAAGAAGACGCTCCAATTTCACGTGATTAAGTTAAGTAGTTCGATATCCCTGTATTTTAAATTGGGATCATAGTATCGTAATTATTTTAATAGCAGTAATTACTGGTGTATCTGTATTATTTAAACCGTTATTATGAGCTATTATGGCTCGACAGTAGTTGGAGATCAGTTGTTATGGAGCAACTACTTGCATTCCTATGGTTAATTTAGGTTTATTTTCGATCAGATTTCAAGGAGTAGGTATATATCATTAGTTACAAAAATCTCAAGAAATAGGTTAACAAAAGCTAACAAACACGATGCAAGATGATCTGTACGTTAATCGACATAACAGGCGATTTGTAGTAACAAGAAAGTCAAGATAAGGCGAGAAGGAATAAGAAGTCGGTAATATTCCGTAATAATATAGGTTTGCCCGGCGCTGTTCGGGAAAAATTGCATGTACTATTCGCATTCACCACTGAGATGCCAGGTAGGTCTCACATCAGCATCAATAATGCATTTAAGAGTTCTGATTTTCATTCATGATTGTTGGTTTTTATCTTCCATACAGTATACAAGACGACAGATAGCTTTTTGTACACAAGGAAGAATGAGATGGTGGAATTAACAGCGTGATCTTTATCACCGAGTATTGATTACGAAGCAAAGACGGAACAATGTTCCGGGACTGAAACAAGTTAAGTGAATGATTATAATTTACATAATCACTGATGTGTTTTTGCATCAATCATTTTAGTCACTCTTGTAGAGATCAATAATTTATTAAATACGTTTTAATCTGGATTGATCAAATTCTAAGTGGAATCCAATATTAAGAGGTGAGTTAACCAAAGAAATGATTGTTTTAGGACTTGGAAAAATATCACAGTAGTAGATTTTAGAAGTGTAGGCGGTAGTTTTTCATACCCGATCTGTTAGATATTGTTTTTATTATTTTGTGCTAGAATGCGATGAGTTTCAGAATCTAATTAGTGTTTTGATGAGTCAAACATTTTTTCAATAAGGATCGCATACCTTAGACCATGTTCCTAGTCTTTATAATAAAATTCCAAGTTTTGTTTGTTTGTTTGTTTGTTTAAACGGTCGATCTGTGTGGAGACACGCTTGGGTCCTTTAAGTTGGATTCTAGATTTAGACGGTATAGATGTGTTCTCTTTTGATCATGATGGTCATCATATTCAAATAAAGTAAAAATTGTTAGCATCACCAATAAGCTTAATTCCTACGGTGATAGTCCATCCGATAAAAATTGGTTGTTCAGGGACTTTGATTTGCCCCTTGTGGTATTCGGTACCAAATGGACTTAAATATGTCCCGGTGATTATACTTGAGTTACAGGAATCCTGGTAATTCAGGAAATGCAATATTTCATTGGAAATTATGTTTCAGCCTCGTAGAAGGGTCAATGCTAAATTTGTAAAACAAAGAAATAGGCAGAGGTGTATTCCTCGGATTAGTTAACAGCCGGTGTTAACAGGTAAGCCACATTAGCTGGCATACAATCTACATAATGTATTGACACGAATTTAATGATAAATATTGCTGTCTTGTTTCTGGTGAGTAGATCTGTAAAGTTGTTGTTTTTTACTATGCTGTCAGAAAGCAAGTTTTTCAAAACAGTTTGGAAGGGTGTTTGGTCATTGTATAAAGGCGGAAGTGTAAATGCTCTCGAGCAGCAGGTTTACCCAAACAGTTTGGACGAGTATTTTGTCATGGCATAATGGCAATAGTAATGCTGTCAGACAGCAAGTTTTCCTTCCAGCCAGTTTGGTAGGGTGTTTGGTAATGGCCTAATGGCAAAAGTAATGTTCTTAGGCAGCAGGTTTATCCACACAGTTTGGATGAGTGTTTTGCCGGGGTGTTTTGTCATGGTCTAATGGCAATAGTAATGATGTCGGACGGCAGATTTTTCCAAACAGTTTGGATCATTGTTTTGTCATGGTTTTCGGCAAAATTATTGCTGTCAGACATGTCAGACAGCCGATGTTGTTATCCAATCACTATTGGATACTGAGATAAGCTCAATCAGTTGATGAGTTTTTAGTAATCATATTATATCTATGCTCTCAGACAACAGGTCGTTATCAGAAAACAGAAATAACAGGTAGGCCTATGTGAAGTATAAGCGGTTTATACTGATTGTATGACTGATCCTCGTTTTTGGGTTGGTTTTCAGCATAATTGTCAAAGAAGACACACAGTGCAATTTTACTGTAACCAAAATTCTTGTAAAATAAATTAACAGTTGGGCTCTATGACCGGTGGTCACTTGATATGAGTTTATATAGTGGTGCAGACTATTAAGCCATTATATTAGTAGCACAGTGTCATTTAGGACTGGTTGTCATTTTGTAAAATAGATTTACACATTTTTGAATGATATTGTGATATAGTCCTATGCAACAATATTGTGACTGGTTGTCCTTGGATAGTGCAATTAAGTCCGATATTTTGGCTCTTTTCTTTTTTTTTGGTAAGATAGTTAATAATGGTTTAAACTGACAGAAAAGATAGATTTTAATATGGCATTATTTTAGTGGCTAAATGCTATAATACTAGACAGGTATGAATGGTTGTTATTTAGTATCATAAGATGCTAGTGGCTTATACTTTCATTTAAAGCAGATTGCGGTCATCTGGTAAGATATTAGTGGCCCAGTGCAGATATCCTGGCCATGACTTCTCAGTTACTATGGTAAGATATTGATCATAATAATGGTAGGCCCTAACGGTAAACAGGATTGGTTCTTTGGCTGGTCGTTATTCGATATAGCAAGATATTGTAGTGGCAGAAAAGACGGGTAATATCTTCATATGAATGGCTGCCATCTACTAATGGTTGTGGCTTAGGCCTAGTGCCATGTAAGGCAGATGGAGTCTCGATCATTTGGTATTCTTGTCTGAGATTAGTGTCGTAGTCCAGATAATATTAAGGTTATGACTTCAATTCTATTATGCTAAGATATTGATATCAATAATGGTGTGTTCACAATCAAGACGAGCTCTATATGGCTAATCGTCATTCAGATGGCAAGGTAAGTTAGAGACATAGATCCTGTCATGTACTCATGTTAGTGGCATCTAGTCCGAGATAAGGCAGGAGGCCGGTAGTCATACAATATGACGGGTTATTATGACAATTTGCTTTATAAGGCAGGTATTGGGACCCACTTGTCATATAAATTCATTCAAGATGATATAATGGATCAATGCTATATAAGTCGTGTAATATGATTGGTTGTCATACAGTAGTCTATGTCAATGTTTTAGTGCCTAAGGGAGTTACGTTTTGCGCATAATAGCGTCAGAGAAAGGACTTGCAAAGATTGATATTCATTTCAAAATTGCAAGCAGGTTGGTATATGGTTCGTCAAAAATGTTAAGATCGGGTCATTATCCAGGATTGTCATTAATTGATATCCTAGAAGTTGTCATACTTTGCAATTAGAGCTACAACTGTTCGTTAATAGTGTACATTGCTAATATGTCGTTTTATTATTTCTTTTTAAGAATCTTCTATATTTAATAGAAGTTCCCTTATGCAAACTTTTGGTTTGTCAGTTCTGAGCTCTTAGCATGGCATATGGTCCACATAAGGCAGAAGACTGGTCTTCATTCAGTATATGTGGTATTATGGCAAAGTGTCATATAGACAATTAATAAGGCGCAGTGTCATATAGTTTGTCAAGATAATATTGGTCATAGTGTCATATCAGGTAGTATGATTGATCGAGATGAATTTCTTATTTCTGACAATAATTTCAGTCATGACAATTCCGATCTGAAGATTTTGAAATTTGATTTTATTATCTTCATCACTCGGAGGGATTAGGAGTTCTCATCCCAATAATTCATGAGTTGGGTTGTGTTTTTCTGCATGGTAAGGATTGTAGACTCAAAGTCGCAAAATTTGCATTTACGACATTATTAAGTTTCTCACAGATTTGTGTATTTTTTTGAAGCATGGCGATTCGAGGATTGCAATATGGACATTTCTTAATTTAATAATAGGCCCATTCCATTTTCACAAATTTGATTTGGGTTAATCTAAGTATTAATCAAAGAGACTAACCAGATTGGCATTTTTGGCTCATATGTAAAGTTTAGTAAAGAGTGACGACTCTGATGTGGTTCCAACTGTTGGAATGCACAGTGGATTTGGCTTCCACGATTATGGTATTTTTTGCCAGCAGCCCTGACTTTGGACTTCATAGCATGGCACAGTGTGTGCTTCTCGTTTGGCAGCAATAAACCGACACCAAAATGCTATATTTGTTGTGTGTATGTTGTGTGATGTATGGATAGTCATAGTAAGGGTTTAGCAAAGAATGAAAATATATTCGGTTGAGAGCCCCGAATAAGAATATATTGATGTTCTTTAATTTATGCTTACGTAATAGTATGACTATTCCTGTGTGGGAGAGTCGTGAGTAACCTCACTTCAGGTTCGGTTTCTATCACGGCAACACGTTCTATTCTGTTGCGCAGTTGAATTTAAGTAGTGTGTGTCAAGTTGCTTCTTCTCAGAAGCATGATTGTTTAGAATCATTAGTAAATATTTTTATTAAAGCCAGTTTTAGTCTCGGGTGGGATTTTGGTGATTAAGACTGTTTATAGCGGGAAGGAAGGAAACAACACCACGTTGGCATGGGATAGACTAGGAAGGAGCAAAGTACTATGCCCTCAGATTTTGAAAAAAAACAAAAATAAAAAATAAGAAATAAAAAATTGTGTTCAAGTTTTTTTGAGGTTGCGCAGCCCCCTAGTTATCACGTTGATTCCTGTGGTAGGCTGCCCTATTGTATTAGCGTAGGCATGATATCCTAGTTCTGTATAGCATGGCACAGTGTGTGCTTCTCGTTTGGCAGCAATAAACCGACACCAAAATGCTATATTTGTTGTGTGTATGTTGTGTGATGTATGGATAGTCATAGTAAGGGTTTAGCAAAGAATTGCCTATTTTGGACAGTCTAAAATTTTGCTGAAGTGTAATTTTAGCAAAATTTTTGATGCAATCGCCTGTTGTGATCGGCTGTGTGACTTCTGAACTTCATTGGTTTACATGGTGTCATGCTTCAGCGAATCTGACTAGATTCTGAATGCAATGGTCTCATATGGAAATGTAGTCTCTTTTGCTCTCAAGAGTGTTCACTGACTCGTACTACAGGAAAATCCCTATGTCGATTTCAGTCGGAAGGCATATCCCTTGTCATATTTTGACATCTTAAAAAAATCCAAAAAAGATACCAACCAGGGCCGTTCAGCATTCTATATGTTATAGTTTTCCCTAATTTAAACTGTAAAAGTCATAAATGCAGATTATTGTCGCACGGCGGACGGAAATTAAAAGCCCACCTTTCTAGTCTCAAAAATGCCTGATTTTCAGCGTCCGTACACAGAGATTTCATGTCTTTCGCCGGCTGAGTGATATTCCTGAAGGCCGTATTCCTGAACGTATTGGCCGATGATGGCGGGGTTTTCTATATATTCTCTTCGTAATTTATTCCCCAAAAATATTATGAAAAAGTTTTTCTGATTGGTTAAAAAATGTTGTCGGATGGTAGGCTCAACGTGAAGCCCCGTCCAATCACGCTAGTCGTGACCTGAGCGTAATATGCAAATTCTAAAGTGGCCGGATGTTGTGTTGCTACGTGTGCTGTGCACTGAGTGATGCATAATGCATTGCCCATGTTTGTTGATCACTGACCTGTGAAAATAACAAGCACACACACAGAGTATGCACAGAGCAAACTGTTCAACATTTAAAGAGACTTTTGGCCCAAAACGTTTCCATATGTAGCCTAGAATGTGAAGCTATCGGTTAGCAAATTCTTGGCTAGACTTCTCGAGCACGACTAAAAGTGGACTGCAGGACAGTTCCAATAATTGGTGCTGTGTATGTGTTTAATGTGCATTCACATACACACTTAGCAGTCGGTACGAAGAAATTGTTGCTCCAAAAATGTTTGCAAATTACACATTTGCAATCATTTTTCACCACATGATATGAAAACACAGGTGAGCAATGCCCCCTATTAGTACAAGGAACTTATACGATTTCCTTATTCACAAACTGATACTATCTGTCCATCGTATAAGACTGTTACCCTACGGCAATGTGGTGAAGGAATATTACACAGTCAAGAATAGGCTCCATCATTTTTTTATTATGATCCCTCACAGTCTCCCGAAACATCAAAACATCAAAAGCGTTGCACTTATACTTACTTAAGACTGTCCTTTTTCACATAAGGCCAAGTAAAAAATAAAACATGTTTCACGTCCGGTTTTCAAAAAAAGGAGGAAGAGGGGCTTTTTATTTTCTATTTTTATCGCAAAATTGGTGTAAATACATATACTTAGAGCTGTTTTAGCGTATACAATAATGCCTAGAAAAAGGAGGAGGCCCTTTTTTATTTGTTGTTCTGGGAGTTACACCCCCTCTAATGATCACAAAACCTTCCTAAAATGTTTCTTGTATCTTAACAAAGCTATAGAAAGCATCCCAACTTCCTAGACATATTTTTTGAAAAGTTATAGCTACATTTCAAAAAATAAAATATATTTGAGGAAACCTCAAAAAGGAAGCGGAGGGGACGTGAAACATGTTTATTTTTTTATTTGGCCTAACGCAGACAAAGTAGGGCCAACTTGCCTAGAAATGGTCAAATTTTGGCAAGAAATATCTCTGTGTAATCCTATGTAAGCTTATGTAAGTCCCATATCACATCGTTATCGGCGATCGGGGTTTTTTTCTTTCTGAAGTTTGGTTGGTACCCACCAGCGTCATGCATGTGACGTGACACAGCTAAAATAATCGACCGGGAATCGTTAAAACGTCAACAAATTTAAAAACACAGAAAGCAGTAAACTTAATGGCGAGCGGTCCGAATTTTGAAAGTTTACGTGGTGAACTAGCCCCCAATGCAATATGACTACGAATAGAGGTCAAACTAGTCACGATTATCGCACTTTCAGTTTCCCACACGTTTGAACGGGAATTGGATTGCGTACTTTTTCGATGTCTAGTGAGCAAATTTTTTTCAATATTTTGAGAAAATGATGTCAAATTTTCTATTCTGTATTGTTTGGTAATAATGTCTTTTGCCAATAGTATGTTTAAAGTTGTAATTTTGTGTTTTTGATCGCAAAGATCGGATATTTTCGCTTCGATTCAATTCTGAACCCTTCGCAAGGGTGCCGATTTCGCAGAACTTTGACGATAATTTTGCCTTTTGGACACTAAAATGCTTTCGATCCTTAATTTTGTTTCAACCGAGTCTTAAAGGAGGATTTCGTGATCCTAGCATCCTCTTTTTATGACATTTTTCAGTAGATATCCACGAAAAAAGCTTATTTCCAAAATTTCAGTTGATTCCGATTTTGCGTTTGCGAGTTATGCATGATTATGTGTATTACACTGCTCCATAGACAATGTGTTGTAATTTCGTTCTGGTGCACCAGAACGAAATTCAAATTTGGCGATATTTTTGCTAAACTAATTAATCTGCAAGAAATATTTGGTACATAAACATTATATAGCCAGAGGTATCCAGTGGTGTAAAAATCTCAACTTTTTTGGGGAAAAGTGGGGGGGATGAGGCTGTGGATCACGAAATGCCCCTTTAAATTAGCAAGCACAATACGGTTGGTACCACTTTTATATACATTGATGAAATTTTAAAGATTTTTTTTCAAGTTTCTAACCGGCGCAAATCGTTAAGTGTGTATTTCCCATTGACATCCAAAATGGCGTAAGCCAGTCCTCAATATATATCTGGTTCCATACAGCAATACGCAGTATTGCTGTCTGGTAAGCAGGTACGAATTGAGACGTTGTCAATTGAGACGTCGGAGCCGGTCAAACACAGAGGACTAGCCTACATCCCGTATCCTACTGTCACTCAAACAAGCAAATCTCTTCACGAATTCACTCACCTTGCGATCCTACATCATCAGTTGAAACAAACATCTAAGTTTCCAAAAACAACTTTGTCATTCCTCAAAACTACAAGTAACTTCATTAATAAAAATTGAAATCATACTATTACCCGTTATTGAAAATTTTGTTCGATTTATGTGAACCAAAAGAACGCATGCGAGTCGAGTTCAGTTTACCAAAATGGTAGCTCCTGCCTCCTGGTCACCTCAGATATGACGTCAGTATCAAGCTGCTTATTAAACGGGGATCGGATTGGTTGAAATCAACGCCACGCTTTTGACCTTACAGGGGTCAGAGATATGCATATTCATGTATGAAAACAGCGATGCGGATATAGTATCATCACCGAGAACTGAGAATTGCGACATTTTCGATGTTTGTACCGGGAATTTCAGACACGGAGACTCATGCGGAGATTTCAAAAAATTCGTCCAAAGGTAACCAAAGGGTTGGGGAGCGCATTTTTAACTATCACTAAATGTTTCGTAATGAGGTCGGCTAAAAAGTAGACAGTTTCGGGGACTGTAATTGGTGTAGATGTCACATTTTGAACAGTGAGCGATAAGTGACCAATTTCATGCTCAGCACAAGTGACTATCTTTACACAGGGTATCCTCAATATACATAGGTACGGCGTATATAGGACTGGCAAGCGAGTCTAGGTCAAACAAGTTGTTATTATTGTCAAATTTAATATTTTGCAACATTTATAATGAAAACAATTAACACTGAAGACACCCTATGGAACCTGCTATAACTTGAGAACAAGTCCTCAAACATTCGAAATTTAGGCTACAACTGACAACTGACTGCAGGATGCAGATGGAAGGTGCCGAATTCTGCAACTTCTACATTTTTTTAAATTCCCAGTAAAACACAAACGGTTCTACCGTAAATTTCCGTAATGCACTTTACTCACCTCGACTGTTGGGATCGATGCCTAGATTGGGTGGAAGTGTAAAATTGTGCACAAAAATCAACTTTAAAACTATCGTGTGCACGATGACGTTTTGCAACGCTGAAACAGCAATCACATTTTACTGCCCAGCTGACAGATCAAAATGACATAAGACCGTGGAGGTAAATAAGTTGCCAGTCGGTTTTTCTACGGTGACCGGAGTCGGACAACCGAGCAGAACTTAAAATTCTCATCGAGCAGAACTTAAAATTCTGAATCAGCAAACATGATGTACGTCTAATTTAAACACAGAGAGAAAAATTGAAGAAAATTTATTAAAACCTAGTTCACAATAGCAATTATAAATGGACAATTGAAAATCAAAATGTTATATAAATTTTAAATTGTTTAAATTCATGATTCTAGGCCTATGTTTCCCTGCATTGGCTTACAGTACAGTACAAAAGAAATATTTTGTATAGCACAATCATTGTTATTTGTAAAAGCTTTTTAGAAGTGACGGGATGTGCTGCCACATTGACCCGCCCCCATTTTTCAACTCCCTTTCACCCGTATGACCCCCATTTTTGTTATATGAACTCCCTCTCACCGTGACCCACTTTTTTGTTTAGTCTAGTCACCCGGCAAAATACCCCCATTTCTTCAAGAATTTTGGACAAATTTCTGATAATCTCTCACTCACTTAATGACCCCTTTTTTTTATTAGGCCTATTATTTTTCTTCAAAATTTTCCAAACATTTTTAAATTTTGATGACTTTTTGGAAATTTTGTACCGTATCAAATTTTATACTTTGACCCAATTTTTTTCCCCATCAGATCCCCTTCCTTTTTTGGTAAGATTTTCCATAGTCTCACCCATGAATTTTCCAAACATTTTCAACTTTTGATGACTTTTTGAAAAAATTTTATCAACTTTTATACTTTGACCCAAATTTTTTCCCAGATCCCCTTCCTTTTTTGGTAAGATTCTCCCCAGTCAAAAAAGAAGAATGTTTTAATAAATAAATCTGAATATTGCAGAGTAAATTTCAGCAAATGGTTCAATTTTTCAATGCCTTTGCTTCTTGTCTTAAAGTTGAAATTAAAATTGCTGAAAAGAAAAATAGGTCTAAAGCTTAAACTTCACTTTTGAAACAAAAAATGGAAATTTAGTTCATTCAAAGATATTTAGGCCTAGTCCAGAAAATTTGTTGGATTGAAAATATAATTATTATCCTGCTTTCCGGGCCTGAACATTCTTCTTTTTTGATTGATTGAGTTTGCTAGAGTGGCTATTTGCTGACGATGAGGAGTGAGACTATGAGTGTTTAGCCAATATAGCTTAGCTGTGGTTTTCTGTTATTTTCTGTCTCTTGCCATTCATCATGTTTTAGGCCTATTTTTTTGTTAATTGAAAATACTTAGTAATTGAAAAGTTGAATAAAATCATTGTAAACCATGTAAACAGGATTGTAAATTTTGTGGTTTAGCGCCACCAGTTACATCAGCTGGTGGTTATGGTGTGTGTAAGAGACTACCCGGAAGTATTTCAACCGGGGAAACTTGTATGCCTTCCCGAGAAATAGTCGGGGAACCATCATTACAGATTTTAGACAAAATTCGGACTCAATAATAATATGAAATAAAATTTATTCTTTTCAAGTTTGTAAAAGTGCATTTTCTGTCTTTCAATTGTCAGGTATTGCACTAAAAATAATGATATCTAAACATGTATATAAATAAACATTTCCCAAAAATTCATTGGGCGAGCACCCCAGACACCCCTTGACGTCAGGGGGTCACCTTGGGCAAAAACTGACTCATTCTGTTGACGCCTTGTTCTAATGTAAAATTCTTGCGGATGAAAAAGCTTTAGTTTAACACATTGTACAGAATTAGATTCAAAATACGGGTCTGAAAGATGCTTCTAAGGTTCATCTTGCTGTTTGCTCTCGCACCAGTGGCGATTTGTGAGTATTTGAGTGTTTTTCATTGATGATAAAGTGATGGGAAAATCGGTCAATCAATGGCAATGACAATGTATTGAGCTGTTGAATGTCAATGTCAGCTGTGTGTGTGGGCGATTCTGATATCATGTTATTGTGTTTTTGATCATTAAATTAAGAAAGCATGAAAATCGACTTCTGTTGTAGTATAAATTTGTTATTTTGTAGGATCATCATGCCACAGTGAGTCTATTTATCTCAGCAATAGTTCATGTAAACATAATTTTAATTATGACATTCGTAACTCCACAATCCGTGACGTCGCGACCGGCCCGTCATGCCCGTTATTTATTCAAAAACGTGCATTGTGAATTATAGGTTAATAACTGCGCATCAGTTATTTAGAGGGCATTGTGAAAAATCTAAACATTTTGCCTTTGGAACCGAGGAATATCCCGAGGGCGAGCCCGAGGGATATTCCGAGGTCCAAAGCAAAATGTTTAGATTTTTCACAATGCCCATATATAACTGATGCAAAGTTATTAACCGAATTCATAACCGTCATTTTAACTCATCACTCAACCAAATCTCCAGATTTTATTCTCCGAAATTTGTTGAAATAAACAATTTTTATCAAAACATATATTTCGCCCTCCAAAAACGAATAGGCTAAAACGGACTTACCAATTACAGCACTGCGCAATCACGCCATGTGCAAATATGGTAGTTAAGTGCGCATGAAGTGTTCGGTGCAGCAGATGCGCATACGCGGAAATCATTGTACCGCGTAAGCATACGCTGAGGTCATTGATTAGAGGTTAATAACTGCGCGCCGGTTATTTGGAGGCATTGTGAAAAATCTAAACATTTTGCCTTTGAACCGAGGAATATCCCGAGGGCGCAGCCCGGGATATTCCGAGGTCCAAAGCAAAATGTTTAGATTTTTCACAATGCCCGACATATAACCGATGCAAAGTTATTAACCTCATTCATAACCGTCACTTTGATCTTTTAACTTTACAAAATAACACCAAATTTTCCTCAAAAGTTTGTAAAAATAAACAATTTTTACATCTTCCCTTCCCAAAATCGATCAGGCTAAAACAAAACGACCAATAACAAAAGTGCGTGATCAGAATCTGTGCAAATATGGTAGCGCGCAAATCCAAATACGGCAGCCAGCGCAGCAAGATTCGTTGGACGCTGTCTGACACGGCGACGCAGAATAGGGTGCATCTCTTGCCCCTAATGTTACACAAATTTCTTGTCCCTAGTCTCAAAAGCGTTCCATTGGTCAAAATATTACCCCATACCAAATTTAAAATTATTCCGAAGTCGTTTAGGGGGCCTCCGTGACGTTGAAATTGTTGGTCAATTGCCATACCATATGCATAAGGCAGCTATTTTGTTATACATGGTTAACATTAGAAATTACTGCTGCCTTATGTATTTTGTTCATGCCTATTATGAATCAAGATGTTAAAAAAGCCTATGTCCCAAAATTAAACACAAGGGAGCTATCTACAAGGACCAAGTTTATGTAAACATAAATGGCTGCCCTTTGCTATCTTCACTGTGTAATTGTGAAATTACTTAAATATTCATAACTTTCCTGTTTCCATGCCAACTTTGAAACGTTAGGCTGATAGTTACTACTACAGACTACAGTGATCTTGCATCTAGACCTTGCTGAATTTGATGAGACAACACACACAGGACTGAGGTTCTTCAAATCTTGAGATTGGATATCTCCGACGGGTACTGGCACGATCATTTACCTCATTCGGCTTTATACATTGCCGTTTAAGCCAGTGCTTCTCCTGTGTTGGTACTTTGTCAATTGTCACTGCAGATCGAGTGCAACTGCAAGTGTACCATTTTGTTTGGTTTTACATTGCAACTTTCTTTGATGTAGCTATGATTTAACTGGCACTTTTTGAAATTATATGATTCACATACTAGTACTTAAGTAACTTTTGTAGGCCTATGAATATTTCCATGAGGTACATGTGTAGTTCTTGGATTGGAACCTCAATTCAAGTAAGCAGATCTTTATGGGGAACAAAAGTTTTGCCATTCATCTGGCCTAGCATCTACAATGCTCTGGAATCTTTAACTTAACTTCTGCGTTTGCTCACCACTACCTACAATAATGCAATTCACAACTTCGCTGAAACCATCTCTGCTGAGAACTCCGATCTGAAGATTTGAAGAACCTCTGCCTTCCATTCTTTTTAACATATAACATGATGCTGTCTCATCAAATTGAGCAAGGTCTATGTGCAAGTGTGCGATCACTCTTCTGTAGTAGTATCAGCCTAAACAGGTCAAAGTTGGCACAAAAACAGGAAAGATATGTATATCTCAGCAAATTCACAATTACACAGTAAAGACAGCAAAGGGCAGCCATTTATGTTTACATAAACTTCACCTCTGTAGATAGCTCCCTTATGTTTTATTTTTGAGTTAGACTATTTTAACATCTTGATTCATTAATAGTCCTAACTACATGAACAAAATACATAAGGCAGCAGTCATTTCTAATGTTAACCATGCAAAACAAAATAGCTGCCTTATGCATATGGTATGGCCATTGACCAACAATTTCAACGCCACGGAGGCCCCCTAAACGACTTCGAATAATTTTAAATTTGGTATGGGGTAATATTTTGACCAATGGTACATTTTGAGACTAGGGACAAGAAATTTGGGTAACATAAGGGGCAAGAGATGCACCCTAACGCAGAAGTCAATTGTGTGCGACATTGGAACAATTACGCATTTTGCGGTCAATTGTGAGATATTAATGACCTCGATTTGCGTTCGCTTTCACAAATAATAAAATATGATTGGATCGCACGCATCGCGTTTATTAATGAGGTTATGAATGGATATCAATATTAACCTCCGCGCCGGTATACCGCGGTGTGCGTAAATCATCTAACGACCAATTTGATTGGGACGCACATAGCGTGATACGCGGAGGTTATGAATGATTCGTTGAAACGCATCATGTGAAAGACCTACAATTACATAAAAGTGCCAGGGCAATGCACTTTTTATGTTCTTCTCACACAACAACCCATATAATTGAAGACAGAGATAAAAAGACTGCGTCTGATGTAGACTATGCCATAGTCGATTTTTGATAAATAAAAATGTTATTAATCATGATGAACGCATTCAGTTGAACTCGAAATTATACTGATATTTATTACATCAAAATACTAGTATAAAATGGTTATGAAAAAGTTTATATAATTATATTTGTGACAGTAAAAGTAAAGTATAGGCCTTACGTAGGCTTATATTATTGAATGCAACATATCATAATGGCATAATTATAATGACACTTCAATACTGAACAATTCTAATTTTAGAATCTGCCAGTTTATTATCCGAAAAACCGACTATGGACTTTCACTTTTAAGCAGAACTTTACCCCCTGTTTACCCCGGGACTTTGTTCTCTAAAACACTGTCAATCATACTTGTTTATCAATAAAATCTAACCACAAGACTAAGCATGGTGGTACAATACGCGCTAGATGCGTACGTTCATCCGCCAGCCCAAAAGCGCCGCATTCCCTAGATAGTTGTGTTCCATGTATAGTTAATGGTACCAGTACGTGTCAGGAGGATTTAAACAATAACGAGATCTGGGCGACCAATCACAAGCCAGATTCATTTAAAGATGCATTACATCATGACCAATTTTAGTTAGGCCAGAAATTGGCCTAACTCTCCATAGAGTCCTGTGTTAAAAATGTTAACTGCAATCCAAAGTCAGTAGTCCACTTGGGAAGCTAACAAACAGAGGGCGTACGGTGACTGAAAAGATCAGTTGTGAAAATCTATCAATTGTGTACACATTAATTAAATCAGAGTTTTAAGCTTAAATGTAATAGCCAGAGTATGCACAATTGGCAAGTGGACTACGGAGAAGTCTACGTCTGATGTCACTGTCAATCAAATTCCCTACGATCTTTGATTGGTTTTAAATAGCGCGTATAAGGAAGGTCGATTTATCTGGTGCCGATCGGAGAAAAGGAATAGCAGAACATGGTGAAAAATTATGTACTTTTACAAGGCAAAAAGCAACTTTTCTAGGCATTGTTGACATGGTGCCTTCGTCGCGAAAGAAAGTTTCCTACTATAAAGACCTAACTTTTGAGACGGTTTGTATGCGCCCGGTTTTACCGCTGCGTTCAGCAACTCATATCATCACGACACTTGTAAACAAACCGTGCTCGAGTTTGATTGACAGATGAGATGACATCAGACGCAAACTAGGTTTTTTTTTATCTCTGTCTTCCAGTATAGCGAAGCACAATCGATGCAGTTTGATATTAAGCGTCACGTGGTAACACACGATTATAGTACATACGCAATTTTACCCTGCAGGCGCAACTGAAGGCAAAGCAGTACTCTTGGACACTGTGAAGATGCGGGAACCTGGCGAGGGAATTTCCCTTTTTCTACGAGCGGTATTAGAAAAAGTTTCTCAGCAAACACGTCAAACAATCACACAAATCACCTCCAGTTTGATCATATGAAGAATCACCAAATACGGTCCAAAGACCGGAGTGAAATTTGACTTCAGCCGCTTCCTGGCGAAACCCAAATTCAACTGAAATAATATTGTTTTTAGAAACTCAATTTCCACAGATAGCGCTTCTGCATGTGCGCAAAGCGATTGCGCCGCTTTGTTTAGAAACCTACTTAAGGGCGCACTCCACTAACTGATACGATATAAAAATATGAAATTTGGATGAAAAGTGTAAAATCACTTTTTTGATCACTTCTCATCACAGACACATACAATGTCTGCAATGCACACTTTCACATTTAGGTCATCAAGAAGTAAACAACATACAATATTAGGGCAAAACAATTATATTCTCTTGTGGTAAAAGAAAAGAAATATGGTGTACCATTTTCTGTCACCCAAATACATTATTATCTACCTCCGTGCCAACCCATCCAAGACACAGGTGTGTGCTTTCCACCTCTGCAACCGTGAAGCTAAACGTCAACTGAAGGTGACCTGGTCTGGAACCACACTAGAGCACTGTGAAACACCCGTATATCTTGGAGTCACTCTAGATCGTACACTCTCATACAAGAGCCACATTGAGAAGACAAGGAGCAAAGTTTGTTCACAAAACAACATTTTGAACAAGCTCACTGGATCCAGATGGGGAGCCCGACCAGACACTCTCAGATCAACAGCCTTGGCCTTATGCTACTCTAGTGCTGAATATGCCTGCCCAGTGTGGGGAAGATCAACTCATGCCAAGAAGGTGGACCCAGCACTCAACTCATGCTGTCGACTTATCACTGGATGCCTCCGATCAACACCAACGGAGAGTCTCTACACCTTAGCTGCTATAGCCCCTCCAGATATACACCGACAAGTGACCAGCATGCAAGAGCGTGAGCGTCAGACCACTGATATAAAGCACCCCATGTTCAACCAGACTGCTGCACCCAAACGCCTTAGATCCAGCGGAAGCTTCCTAAGCAAAGTTCATCCTCTCGGGACAGTCTCCAAGGAAGCGGAAAGACTCACCCTGTGGAAAGAGAGATCTCCCAATTCACCAGCTATGGGACTGCAACCCAGTGAGCAGCTACCACGTCTCAACAGACTAAGATCAGGGGTCGGAAGGTGCAAGGTCGCTTTGCAGAAATGGGGATACCTACCAGAAGGACAAAACACTACCTGTGAGTGTGGAACGGTTCCACAGACTATGGAACACCTGTTGGTCTGTCCACAGATGGGGCAACATTGCACACATGAGGACCTAGCTGAATTCAACGATTCTGCTCACACTCAGCTATTGGCTCGGGCGATTTGACCCTCGCGCTTGGACACGCTAAGAAGAAGATTTAAAATGTGTCCTTCGCAGACTAAAAACTAAAAACAATGGGTTCGGCTGCACCTCATCCATTATTTTGGCTTGGACATGGGTGTAAAGGTTAATCCATAACCCTTGGTATTGGTAATGCTAATTAGAACATTTTGAAGTACAGTATTTGAAATGTTCCAAAAAAACAAGCATACCGTTTCAAATAAGATTGCTGGGTAAATAATTCTTAAGCTGTAAATAAGGATAATGCTGTATAATGTGGGTAAAGTACATGTACATATACTGTAATTATAATGTTATACAATGTACTTAAATATTGTACATAAATATATGCACTATCTAATAGTGGCATAGCTAAGGGACAAGGGGTGGAGCCCCTGTAGAGTTCAAGAAATATCCACCGCCATTTTCCTGTAACTTTTGGTTAGGCCGGTAACTTTCCTGACTAGCAGTCCAGTTAGCAGGCCAAGATGGCTGGAAAAGTTTTTGCCACATCAATCATCACAGAGCACTTTTCCCAAAAATTCATGCAAAATACCTTTTTGCCACAGTTGCGAGCGACATGCTCTGATTAGAACATTTTGAAGTACAGTATTTGAACCCGCTAAAATCCCACTAAAAGTATTTGAAATGTTCCAAAAAACAAACATACTGTTTCAAATGAGTTTCTCGGGTAAATAATTCTTAAGCTGTAAATAAGGATAATGCTGTGTGGGTAAAGTACATAATAATGTTATACAATGTACTTGTACAAAGAAATATTGTACTTAATATATGCACTATCTAATAGTGGCATAGCCAAGGGACAAAGGGGTGTAGCCCTAGACTAATTCCAATCAGCCGTCTACACTTCGCATGTACTGTCATGCTTCGTAGTGACGACTGATTATCTTACAGCCCAAATCATGACGGACTTCTGAAAACTATTCAATGCGACTTTGGTTATGCGCTGTAGCGCGACTGACTAGCGGCGCCGGTACCGCGCCCGCTGTGACAAGATCGCGCTCTGAACTTCTAAAAACAACAAACTCGGTCAAAAGGTCAATTTGGACACAACTGCAAGACGCTCTATGCCACAGGAATCCTGTTGCAAAATCCGTCACTTTTTTTCCATGTAGTTTTCTCAGTCGTCAATCCAGATGGTTGACGACTGAGGGCAGCAGTCTAGTGTAGCCCCCTGTAGAGTTCGAAATATCCACCGGCCATTTTCCTGTAACTTTTTGGTTAGGCCGGTAACTTTCCTGACTAGCAGTCCAGTTAGCAGGCCAAGCTGGCTGGAAAAGTTTTTGCCACATCAATCATCACAGACAGAGTGCTTTCCCCAAAAATTCATGCAAAATACCTTTTACATAATACGTGCTGTACGTTGCAAGTGACAAGCTCTTCCAGTGCAATCTCCCTTGACCACACCTGGGTGGTAAGAGAGTCGCACATTTGCAGTTGCACACCATGGTAATTTTTTTAGAGTTTATACAGGCTCGGCTGGCCAGTAGCTCTCTGAGGCATATTTCATACACTGTCACCCTCCCCCCTCCCTGGGACAGCACCCCCTGAGACAGCCCCTGTGTCAACCCCCCTGGACAGCACTAATTCAGTTGCTTACCTGCAAATCTGTAGGAAAATATCAAGCAAGTGACTACACATATATGTAAAATGAAGCACTTACATAGTAGCATTGGAAATCATTCTGATGCTTGGGCCATTATACATTGTATTGTACTGTTGTACAACAGTTGGTGACATAATGTTTAAAATAAAGTAATGGTGGATTCTTAACATTTTAGTTTTTAAATAGTGTGATTCTCAAGTTTATAATTTTATTGTTTTTCTTACAGTTGCTGTCAAATTAAACAAGTTCATCAATTATTATGAAGCCTTGACCTATGACCCAACAGAGCTTCATGCCAAACATGAAAGAGCCAGGAGATCTGTCAATAATGAGGAGAGTGAAGTCAAATTAGATTTTCATGCACATGGAAGGTAATTATTTCAAACTTTTCTTCAAGTTTAAGAATTTATCTTGCTATTATGCTGTCAACACTCAACAGTAAATAGTCATATGCCATGCTTTCTACTGAACTACATACTGCAGACCACATCCTGCATGTGTTTTTACCTGTTCCGGTCAAACTGGGTTTTTTTCTTGTTTTAAAGATTTTTCCTTTTCTATGATATGGACAAGGGTTTGGTTCCCTCATCCCCCCTGCAGGGTGAGGTCTATTTTTGTTTTTTGTACTAATTCCACAAACACGGGTGTAATGTCCAAAATTATGGTGAAGTTAGTAAGTTACACAGAATTTTTTACAAAATCAAAAATCCAAGTGATCAAAGCATGCCCTGATGACATAAATTCACATCATACTATATTATGGAATTTCCTCTGCTGTCAGGAGCACCAGTGAATTTCATCGTTGCCAATTGATCATGAATGGTTTTTGCCAATTGATCATTATGTCTATTATATTTATAGTGATCTCCAATTTTTATACACTGCTTGGTTTAAATCTTTTGTGTTGCAGAACGAAAGTTTTTGTAACAGATTTTGTCATTCCTATTTTATTAGGCAGGTACCAGACTTGCTCCAGTCGGTCTCATCTCAAGTTGAAAGTAACGCCATGTTGGATTTTTGCATTGGCAGATTTGAATCAGCGCATTTACGCGGTTGCGTTGCCAGCATATGGATAAATTGTTCCTTGTGATTCAAATCTGCCACTGCAAGTCGGACATAACATAACTCTCAGGCTGGCATTTTCGGGCGGGCTAGCGGGTACCCGCCCGAGATTACATTACCCGGGTAGGAAATACCCTCCCCGGGTACCCGAAATTAAAAAAAAAATTTTGTTTTTGTTTTTTAAGTTTTTTTTTGTTTTGGTTTTGTAGTGTCCCTGCATTTGGTACCCGCTACCCGCCCAAAAATGCGCTGGTACCCGGTACAAAATTACCCGAAAATGCCAGGCCTACATAACTCTTAACGTACATTGTAAGACGAGACAGAGACTATAGACTGGGATCATAGAAGTGCTAGGATGCATGAAACATTGCAATTTTGTGAAAAAACAGAATATATACAATGTACCAACTGTATTACAACAATAATTTAATTGACTTTCTCTATTATGGTATGGACTGAGATTTGCTTGAAGCTGATACTTTTATAGCCATTTTGTGAAAAATTTAATAAATTATGAAAAAACTATTATTTTAAAATGAGGCAAAATTACCAAATATTTGAACTGTCTCACTGTCTACATTTGTATTGTTGGTATAATGATTAATATCACACCCAGCACAAAATAAAGGTACATTATTTCATGACTTCTGAAACTTGTACATTTGTACAAACCAAACCAGGAAAATAACAAGATTTTGAATGCCACGACAAGCACAGCACAGTATGGTACTGTATTGGAAAAGTAAGATGATATTAATCTTCCATTTATGTAAACTAGCATGCATATCCTGAATTACATTATTGTTCCATGGAAAGTACCATTTACTCAAATATTTCAATGTACTTCTATACATTGTACTACATTACATTAAACACCTTTGTAATGACTTGCCCACAGCACACATTACACTGTTATGTGGTAGTGACATTTAAAGGGGAAATAAGATGTTTAAGATAAGGTGGTTACATTTAATCTTAAGACTAAGTGGTTAATTGAATGTTCACTTGGAAATCAGGATGTTCATAATTATCATTTCAGGTGTAGTAAGAAACACATAAATTTTCTCTGTTTGATTTGTTCTATTCGAAGACCTATGACTGAAACATTTGATGAGTCAAAATAGCAATTAGAATACAAAGGCATTTTTAAGGGTACGTCGGAGGGGAGCATGACTGACTAGCAGTGTTTGGATGCACATATTGAGACAAATGGATATCACCAAATCTTGATATAAGGGGTGTCATTTCTGCCCCATGTGCATGATTTTTTTTTTCAGGAATGGTGAAAAACCCACAAACTTTTGTTTTGATTGTTGCCCTGAACTCAAGAACTGCAAGTCCTACAATGTATGTAAATGTAAATTCCATTATTGGCTTATTTTCTATAAGATCAGTGTATTCTATAAAATATTTCAGAGTACGGCAGTTTTTTAAATGGCTGAAACTGGCAAAATATGGCTCCTGCCATCTCATTTGCATTAATTGGTTGTTAATTTGCAGATTAGATGTGTGTATTCATAATATGATTCACAAGATGTCACTTGGAACATTTTCAGAACATAATGTGTAAAATATTGCATAAAATAAATGAAAATTAGATAAATTTTTTACATGTATATTAAATTTATAGAAATTACATATCAAACAAGGTCATCATACAGGGCTGTTTAACTATCTACATGTATATGAGCCAATAAAAACGATCACAATTTTATAAATGCTTGGTTGAAACAAGTGTAAGTTATGAAGTACATTTTGTAAGCCCCTTAGAAACTTGCTAAACTCGTTTCTAAAATATTGCCTGGAGTATGTGTCATCGCAGCTTTTAACGCAAGATTACGCAGTGAACTAGAACATAACCAGGTTGGTCATTTCCCCCCTCCTCTTAGCTATCAACATGTTTGAAGATAGTTGTCATGACGATTATGAAATAGTCTCATGATTGTGATTCAGACAGGAACTATGGTGCAATATCAGTCTGGAGCTCGAGAATGAAACGAAAACATGTTCTGTACAGAAACCAAACATTTGGCAACATGATGTAAAACTTGAATTTACTGAGATTCATATCTAGGTCATGAGATTTCAGAACTTAAGTCACTATGCACCATAATAGCCTCATCCTAATGGCATAGTTCAACCTTAATTAAACACTCATAGTGACCTCAAGTTGCAGAGTACGAGTTTTTGTACCTATATTTTCAAAGGTCATTCAATGAATGTACAAATGTATTGGGATATAGAACTGTGCTAAGATACATTCAAATGTTGTGGATCCTAGTGAGTATTTCTTGATGATTTGTTATTCTGTGAGTAACATATTCGTCATCCTTCGAAGAAGTTGATCCACCAGACAGTATTTTATTAAAATAAAAATCTCATTATAATTCTGGACTCAAGTTGAAGGAGTAATTGTTCAGTCATGTACAGCAAAATGTACAACAAAATATATCAATTTGTCAAGTGTAGGGGAGTTGGTCAACTCACAAAGATGTGGGTCCAGAAGTATGAAAAGAGACAGACAACCCCCCGAACTTTCCCCACCCCTTTCAATTTTGGTATCTTTGGTGTATATTTTCTGTTACCTTTGATACTTTTGATGACATTTGATGTGCTGTTGAATTTATAAATTATGTCATTTATTTCACTCTTGTGAATGCATTGGAAGTTGATGCATGTGTAAAATTATTTTTGGATATTTTCAAATGTTGATAAGTGGTTCAGAAATTCTATTTCACATCTTGGGCAATATTGATTGATTTTAATATCATCAGTTTTGTTTAATTTACACAGTTCTGAGTTCATGTTAGTATTGACTCTATATTGCCAATTGCAAAAATCAAAGATGGGTCCTGATTGGCTGATTAAATCAAGCAGTGTCAGTTATCAAATTCTCATTGGCTGTTAGGGCTTTGTATGCAAATTTATTATCTGGGTGCCCATCTGCAAATGTGTTAAGTTTGTGATGGAGATTTTAATACAATGCTGTGTAAGCTGATCTTGATTCCCAAGAGCAAAATGTTATCGTAGCGCCTTCATGCACGTTATGCTCAGAATCTATAATACCAAGATATGCATTGATGTTTATCTTTTAGTAACCGATGCTAATGGTTTGTCTCATATTTCGTTGGAAACTATTGTTATCATTTACAAATCATTGAAATATACAACAGGTGAAGTCTATTAGTATCATATCTCTGAAATATATAATACAGATTCTCCACAACTGTTCCGAATATTATTACGGCAATCAAAAATATGTAAAACAGGATGGCATTCTGTCATTTAGTGAAAACAAATGTATCGGTATTATAGTTTTTCATCTTGATTGAATCCACATTATCGCAATTATGGATTTACTGTAGCAAAATTTTTGAAATTGATTACTATATTGAGAAGAAGGTGCAAAATTAAAAGCCCCAAACAGGTGGTTATGTACATTGTAAGAGAAACATAATTATGTACAGTGCACTTTGTATTTAAAGCTCATGATTGTGGACTGGAGGACATTGGTCACATTGGTTGAGGTTGACTCCAGTGCATGTTTTGTAAACCTTTCTGAAATTTTGCATATGGAGAAGTTGTGGGCTCGGAAGAGGACTGGAAAGACAAAGACTGCATGTGTCAGTTGTTCCTCACATAAAATAAACACCATACTGATATAAGACTTCTAAAAAGAAACTCTTTTAAAGAATGATTCAAGGTCTCAAAATGGTCAACAAACATGGTACTACTACTAGTTGGTGGTACCTAATGCCCCACCATTGGGGCAATAAGGACCACTTGACATCACTGTTAATAAATGCATGGTGTTTGAAAATGAACACATTTTTTGCAGATTTTTTTCCTGTGGTACATAGCTGAATAACAGCTCTAACAAGTGAAACCATTAAAAACAGAAACATGATTAAATAAAAGTCAGGTATGATGAAAACTAAAAATGGTGGTCCCTAATGCCCTGCTTTACCCTAGATGTACACATGCACATCTTATTAATGTTCCATGTTAAAGTGTGATAGCAGGCTGACACAGTCGCCAAGTGAATCCTGTTTAGTTGGAGATGATCACAGTTGGGTTAGACAAGTTGATTGCTAAATACCAGGGTAATCATTCAGCACCGGAGGTTTATTGGCGGACGACATGGGATGGTAGGCAGTCAGAGCAGAAACAGACATACAGACAGATGAGAAAATGAGATGCAAGCTTTTACAATATATACTGGGATATTTTAGCAGGAAGTGATTTTGTTTCGCTCACAGGTCTTCAAAAGCTGAACACTAAGCCCTATGAGCTCCTATGGGTTAAAGGTGTACGGCTTTTTAACTGGTTTCTTGGTCATGAACAATTAAAATATCACAGAAGTTTCTTGCACAGATGTATACCAATCCCACCTAAGGTTATAGGCCTATATAACCAGATTGTCAAGATTATAAGCTACATATTTGGTTTTCAAAAGCAAAAAATGTAAAAGCCCATTTGCCTTTTATCAGTTACCGAGTCTTAAGGTTTAAAAGAAAATTCAATTTGACAGCCAAGTATTCCAAATTGTACTGTGCAAATTGTACAGAATACCTGTATTCAGAAGCATGGGTGCCTTCGAAGTTACTCACTTTAACACACATTTTGTTTATCATTCTTTGTAAATTAGAATAATAAAACAAAAGTAAGCAAAATAAATTCTGAAGAAGATAGGCCACCCTCTCTCTTTACAAAATAAATTCTGTAACATGGGGGAAATGCCCCCTCAGTCAAACTCTATCCCCCGTTGCCCAAACAAAAACACCCATTTTTGCAGCAATTTTGCACAAAATTGGTTGATTTTGCCCCCCCCTGAAATTCACTTTGCCCTCCCAATGCCCCCCCCCACCCCGAAATTTTTTTCCTGGTGCTGCCACTGATGTTACTCTAAAATGATATGAGGGTAAAATGTAAAGGATTTCAGTAAATTACCTTTATTCAACACTAGTTTACACACAGTAAGAGGAAGTAATGCGACTAATAATAGTCCTGTACCTGTAATTATAGTCACAGATGAATGGTGTCCTTTGTATGACCTTCTCTTTAAATATTCATCACCATCATCTTCAGAAGCAAATCTACAAGCGCATCTCTTGAAATAAGACGCAAGGTTTTGCAATTATTGAGAAAACCAATGTGTGGATTTTGTTTTTAATTTAGGAAAATGCATCTATAGATATACAACTGTATTACCAATAAGAAGGTTTCAAATCTACAGAGGGCTGCTAGGGGGGGACATTATCAACCTGTTTGCTGGACAATATATAGAGGTAAAATTATTTGAATGCAGGAGAAACAGTCAAGATCTATTGTAGGAAGGAACGTGGTAAACCTGCAAGTGTGTGCTCATGTTTGTAAGTAAATCAGTAACCAATTCAATGTTTTTAAAGGTGCGAATAAGACCTCATGCATTAACCCTGTCCTTCAGTTCGTTCGTAACATTTGTTGCTTTATACTTTCATGCTGAGCGTTCGCTGAGCGGCATGGGGCATGCGCATTGTATACAGATGCATACAATCACAGTTTGTCATTGGCTAATACGCAAAGATTGTCGCTGGGCTTCAATACGATTTTCAAGTATATACTCTGAACTGCGGATGTTTACGGCATTGCCTAGGTCGGCGTGACACGTGACGCGACTCGACACGCCTGTCTGTCGGGAGTCGGTATAAGGGTGCACACCACCAATAACGTTGGTTGGGCAACGATTAGTAAAGAAGGAAAAGAGGAGTGAAAAGTGTGATTCATGAAAGCTCAAGAGTTTTCCTCATGTTGTGAAGGAATAGTTCGACAAAGATCAATTAAAAGTTTGCGAAAAGCTTTTTACTTATAGCCGTCTTTAAATAAATTTGTCTTTATTACACAATGATCATGACAATAACAAAAATTGTCAAACTTGAATATAATAAACTATCAAAGGCCCTGTCGAGCTTGTTCTAGGAGATTGATAAATGCTAGGTTTTTTTTTGTCGTCACCACATCATTGAATATCAGTTTACACTGACTAATTTGTTGCAATATGTTCCTCACTTGAAGTAAGTGAATTATGAAAGAAACAATCTACATGTGTGGATTAAAAAGTAGCTATAATTTGATTGTCTAAAATGCCCCAAAGACGATATAATGAAACAAAGCAGGTTAACGTGAACCCTGGGCCTAACAAATCTGCACTTCTTTCTTCTCCAGTACTAGTGTGATTTAGTATTCATGACATGGATTGGTTTATATGCTATATTCAACAATAATGTTTGGGCTGGTAGGTCGGTCTTTTTTTTTAAAATGACTCAGAAAATCAGCAAAATCTGTACAAAAAAAATGTTGTTCCTGAAATTGTTTAAATTTGTACAGGAAAATTGTTTCCCAATTTGTTCAAAATCTGGGTCGGCCGGGCCCATAGAACAGGGTTTTCTTTTTTCGTCGCCTAATAGCAAATTTATATCTACATGTAGCATGATTCAAATTGAACATTATACCTACTCTTAAAAATTACCTACAAAATGCAGTAAATGTTGCCAAATGAAGACACATAAAGACAACAAATTATTGTATCTTAAATTGTCATTTATTGATTGATTGACTGACTAATTGCTTGGTTAAGCACTTATCCTCTTGTCCTCTTGTCCAAAAATCACTGGGGACAACCAAATTGAGCTATGTACTTATCCCCTGGACAACCACTATATTTTACCTCCAAAGTATGACACATTTTGGGACAACCAAAATGTTTTGAGGACAAGCAAAATTTATGCTTTAGTTGTCCTCGGGACAACCTCCATATTTTCCTTATTTCGAACACTGAACTTGGTTTTATATATTAATTTTCAAACGCATATATTTCAAACACTTACCAGTCTTTATTTATTATTGCTCATACCCGTAAAAACCATTCTGAATAGTAACTACATAGGACGGATAAAATAATATCTAAATTTATGACCAAAATATGAGTGAGCACACTGACCAGTAGTTGTTTGTGACAGTGTAAGTTTGGGTACCTCAGAAATGACCAATCACCAATTATTTTGGGAATAATCTATTTAAATTGCACTGACCGAAAGGCGTAACAACGTTCACTACATATATCTTCATTAGAAGCACAGTATTAATTATGGATAAAAGATAATCAGATATATTGAAGAGACTTCGGATGGGCCGGGCAGATACCTGGATGTGAACCTTGTTTTATATTGCTATACCAGCTGTGTGTAGTCCAAAATTAATGGTAGGCTTTACGATTGCAAAGCTTTTGATGTCATCCTTTTTTTTAATAGATCCGATCTAGTTGCTAAGACAATATTGACCAATCACACCTGTTACTCTGTGCTTAATTTCAACTTTAACCCCTTGAGCACTACCTGCCGATCTAACATTGCTACTGATTGGTCAATTACATGATATCTTCACTTTAATCACCAATCAGAATGGAGCTTTGCAAATAATTCACCCCAATATTTTTGTGTGGTGAAATTATTCTAACAATGTTGCTGATTGGTCCAATTGATAATGATAACTTCTTTTTGGCCAATCGGCAATGGTGTTAAGAAAAATATTGAATATTGAACTAATGAGCATCTTCAAGTGATCCCTGGGAAATAATCATTTAAATACTCAACACTCAACTTCATTTATAATTAGACGGTCTTGAAAGTTTCCCTCAAAGTTGATTATACAAAATCTTTTGTTTCAATTTATCTGTAAGTTGTGTACGCACATCACATTGCACTACATGTACTGTGCAAAGTCATGATTTGATCTCAAACTTATCAGCCCATAAAGATATCCTTCCCATGCCATGACGCATCATCTGTTCATAAAACACTATGGACCACATTGGCCTCATCCCAATTACATAGTTCAATAACCTTTATTAAACACTCATAGTACAAAATTTGACCTGAAGTTGCATAGTATGAGTTTTTGTACCCATATTTTCTAAGGTCATTCAATGAATGTACAAATGTATTAGGGTTTAAGAACTGTGCCCTGATAGATGAACATGTTATGAATTCTAGTGAAAACCTCTGACAGAGTGTCATCATGATCATGTATTAAAGGTGAACAAAATACATTTACAAAATGCATGCCATTTTCTAGGTTGCTTTCATGTCACCATGGAGATATGTGCTTCCCATGGATATGGAAATAAATAATGGAATTTATGAGCTCAATTAGGCTCAGTTGAATATGTAGGACAAGATTGTTCTCCCGTAAATGTGGAAATGAACGATACATAACAAATTTGGTCATTTTGGAAAAAATTTTATCAAACAAGTTACTTTGTAATTACATGTGGTCAGAAGTCATTGAATGAATTGGTCCAATTGGATGGGGGAGGGGTCAAGGTTCAAAGGTGGAATAAATGACAGATTGTAGAGGACAAAGAAAATATTTATTTATTTAATTTGCTCTTTCATTCATTCATTAATCTATACATGCCATGCATTTACTAAACTGCAAGTGGGCCAGCTGTTAAATTGGAAGACCGAAAATAGGTCAACCCATTGTTCTTGACAATAAATTCCATCTATTTGATGACAATAAATTTGCACTACACCATCACCTCACTGTCACCTACTTCTTCCCTATTGATCATGTTGATGGTGACATCAAACCACGTCATATTCCTACAGTAGCAGCAGTAGCGGCAATATCGTTTTCTTACTCTGTTAACATTGTTTAGAAATATATCGCCCAAAGGTGCTAATCTAGACAAACAATACATCCTGAAAACACCTCGGGCTGAGTTTGTGGAATAAAAAAGACCTACATGGCTAGCATTGGAAGCATCCTTACCATTAAAGGTACTTGGTGGATAGAAATTTAGTGTACAGAAGAGTTTTACATTTGTAGGCTAAATACTGAATGATAAAAGTGTTGTTTTCTTGTAAGTTGTAGGCCCGGTTGTAGGATGGCTACATTGGCTATAGCCTCGCAGGAAATAATTTTGAGAGATGCATCTTATGCCTTGCAACTTACACTAATTCCTGGCAAATGGAGTAGTTACGGCTCTAAGGCTCAAGCCACTGGCAAATGGTAATTCCGGAAATGATGTGATCATGGCTTCCCTCCATCTGTAAAAATGGACCAAGTTATATTGCATGTACTTGTAGTCACTAGTGATCAGCGTGTTTCTACTGAGCAAACGGTTGCGTGTGAATATGAGTGAATTCGAGTGATGTGAGGAATACGCATGAAGGTGAATACGGGTGAAGGGGAATGCATGCCCGGAATGCGCGGTAATGCCAGTGAATCCGTTAACCACCTATTGAGGTGGTGAATATGTGGTTACGTTCGCAATAGAAACAGTTTGGGTGACGATTTTGCGGGTGACACCGGAAGTTAGCTTACTACAATACAGTATTAGCATTCAAATTCTGACCTTGAAGGTCATAAAAACTATTTTCTGGACTTCTCTCCCCACTAAATACATGGCTGAATTGTTACCCTGCATTTGCAGTAGAAACGACCCGATGAAGGTGGGAGGATTAAAATGCGGGTGAAGGTGAAAGCGCGGTGCTCAGTATAAACAAGCTGAATGAGGGACTGAAATCTGACCAATGAGATGGATTGTTTATTGTTCTTACATCTACGTGTTTAGAAAGAACACTCAACTTCATTGGTCAGAAAAAAATGTCTAGTCTCAGAATAAAAAGTGTAAATTCTGCTCTATTGCTCATCTATCTGAAGCAAGTGACCACAAGTAGCCCTTTAAAACATTAATTAAGCCAAGCAGGTCATTATCGCTGAAGGGACATCTTGTTGTCAAAGATGATTACAATTACAGAAAGTTGTGTCATTGATGTTGTAGATGTGTGGCATTGCTGAAGACCTGCTTGCCTGCTGGCTCTGAAAATTATAACATGTAGCCTCTTTTGTAAGAGTGATGTGAAGGTTATATTTGTTAATTGGCCTGTGGAATTATGCCAATCCTGTGGTGGATACATTGTATGTGCATTTCATGTATATTGTACATCTGTGTTGATTGATTTCATTGAATTGCTAATGTTAGTACTTATGTAAACATTAACCATCAAATGTTCATATTTATACAGGCTGTTACCAGTGCCTCTTTAAATGCCATGATTTGTTTGATCATGATTTTTCTGTGTGGATGTTATCTACAGTAGATAGCATTAAATGAAAGCCTACATGTTGGTCTTGAGTTCAAATCCTTGATGGCCAATTAATTTATTTGTTTTCATTGAATTGTGTCATTTTGGAAATGTCATATAAAGGGTTAATATGTACTTGGGCTAAAAGACAGGTGAAGACTCAAACGTGTTTCCACAAGGACATGACATTAGTAATTGGTTTTCTTGCATTGCATTGTGGATTCAGTTAATGTTGTTCATTTCTATGTGGGACATGACTGGCCAACATGGCCTCGTGTGACCTATGCACTGGTCAACCAGCAATATGTTTGAGAATTCAATCAAGTCTTAGTGATGAGTAGTGTTTGAACTGAGGGAAACTACGGGCAATGAAAGTATGGTTGATCAGGGAAGGTTCCATTCTGGCTTATTTGGATGCAACAAATTTCAGTTCTGTGTGATTCATAGCAACATAAACCATGATAAAGAGCAAGCACTTGGGCCTCATAGAGATGATGACTATTTGTTTGTTCATTGTACATAAATGTAAGATGATATCAGTGAACCCCAAGTTTATTTGGTTCTTTGAAATGTGCAATTTGCTTGCTCATCCATTGTCATACATACATCCATGTACATCTGATTGTGAATAAGCCTTACACATAATTATGTAAATGTGGTCATAAAATTCTTGTTCTTACAGGACGACTATTATAGTACACTTCAAAGAAAGTTGAAAGCTGAGCTTTTCACACCTTTCCTTTCTTTATAAACTAGCATAGCTGCATAGCTTATAAAAATAATACACTCTTTATATTCTGTCACAAATTTTCCCATTGATACAATTCATCCAATGTTAATTTTAAAGGTATGGCTGATTATGACACAGTAAGGAAGATAGATAACCATTTAAATTGATGTGGATGTGACCTACTGTGGATTATTAAATCATTACAGCCACTTGGGTCAGTTAAGTGGAAATGTCACTTGCACTGCAATACTTGAATAGATACACTGTTATTGGTAGTTAGTTAACTTCAGAATTGGTGTCATAGAAAAAATGTTGGTATGGTTATGACCATCACTGAAATAGCAATACCCTAATCAGCTTAATGTAGATTAACCACCACAGCCAGGATTTATCTACATTGGTGAATTTTTATAGCAGTCTATTTAAATTTCTTTTTATAAATGAGAACAGAGGACACATGGGGAAGGGGGAGCACCAAAGAGCATCTTATTTATAGACCATGGATTGGAGTGTGGAATGTTTCTTCAACTACAGACATTATGCAAATAGATGGCTATTTATAAATATTCAGTAACATTGTATCAATAACTATGAGTGAAAGTCAAATTTCATATTTTTTTACAATTGTCCAATAATTGACTCAATTGATATGGTAATCAGTTACCGGTACTTGCAACAAAGACAAATAAAATGGCAAACAGGCTGTGCAAGGCTCATCAGCTGCTGAATGGTCCTGGTTGGAAACAATACATTGAAGGTTTTTGGTTGTAAAATGTATTGCAATGATATTATTAAAAATTAATTTGAACTCTTGCAGTGCACTACATTTGTGATACAATCAAATTAAGTTTTCATTTAAAATCAGTGAGCATATTTGTACAAAAAGTCAAAAGTTGGGAGTGTCAAGACATTCCAACTGTTGAGTTGCTGTTCTTTGTTTGAAGACACCTGTATTGTCAGTGGCATGTCTTTTGTGAATGGGGACACTGCATTTCTGTTCTGTCCCCATTTAGAAAGGACATACCACTGCCATTACAGGTGTTTATAACCAAAGAACAGCAACTCAACTCTACCCCATCATCCACCAGATGCACAGAGACCTGTCCGGCAAGATCACCGGCATGTTGCTCGAGATTGACAACGCCGAGTTGCTTCACATGTTGGAATCCTGCGACTCGCTCAACGCAAAGGTTGAGGAAGCTGTTGAGGTACTCAAGGCTCATCAATCCAAGGAAACCGGCGGTAAAGTCTAGACCGTTGATGAAGATGTCAGAGAAGAGATATCCAACCCAAAAAATAGAAAAAACAAAAAATGTAACGTCTCAAACTCACAACTTGCGACTTGCGCTCATTTTGTGGGAGCAGGTCACAAACAATTAAACATGACGTTGCTCATTCATCAATTTTCTTGTTCACAATTGGTATTTTTGCACATTTGATGAAAACTTATGTACCTTTTATTACCCATCCATATCTTAATTGCTTATCCCAAAATACGATGCCAGTGAATGATATCTGGTACTCATAGTATGCAAGTTTCCATAACATGTAATCAAGCTTATGTTTAGGAAATGATCATTTAAAAATGAAATGTGTTGTTTAATGTACACATTTTGTGTTCAATTTGTGAACACAGCATTGTGCACGATATGAAGACCATGTCACTTATGTGCCAACGGTAAAATTGCATCTACCATATCTGTTGGAAAATATGTTTGTACAATTCTCTCCCAGTGCTAATGTTTTAGGCTCTTGGCATTGAGGGTTTCCTAGTTCATACTGTAGCAGATGGGAGGGGAATGATGTTACTCAAGCTCAATCATGAGTAGTGCATTTTTAATGATAACACACCCAAGGGGCAGTGTGGAGCACATTATATCGCACAAGGTAGGCCCCGGTTTTTCACTTTTCTCACTTGTACACCTGTAATGCATGACTAACTAAATAAATGCTAGGGTGCAAGAAGAGCTCAGAATTTCAGTGACACCTTTTATTCAATGTTGAAATATGTAGTGGGTGCTCTAGAAATAAGGTCCAACTTATCATACCGTAAGGCTGACAATTTAGGATGGCAACAGAATTTGTAGGAATTTAGTACATCTTTTCATGAACCTCAAATAATTATTTTTGGTATAACTTTTTTGGCCCAAAATATTTAGAGAACATGTTCTTTGATTCGTTATTTTCTTACATCATTTGGGCAATGTTATAATGCTTAAATGTCAAGGTAAACTATCTATACATTCCTCCAAATGTGATGGAAATAACTACAGACTAAGCATCTTGTATTGATAACGAGACACAAAACATATAGTAAATGAATCGGCTTCAACATCCATTTGCATAAGATCACATAGACAGGTAGTGGGGAAACACTTAGTAGGCATTTATGAGTGTACCTTGCATTATTTTGTGCATAAATTGCCCTTTGATTGTCGCCTGGGTTCCGGTGCCAATGTATCTGGTATTATTGATGAGATTTGCTGTTGATGTGTGTATGTGGTGGGCGGTTCTATGCATCATTATGTTGGGCTTTTGTCATAATTGTTTTGATTCAGGTAGGGCAAGGCTTGTTTGTAGTGGAGGAATGCAGCATTAACAATGTCATACAGGGTGTCCCAAAAAAGGTTGCATGTAGATTTCTGAAAATAATCTAAGTTAATATTTATAATTTCCTTTTCATGATATGATCTATATGTGCCCTTTACTTGTACACCTTTGAATGTCAAGTTCATAACTTGCATACTAAGCCCACATTCCATGCATTCATGAGCAAGCTGTTTATGTGACATAATGCAACACAACACAATTGTATATTTGGCGGGGCATTTGAATCGCCCCAGCCAAGGCATGGTACTGGTAGCCACTGTCTTTACATGTGTAGTCTGCTTGTTTTCAGAAACACTTACAAGAAGAATGAAGAAAAGATATCTGAAAAATTAACAATGTTGTTTTGCTGTTTCCATCATAAAATGCAGCTCATTTTCTACATATGTAACTTTTTCTTCGGACACTAGGTACATGTACATGAATGCCCAAAGCTATTCAAGTCCTCCAAGTATGTACTGAAAGCAGTGTAGGGTTTCTTGTGGAATATCGGCATAGAAAAGATATAAAAGAGAACAGTTGGCCAGCGGGAAGAGGTTCTAATTAGGTTGAACCATTCCTGAAGCAGTGAGTTTGATCATTCATTTTGCCATAACTCAAAATCAATTATACAGCAAATGTGTAATTTTGCTTAACCACACTGCCTTCAAATGTGGCCCCTTGTCCGTTGTCATGACTGGTACTGGTCATGTAACATAAGATTTGGACTGGGGTTATTGTGCAATGAAGAGGACACCTGATATCATATATCACAGATATATCACCACTACCAATCAGTCCAATATCAGCACAGTTACATATAGTATATACTGTGTTCTTATATGAATTACAGAAAAGTTGAAACTATGTATGGAATTTTAGAATTTTCAAAATTAGTTCCTCCTCTATTAAAGTATTATAAAATAAATTGCATGTAAATTTGATTTTCTAACAAAGAGAGAGAGAGAAAAAAACACAACACCAACACTCTATCTTATACATGTAAAGGAATTTAAGAGTTGCACTTGGGTGTTGCAAGTTAGGTGATACATATTACATGTAGTCTGCTTTCTTTTTGTATTACCTGATACTGTTTCAAAGCATTTACTGTACAAAATGCAAGAACGTGTATGTATTCATATACAAAGGCGCAGTACTAGCAAGTTCATGTAGCATCCTCGTCATACACAAGATTGCTTAGTAGAGCATTGAATATAAAGGTGTATATAAATACGTAGTGTTGTCCATAAATTGAATTGTACATGTTAAGTTCACTCATCTGTAATCAGTCTCTTAAGTAAATGTCAACCTAACCTACAACAACAGCTTTTCAATTTTGTATGATCGAAAAGAGACTATTGGCTTTTCGTAATCAGTGAGGTGGAAACCCAGAGTGGAAAAGCCAATGGACAGGGTTCCAATTAAGAAAGTGGAAGTTAAAAGCAAAATAAAGCATTGCAACTATTAAAAAAAACCCTTTTATTTTAGATTCATTAATAATTAAGCGCAGTGGAATCAAAGTTGAACAAATACTTTTTTGGCCCCTGAGGGGAAACAAGACAAAAGGGAACTCCTTTTTTCAAACATTGATCACTCTTGTGCATGAACACTGGACAAAGCAATTTATAAGCAAAGTAAAAAAAATGGAGCAGGAAGTAAACAGGCCAAAAAAGATCAGATTTTAGTAAAAAGTGAGCTGATAAGGCAACAAAAGTAGACAACCGAGGTCCTGCAGGTCTGAGTACTGACCCAATTTTTTTTTTAAATTGCCAAGCACAATTTTCTGTACAAATGAATACCAACTCACCAAATTTGGGAAATTTTAGAAAACTGTATTTTAAAGAAATGTGCTATTAATTGGGTTTTCAAAAACGGATATGTCTGCCGGCCAAGAGAGTCAAGATATGTTTGCCGATAGAACCGTTTTTTTTTGCCAAGTTATTACATTTGGTGTTTAGAGTGTAAAGAATTATTACTAAGGACCTAAAAGATGGATTTAAACATATAGGTACTGTACATGTATTGTACAGTATTTATGCTTCAAGTCATGTATTCACTTATAACTCACTGTAATGGCTATAACCCAGTATTAACCCCCATATATAGATTGGTTTATATCTAAGAATATTCCTGTAATGTACATCATTTAAAGCTTGTAAATGCTACCATGACAACATTAAAATGTATCAATATGTGAAGTCACACAACACAAGAGTCTTAAAGTGGGGAGTTCAGAGTTACATGTTAGGAGTTGTCAGATACAAAATCAGGCTGGACTGCCTGGACACTTGAATAGACCGGATTGGACTGTGCTACAATAATGCATTTAAATGTGATTACAAGGTAGAATGCTTACTATTTTAGAAATAAATTTGTAGTCTGGTTCTTATAAATTGAAGTTTCCATGTCTCAAACGATAGTACCTTTTCAGTGAGACATGTATTACTGTATAAGTGGAAATTTTCGCGAGGGTTTTATTTTCGCGATTAGAGCTCCAACCGCGAAAATAACACCTCCCGAATGTATGCAATAATGTATTACAAGTATAGAGGAGGACTGGGCAATCGCGAAAATAACATTCGCGAAAATGTGTCTCTCACTACAAGTCACGAAAATAACTGTACGCGAAAATTACCACTTATACAGTAGTACATCGATATGAAGGAATTGTTAGAATCAATGTGGCACAAAAGAAGTGACTTGGTACCACATATCATCACAAAATACATTGTGAAAAAAAATGTGCTCAACTTTAGAATGGACATAAAATACAGTACATGTTGTATTTTGAGTGTGTTTATTTATCAAGAGCTAAGTAATTTGATTTCTACTCAGTAGATGAAACAAGTTATGACATGATTTATGTTGTTTTTTGTGGAGCAGGTATGGATGTTCTTCAAGGTCATTGGGATGCTGTATTTCAATTGCACTGTATTAATATTCCATTTAAAATCTTCACTATTTTCTGAGGAAGATTTTGGAAATATCTGCCACAGGGGAGTATGAATTTCAAATTGAATTATCACATTAGCAGCACCATTTGAAACTCATTCTCCCTTAGGGGAAGATTCAGGTTGAATCTTTCTCAGGAGGTGTATGGAATTCAAATGGAGCTGCCTAATGTGCTCATTCCATTTGAAATTCATACACCCCCTGTGGAAGATATTTCCAAAATCTTCCACAAGGGTAGTGTGGATTTTAAATGGAATAGCCCATTTCATATTCATATCAGTGTTTACCACAATTTCGTACCTACTCATGTGCTGGTATTTTATAAAGAGATCAATAGCAAAGCACAACATGACGTAAATTACGCCAGCTGCAAAATCATAAATGGATAGTATGTACAAGTACAAATGAATTGGACAAAGCTCTGGTTTTTAAACTAGCTTGCAAATAGGAAGCCAACCATTACTTAAAAAGATGTCTAGATCCTTTTTACTGAGAGGTGCGACACAACACTTTGTTTGCGCATTACTTTACATGCACCCCCATCTAGCTGCGGACATGCACATTTACGTTTTATTTGCTGTACTGTGAACTCGTTAAGTTTTTTTTACTACCATGTACAGATACTGATCCTACACTTCAGTGTATGGTTCATTGTTTATGATGTGTTGCTATGCTGTTTCCGATCTAGTAACACTCCATGGTCATCCACGGTTGCCCTCCACACGCATGACTAGCAGCTACTGGAGACTGCTAGGGGCGCGAGCACATACAACCGTCGACCATGCTACTGATGTAGTTGGAATATGTAATAGCGTAGTAGAGAGCATGGAGCTAGTACTTATTTTTACATAATTGTAGTAGTTAACAAAATATAAACATACTCTGCAAAAATCAAGGCTGTAGGTGCTGTAGTTATGACAAAATCCAAGATTTTAAATAAAATGACAGAATCAGTTGAATGCCTATGCGATGTTCATAGCACTGTACATATGCAGGAAGGTCATAACGCATGAAAATGACTGACGATTTACGGACAAAATGACATGCTGTGCCGACATATGTGCTGGTAGTAAATAGTGATTTTCTTGGTTTTTCTCATCTCTTCTGGTCAAAGTTAAAAGGGGGACATATCTGACTGTGAAAACTAACATTTTGTGGAAAACTAATACAATTCACCAAGATGCATGTCACTAGAATGTGGAATGTGAACTTTGATCAGATAGTGGGTGTGGTTATGTCATACCTACATATATATGTATGGTAGTTATGTGTTGAATTATTTGTGAGAGGGCAATTAATCAAAGTAAAACATGCCTACAGTAGCTCATTTAGACAAATAGATTCATGTCACCATTAATATGTCTCTTGGTGCATTTGTTTGGATGATATACAAGTGTACATACTCTTTGATTTTTAGTGGCTGATGCAATTTCAAATATGACTGACAGGAAAAATAAGAATAAACAATTCAACTTATCATGGCATAGATTGTTGTCATGGAGATGATGCTGTGAACCAGGATGCTTGTTGTTTACTTTTTAATTGGGTTAATACATGCCAAAACTTTGTTGGTGATAATTAGTGCATCATTCAAAATAATAAGCATAGTTACTGAATTCTGTTTTTGGTTTGAACCTGAACCTGACATGAGCAAGCACAGCTTGCCAACAAACAAATCAACAAAGTGATTAGTAACACTGTCAGGTGGGAATAATGTTCAGTATAATGAATGTGCAGACGTGTAGAATATTGATTTTGTGGATTCGATTATGAAGATTATCATTCATCCAGGTATAAATAACTATGAAATTATTATAATCTGATCTACTGGACTTACGTTTTTTGTGAGTGGCAATATTTCACATCCTATCTCGTTAAAGTGGCAAAAGTTCGTTGACCTGTGAAGAGGATGTTACGTCACAGGTCGAAGATGAGCCAAACCTCTGAGGGATCTTCTTTATCGCTGAACAATAGGCCCCTGCCAAGTTGTGTCGCTCATTGTTCATTGGCCTATTGTTCAGCGATAAAGAAGATGCTTGAGAGGTTTGGCTTATCTTCGACCTGTGACGTAACATCCTCTTCACAGGTCAAAGATGAGCAAACTTCTGAGGGATCTTCTTTACATCAGTTGGCCTGATGATGCATCCGAGATAGGATGTGAAATATTGCCACTCACAAAAACGTAAGTCCAGTAGATCAGATTATAATAATTTCATAGATAGATTTTGTGGATTGTGTTTATAAATGTTTAAACCATTTTTGCCACCAACTGAGATTGCCATTGCTATTATACATGTAGCTGCAATGTAGGTTACATTTAAGTTGCAGTAGAACAAACTTGTTGTAAATTTCATAATTCATCTTCATAGAAACATTTTTCAAAGATATTCAATACAGAAATAAATAAGTGCAATGGAAATTTAAAAAAATGTCCCTTAATGCTATATACATGTAGTACATTATGTATGAATTTGAATAGGGAAGGTGGCAAATTTACCATATTGGATTATTAAGACTGGGGACCAAAAGAATGTAACATATTCTCTCTAATTAAAGCCCCCTTCTAATAAATGCCCCTACCATTTTTGTCAACCATATTGTTCTATATATTTTATACAGTATACATCCATATTTTCGAAAATCGATGCTGATTGAATGATATCCATGTGCGGCGGCTATTGTTATCAAGCGTGATTACAGTATTTATAGAATTCTAGTATAGTAGTAGTTGTGGTGCACCGCAGTACTGCCAGATGGCATTAATGATGTTTTTTAATGGGGATTATTGTTGTAAAAAGACCTCTAATTAATGCCCCCGTTTGGAAAATGTAATGTCCTGGGGCGTTAATTACAGAGAATGATAAATTAATATAATTGTACCTACTCATCTACTGGATTTTTCATTGAAAATCAAAGTCAATGATACAATGTACATATAATTGGCTTTTTTGAAAGCATTTTATAATGTAAGTTTAGACTTTTTGCCTTGAGTATTAACTGTGTATTTGTTTGTTTGTTCTCTTGCAGACATTTCAAGTTGAGATTAAAAAGGAATGCGCCTCATTTATCTCCAGATCTGGTAGTAGAAAGTAGCTTAGGAACAAGACATCACAAACCAGACTATCTGTATACAGGAAAATTAGAAGGTATGTATTTGTCATTGGGCAGGAAAAACTTCCTTTGTGTTATTGGCCCCTGAACATGTAACCTCTTTGTTTTAAACATGGGCTACAAGTACATATCTGTGGGTTTTTCCTGCCCAACGACATTTAAAAATGTGTCAAGAATTGTAATGAATTACATGAATATATTCCATCATGATTTGAGCTTACTTTATCATTAAAATGTATGTAGATAAATGAGTAATATTTCTAATCGTGAATGATTTGGTTTTTTGACAAAATTCCAACATGCATCAAAATTAAAGTGAAATTACAAATACAAAGAAAATAGGCGTAAAGACATGAAAGACAGAAAATAATGAATTGGTAATAAAGAATTATTTAAATAAACCTAGCCCATCCACTATTACATAAACCAAATCAACTTTTTCTGAGGTATGCCTTCTATTACAGTCCTTGCCAAAATGAACTTAGAGCTAATAGATCAATATCTAATGATTTTGTATCTAATTATGAAATAAGAGTTGATTGTTTGGACCTAATCAAGCAATCAAATGCCATTAGCTAATTTATTTTGTACATTACGATACTGTCGACCCCAAATTGTATTACATTTAATTTTATTCATTTACAGAATGCCCGAAAGTCATGCATATATTTGCCCTCAGTTATTGTTACCTAAAGCAAGTTCAAAAAGTTAATAGAAACTCTTCCTTTGCTTCAATATACAATTAGTAAAGCTGCACATTGTCCATGCATGGAAGTAGAGCTTGTTCCCAAATCAGTTGTAAGAAGTTAAATGTAGGTAAGAAGCCAGACCAACAAGTATCTAGAGACCACTGACTTTGGTGCGCATAGTGAAGTCGACACTGCATAGCAACAATTTTGGGCACATACAAGCGCATCTTTCTTTTTAGACATGTAAGCGTTGAGGGCTTCTATTTCTCCACGCATAGTAACTCCTGTAATCTGGTCAAAATCACCATGGATATGTGGTTTCACCTAACGTTATGGTTAAAGATGGGCAGTCGATGGTCTACATACTTGTTTGTTTATGGGTAAGAGGCTCATGCATTAATTCCTGACATGTCCTAGGCTAACGGCAAAGTATCATGTTCTTGATCTTGTGCGCTGGCATGTTGTTTACCCTGACCGCTCAATCAGAACACTAGGCTTGAACCTTGTATCTCAAATACAACCTTTGTAGCTCAGGTGGTAGAACATCAAGACTTGTCTTCCGAGGGTCTGTGGTTCAAGTCCCCGCACATTTCTCGAGCTTTTTTTTCTGGGCTTATTTACCTATTCTTTGGTTCATCTCATGTACCGTATGTCACATACGTACCCATTTTGCTGGTCGCAGTTTCTAATTATGCAGAGCTATACGCATGCGTACAAGGGTGGTTTGTTGGTACACTTGCTTGGCAACCGCGAAAAAAAATTACTACCGAATTTGAAGTAAACCAATGCATGTTATGTTTACATTGTAATTTAATGTTTAATATGTACTAGTATGGGATGTGTGGTTCTTTCTCCCCTTGTATGTGAGAAGATACCCAGTTTAATTGCAATTCCTTAATTTCACTTTGCTTATGATACACAGATGAGGAGAGAAGTTACAGTCATGGTGCCATCATCCAGGGTGTGTTCAGAGGTACCATCTATGATAAAGGAGAGGCTTATTTTGTTGAACCAGAGGCATTGCACTTTGAACAACCCCAAGATTTCCATTCCGTCATATACAAAGGCTCAGACGTCAATGACCCCCATGGAGACTTGGGGTCTTGTGGAGCAAAAAAAGGATATTCTGAAAAAATGCAAGCATTTGCAGAGACAGGAGAAGAGGACACTCAGGTATGACATATGAATTAGAGTTTGTTTGAATTAGTTTAGTAGAAAATCAAAACTGAATAGTTGTGATGGCATGGCTAATTAATGCAGTAGTAAAAGCCGGTACTCCATGATTGTGTTGTTGACATGGCAATGTTGTTCCTTTGGACAAGATAGTTTGCCTCACTTCACCTGTGTTTATTGGGTAGCTGGTAGGAAACAATCATGGGGCTAAGTAGTGGGAGGATGCAACCCAGAGGTGCAGGGTAATATAGTGCCTTTGAGAAGCAAAATGACTTTGATGTATCTTTATTGCATCATGGCAGTTGAGTAATCGTTTTAATAAGGTGGTATCTTCAAATGAAGTGTACAATGAACCACCATGTTTTATTATCTATAATAAATTACGGAGTTGGAAAACTTTTCGTAATAAAAACTCGAAGGGTGGCGATGCTTTTGCAAATTGCATTCTTGCAATGTTAATCATGCACAGAGTTACGCTGCATATTCGCCTGATTTTTTTTTTCAAACTTGGCGGTTGGTAAGCAGTGATAAAGCCTGAAGCATTGGGCAACTAAAGGGGGAACAGAGGAAACAGTGAGAGGTAAAGAGGGAGGTGTAACTATAGGAGGCGAGGGGGTAACGTATAAGAAGATCGACCATTTACAAACTGCTACAAACATCTCTGTCGTTTATGAATCACAAAAGACAGGTGAACGCTAGTATCATAAATTTGGTAGAATATATAATGACAAACTTATCCTGTGTACTTATCATCAAAACCTCTTATGTGTCCTTGGTCTATGTAACCTGTTGGCAGTTTTGTTTTAAACATGTTCAGGGGCCACAAGCACATAGGTTTGTCCTGCCCAACGATGTTGTCTTATTTGTTGCTCACAATAACTATCAAAAACTTTTTGTTTTGCAGAGCAATATGAATTGGAACCACAAATCCCACCATCCCAGTGAGAACAAATATGCAAGTGCACTGAACAGACAGCGACGTAGTATTGGTCAGCAGTGTGCTGATGATAAAACCTCGTGCAATTTGTTCCTCCAATCTGATCACACCTTCACAAGACATTACGCTGGACGAGCTGATTCTAACGACATTATGATTATCGAAAATGCTGTGATTGCTGCTCTCAATGATCATGTGTCTGCAATAAACGCCATTTATAATCCAGTGGATTTTGGTAGTGGCTGTATCAACGTAGGATTTTCTGTGGATAGAATCAGGGTTAGTATTATTACTTAGTTTGAGTTATAGGGACCAAACAACTTATAAGTGCTAAGTGATGGATCTTATAGACAACCAAAGAAAGGAACTTCAAAAGCCTGACACTAACATTAAAATAGATCAAATTATATGGATTAGAATGCATATGAGGATGTAGTATACATGTACAATTAAACAATATAAGGTCTTGTAAAGTTTTTGAATTTGCATCTTCCTTAGGATTTTGGATCACTGTGTCTTTATTTCTTGATAGATTTCAACAAATGAGGTCTTATATCCGAGCTAAAAGATGCTGCTATTGGCTGCTGGTTCTAATTTTAATATATATGTCTTTGTTTAGGATATACAGGGGTGAACATAACTGGTACCTTAATTCTTTTGCTGTCTGCATAGCAGAATACAGAAAGTGTGATGTTTTAATTATGAAGGTTGAAATAAATAACATTGCAGATTATGTATTAAATTAGGTGTAACCCCCATTAAAAAGTACAATTTTGCAATTGTTCAAATGAGAACTATCTTCATTTTCACCAACTGTTAAAACAGTTACATATGCAAATAAAGAGTTTCATTTGCATTTTTGGGCTAGCTTTGTTGTAATCATGCACACATGGTATGAGTGTACTTTAGCACAGCTGTGTAGAATGTGTAACATTAAAATTTGTTTGGCTTAAGCTTACACCTATTATTAGGCTTAGAGGGAAAACACAATCTCGCTTTTCTCACCGTGAATCTCGCTTTTTAGTGCTTTTCTTGCTTGTAAAAGATACATTTCTGCCACAAAAATCTATTTCTGTGGCGCATTCAATAGCCATTGCAACTAAAAAAGCTTAAGTTTGACCTGATTTTCCAGCCTAAATTTACAAAAACGGTCCATTTTCTGGCACATCCAAGCAACAACACAAGTACATGTAATATTCTTTATTTACTACTCAAACCTTTCCAGTATATTGACCTTTGAAGCTGATTTATGAGGACATTATTTGTGTATTTTTGATGATAGTCTGGTCGGCTATTTGTTTTGGTTATGGAGTCAAAAAAAGAAAGAAATACTGCCCTCAATTTGTTTAGAGGGGGAAGAAAATATATATTTTTTTCCTGCCAATTTTGGAGCATAAATCTTGCCTTTTCTCGCATTTTGAAGTTGCCATCTCGCATTTTTGGTCAAAAAATTGTGTTTTTTCTCTAAGCCTACCTATTAGTAGGTGAAGTTTTTTGTTGTTGTAGTTATTCAAAGTTTAAATCTTGATTTCCTCAGATTAATTCAACAGACGATCTAGTTGATACCAATCCTTTCCGTAATGAGAACATTGGTGTGGAGAAATTCTTGGAGTTAAACTCGCTACAAAATCATAACGACTACTGCCTAGCTTATATCTTTGCTGATAGAGATTTCAATGATGGCGTGCTTGGTTTAGCTTGGGTTGGATCAACGGGAAGTAAGTGCAGAAACAAAATGACAACCAAATATATTTTTTTTAAATTTTGCTAAAATTATGTAAAATTAGCAATTGATTTTTACTAAATATTTTTGAAAAAATTAGGAACATTTTCGATATGTATGCAAAAAAATCATCAAATTTTTGCCAGATTTTTCAAGCTTTCAGATCATTTTAGCCTTCAGAAAAAACAAAGTAACAAACAAAACTAAAAACCCAACTGATGGACCCTACTTAAGTCTGTTCTCTGTAAAACAAGTGGTGTTTTTTTTCGTCACCTTATGGTGAAATCATGTTTAGGAGGAGTTAGGACTGGTAGAAGTTTGCACATGACTCAAAATAGACACAAATTATATACAGGTTATTTGCTGGCAAAATAGCACTGGTTCAATCCAATTTTGCCATTCATCAAGTAATTAAGTTACTGATGATTTTGCTACCAGCCCTTCAAAACAGACAATTTTGAGTAGAAAGCAGCACATGTTCCAAACAGAATGGTAATTAACATGATTACCCAGTGCGTACATTTTGCTGTAAATAGCTTCTATACGTAGTTCTTAAACCATGTACGGTTAATTTTTCAGGTACATCTGGTGGTATTTGTGAGGTTTACAAGAAGTTCTCAGGTGGAATCAGTCAGAGTCTGAACACAGGAATTGTCACAATACAAAACTATGGATCACATGTACCCAGCAAAGTATCACACATCACATTCGCTCATGAAGTGGGACACAACTTTGGATCCCCAGTAAGTGGTTGCAATGTTACACTTGTGGTTATAAATTGTCAAAAATATTGGTTGGGAAGTTTTGGTTTCTGACACCTTATTGCCATCATTGTTTTCATTGTTATCTTGATTGTTGTCATCATTGTATTGGCATTATCTCTGTTGCTGCCTTTGTCATTGTCGTCCTACAGCCGTGATCATGTGATCTGGTTTGAGTGCAGAGAAGATATCTTACACTTCCCATAATGCATTTCTTCCATTTCAATTTTCTGTACCGATATGCTATGAAATATATCTAAGTGAACAGAGCACATCCAGATCTTGCAAAATATGTTTATTTCTCAACTATCGACCAATGTTTAGCTAGTCTATTTTCAACATGAAAACAAAGGGAACCTGTACAAAGTAATGAGAGTGTCATTTGATGACATGAGGGGATGTATTATGTTGCAAAGGACTCTGGGAAGGGTAAGATATCTTCTCTGGTTTGGATGCGTCAAGCTATCATCCCTTGATTTCTCAGCCAGTGTGAATGTATAGATTTCAATGTACTGAAAACAAAATTTGTTAAAAAAGTGGATGTTCCTATTTTTAAATAGGTTAAAACCATTCATTTTAAATGCCCCAAATGATAATATTGGGCTATTCCAGTTGAAATTCACACTACCCCTGTGGAAGATTTTGGAAATATCTTCCACAGAGAGAGTATGTTTTTCAAATGTAATTGGCCATGGTTAATCATTTTGAAACCCATACTCCCCCTGTGTTATGGATTTACCTATATCTTACACAACTGGAATGAGTATTTTAAAAAAATGGAAGTTACTCAATTGTCAATTCTTTTCAAAATTCATACTCCCTCTGTGGAATACTTTAGCTAAATCTTCCACAGGGGTAGTGTGGATTTCAAATGGAATGGCCCATTCTGTACCACTTTGTCATTTCAACCAGAAGCAATAGTAAATGATTTCCTTGAGTTGATTTAGCACGGATACAGAGCTCTAATAATTGACCACATATTATTGTTATTTTCACTTGCAGCATGACTTCCCAATGCCCTGCCGACCTGGAGATGATCCAAGCAAACGTGGCAGCGGTAATTACATCATGTACGCCAGTGCTACGTCCGGTGATAAAGCCAACAACAATAGATTCTCAGAATGCAGCAGGGATAACATGACTAGGGTTATTGAATCTAAGGGAGGATGCTTTGTCAGTACGTATACTATTTGATATGTGACCTGCTACCACAAAATTAGCATAAGGTCACAAGTTTGTAGTTTCGAGATGCCCTTGCTACTGTGTTGGTGTTCTTTGATCCTTATGCACTTGTTCAAGCCACTAGTATGTCTGTTTGTCCTTTGTGAATGGCGGCACAATGGGCCATTTTCGAAAGACATACTATTGGCTTGTACATGTGCGCGGCAAACAAAAAACATCAACTCAGTCAGCCAGGATGTCTTGAAACTACCAACTTGCGACTTTACGCTCATTTCGTAGTAGCAGTGCACGTATGTGATTGGTTATTATATCATAAGTTGCTCAACCATAAAAGTTTTGGAAATACATCTAGGAACTTAGTTTTTGCAACTTTGCTATGTTGACCTGACTTAACGTGACCAATCCAGCGAGTCAGTTGCCTGATGAAGTTTTGTGGTTCCAGATGCAACATAGAAAAGTTGCAAAAAGTAAGTTCCAGTTTTAGATTTATTTCCAAAATTCTGTTGACAACTGTTGGATGACTAAGAACATTCACTCATTCATAAAGGAAATATGTAACAAAATGTAATGTCAAAAATAATGAATTGGAATGCAGCAAATCAACTTAAAATGACTTGGTCCTATTTAAGGAATACTGTAGCAGAATTAGGATATTTAGTATATTGATTTTGTCCTTCAATGCAAATATCTATTTAACCAGCATGCTGAAGGTGCCCTAAGAAATTTAAGAAACAAGTGATTAATCAATTTAATTGGCAGTAAAGTTAGTACAGTTGACAAGGCATCAAATTATGTGTGAGAGGTCCCAAGTTCAAGCCCCAGTGAGGTAAGAAAATGTTCTCTTGAAAATGATAATGCTAGCTTGAAATTCCCTTGCACAAGAAACTAGCTGCCTAATTGTCACAGTTTACCAAAACATTACCTGGGGAGCTGATTCTGGTTGCAAGGGTTATGTGTTGTAGACTAGGAGATTGTGCCTTTATTGAGCTGCTTCCCTGCATGGTGTATAATGGTTATAAGGTGTGTCTTGGGCCACAGTGTTCAGCGAAAATCTGTAAAGTGTGCTGAGAGGCCTGTGGGTTGACATTAGGCACTATAAAGCTGTGAATTTATTTATTTGTTTCATCAGTTCCAGAGGCTTGCCATAATGCTGTAACACACTTTTGAAATGTGAATACTATAGTAAGTTGCACGAACAAGAAGACATAAACTCTACACACTGGGGATGTTATTGCATAGGCAGTTTCCAGCTTTTGTAAACCACTGTATTTCAGGTGGGATCTTAAAAGTATACTTGAAAGATTGCACATACATGTAGATGAATTGTAATTAACCATATCATTTGCTTCAAACTCCTGCCTTGTGTTTCTGACAGTTTGTATGTTTGGTTTCCTGTACAGAATCGGACCGTGCTGTGTGCGGTAATCGTATCGTAGACCCTGGTGAGGAATGTGACTGTGGATACGAAGACCAGTGTACTGACAAATGTTGTACACCACGCACAGCAAATGAGCCTATTGATAACGACCCAATGGCATGTAAATTAAAACAAGGGCAGCGCGGAAAAGTTGAATGCAGGTATGTGCTTAATGCTAAATTGGAGCATATCTCCCCACTTTTAAGGGTGTGTGGCCCAATTTACAGCATCATCCCCCGCTTTACCTCATCAAAATGCAAACTTTGCGATCAGATGAAAGTTCATTATTTTCTTTATATAGTGTGCAGTACACATAAACAACATGAACTAGTAACCGCTCTGTTAACATGTACTGTATGAATCTAAGAATAGGGATTTTAGACAAATTTGGTATGAATTTCCAGAAGATATTTAGAGTACTAGTGCACCTGCAGCTGTAATGGCCCTGTAGCTATTAGGGCACCATCTGCATGATAGACATACTTTTTGACCCCAGATGACCTTTGAACTCGGATGACCTCGATGTAATTTTTCATGCTCCCTCATATCAATTTTAAGCACAATAGGGCAGTTTAAATTTAGCCCCTAGATGACCTTTGACCTCGGTTGACCTCAATTTTGTTTCGTACATATATTCCCCTCATATCAAGGATTCCACCCACCAAGTTTGAGCCCGATAGGACAAAGTTTGAAATCCATGACCTTTGACCTTCGACTTCGGTTGACCTCCATATGTTTTTCATGCTTCTCTCATACGAAGGATTCCACCCACCAAGTTTGAGCCAGATCGGACAAAGTTTGCAATGTGACCCCTCCGTAATGACCTTTGACCTCGGTTGACCTCGATTTTATTTTGGGCATATATTCCCCTTGTATCAAGGATCCCACCCACCAAGTTTGAGCCCGATCGGACAAAGTTTGAAATTTGACCCCTCCGTAATGACCTTTGACCTTGGTTGACCTCGATTTTATTTTGCCCATATATTCCCCTCGCATCAAGGACCCCACCTGCCAAGTTTGGGCCCGATCGGACAAAGTTTGAAATTTTGACCTTTGACTTCCGATGACCTTTCAACCCACCCGGTCAACATGCTTTTCCCGTTACGGATCCATATCCGTAATATCGCATCGATGCGTCGAAGCGCGGCAGAACGCATAGCCGGACAGACACACAGATAACGGCTATTATTTTAGTAGTATTGAAATTTAACCCCTCCATAATGACCTTTGACCTCGGTTGACCTCAATTTCATTTCGGGCATATATTCCCCTCGCATCAAGGATTCCACCCACCAAGTTTGAGCCCGATCGGACAAAGTTTGAAATATGACCCCTCCGTAATGACCTTTGACCTCGGTTGACCTCAATTTTATTTCGGGCATATATTCCCCTCGTATCAAGGATTCCACCCACCAAGTTTGAGCCCGATCGGCCAAAGTTTGACATTTAACCCCTCCGTAATGACCTTTGACCTCGGTTGACCTCAATTTTATTTCGGGCATATATTCACCTCGTATCAAGGATCCCACCTACCAAGTTTGGGCCCGATCGGACAAAGTTGAAATTTTGACCTTTGACCTTGACCTCCGATGACCTTTCAAACTACCCCATAAACGTGGAATGCCCGATACCTATCTATATCCGAAATATCGGAGTGATGCGTCAAGCCGGCGTAAACGCATTGCCGGACAGACGGACAGACAGAGCTTACGATTTTATTAGTACTAGTGCACCTGCAGCTGTGAGAGCCCTGATGCTGTGAGAGCACTGGCATGATAGCGATACTGTTTGATGACCTAAGACCTCGGTGTAATTTTTTTCATGCTCCCCTCATACGAAGGATTCCACCTATCAAGTTTAAGCCCAATAGGGCAAAGTTTAAATTTAGCCCCTACATGACCTTTGACCTCAATTTTGTTTTGCGCATATATTCCCATCGTATCAAGGATTCCACCCACCAAGTTTGAGCCCGATAGGACAAAGTTTGAAATCCATGACCTTTGACCTTTGACCTCGGATGACCTCCATATAATGTTTTTCATGCTCCCCTCATACGGGTTTCACCCACCAAGTTTGAGCCCGATCTGACCAAGTTTGAAATTTGACCCCTCCGTAATGACCTTTGACCTCAGTCGACCTCGATTTTATTTTGGGCATATATTCCCCTCATATCAAGGATCCCACCCATCAAGTGTGGGCCCGATCGGACAAAGTTTGAAATTTTGACCTTTGACCTTGACCTCCGATGACCTTCGAAACTACCCGGTAAACAGCGCCCGCCCGGTACCCATCTATGTCTGCAATATCGAACGATGCGTCGGCGCCGCGTAAACGCATAGCCGGACAGACACACAGACGGACAGACAGAGCTTATGATTATTATAGTACTAGTGCACCTGCGGCTGTGAGAGCCCAGATGCTGTGAGAGCACTGGCATGATAGCGATACTGTTTGACCCCAGATGACCTTTGAACTCGGATGACCTTGGTGCAATTTTTCATGCTCCCCTCAGTGATACAAAGGATTCCACCTATCAAGTTTAAGCCCAATAGGGCAAAGTTTAAATTTAGTCCCTACATGACCTTTGACCTCGGTTGACCTCAATTTTGTTTTATGATATATTCCCTCAGATCAAGGATTGCACCCACCAAGTTTGAACCCTATAGGACAAAGTTTGAAATCCATGACCTTTGACCTTTGACCTCGGATGACCTCCATATAATGTTTTTCATGCTCCCCTCATACGAAGGTTTCGACCCACCAAGTTTGAGCCCGGTCGGACAAAGTTTGAAATTTGACCCCTCCGTAATGACCTTTGACCTCGGTTGACCCCGATTTTATTTCGCGCATTATCGTCCCCTCCTATCAAGGATTCCACCCACCAAGTTTGGGCCCGATCGGACAAAGTTTGAAATTTTGACCTTTGACCTTGACCTCCGATGACCTTCAAAACCACATGGCCGACATGCTTTTCCCAATACCTACCTATATGCGAAATTTCAGCGCGATGCGTCAAGCAACGCTAAACGCATAGCCGGACAGACAGATAGATAGACAGATAGACAGACAGATAGAGAGAGACCGCTCATTATTTTATTAGTATAGATAGATAGATAATACCATCTTGATCTTGGTAATGCAAATACTTTCATTACATTGTATGTGTGATGCCCATTAATGGATTCTTTAAATGAAGATTTTTTTAGAGGATTTTATTTAACAAATTCATGCCGACATGCAACAATGAGGAAAAAGTTGTGATTGTATTAATTGTATTTAAATGGATTTGTTGTAGTTATCATTAAATTGTTTTTGTTTTCTTTATGGTCCAATAAAAATGTGTTGTTTTCTTTTTTCTTTTGACAGCCCATCTCAAGGACCTTGCTGTGACTCAGAACAATGTGAATTCATCGCATTAGCAAGGAACCATGAGTGTAGAGCAATGTCGGAATGCAGTGGCAATTCATTTTGCAAATATCCTTTTCAGAATAACCAATGTTCACAGGCTTTAATACCTGCTTGACATCAAATAATTATGTGGCCTGCTCCAACATAATGAGCATAAAGTCGCAAATTGATAGTTTCAAGACTTTCTGGCTGCTTGGCTGATGTTCTGTGTGTGATGCACACCTGTACAAGCCAGTAGTATGTAAGGACATACTACTGGCTTGTACATGTGTGGGTCAAACAAAGAACATCAACTCAGCGGTCAGAAGGTCTTGAAACTACCAATTTGCGACATCACGCTAGGTTGAGTGTTGTTTTTGTTGTCCTTGTTTGTTTTTGTGGCTGAAACTGCTTCGTTTTGAGATTTTACCATGAGCTAAACAAAGATTTCATTTCACTATCTTAAGACCAGCATATTAGCATTTATATTCAAATCATATTTTAATGATATCATAGTCAAGCATTAAAAATCCTTAGGGAATGAAGAAACCCAGGAGCAAAATTTGTTGAAACCTCACATTGGAAAACCCTTTGTTAAGCTACTTTGTCTGAGCATTAATTTATTTAGAGGTTAATAACTGCGCATCGAGATTTGGAGGGCATTGAGAAAAATCTAAACATTTTGCCTTTGGAACCGAGGGATATTCCAAGGTCCAAAGCAAAATGTTTAGATTTTTCACAATGCCCGATATATAACCGATGCAAAGTTATTAACCTCATTCATAACCGCCACTTTGAGCTCTTAACTTTACAAAATAACACAAAATTTTCCTCAAAAGTTTGTAAAAATAAACAATTTTTACATCTTCCCTTTCCCAAAATCGATCAGGCTAAAACAAAACGACCAATAACAAAAGTGCGTATTAGAATCTGTGCCAATATGGTAGCGCCGCAATCCAAATACGCAGCCAGCGCCACAAGCCAGTTCGTTGGACACACAATACGGCGCGCAGAAGTCAATTGTGTGCGACATTGGAACAATTACGCATTTTGCGGTCAATTGTGAGATATTAATGACCTCGATTTATGTCGCTTTTCACAAATAATAAAATATGATTGGATCGCACGCATCGCGTTTATTAATGAGGTTATGAATACAGCTTAGTTCCTAAGATAATACTCATGTTAACCCACATTGCACTCAAAAAGTTAGCGGTCCAAGCGTTTAAACAGGGAAATTAAGCTGGGACACATATTTCCGTCAATTACAAGTTTGAAGTTACAACAAGTTCGCAATAGTGACGTTTTAAATGAAGGAACTATTTGTTATGCATATTTAAGATGAAATTAATTACAATAATACATTGTATATTGATAAAAAGATAATTTTGTTTGTTATGTTAATAACAGGTTATAGAACTGGAATCTATCTTATTACTATTCAAATCAAGTATGCTAAATACGTAGTACTAAATACAATATACTGAATAGAACTTAGGCTGGTCAAAGCTGCTGTTGAACCGTTAAAATGTAAGGTCAGGAATTTTTTCAGATTGAAATTAAATTAATTTTATGCCGTACTTGATTAAGTGATTAATAATGATAGATTGATGATGCATTCATGAATCATGTGTTTAATATTTACCAGTAGACTAATACTTTGAGCTTTAAAATGTTACCGGCCAGCCGTACTCCAACTGGCAACTAGACTGCTAATCAGGAAAGTAAAAAAAAATCAACTTGTATATTTCCTTGACTCCTTCATACTGGGTGGTCAGCAGCGTGTCCAGATTCAATGCCTGTAGCCAACCAGACAGAGTGTAGTGATAATAAACAAATTTGTATTAATGGGGTATGTATAGAAATATGTTAATAATCATGATTTTTAAAAAAGCCAACAAAACATGTAGTGATTTATAGTGTGCTATAAATAAATAAATATTGCTATGACAAATCCACATTATCTGATGCAACATTTCATTAGCAGTCAAGCTGGCTCAATCGATATGTGACACAATCAAGGGAAATGAGTCGGATTTCGCTAATATTGATTTTGAGATATTGGCAAGGAAAGTGTTAAAATTCTTTTGTTTTATATTGTTTTCACCGATTGATAAATTGACGCAACTTCACAAAGAAAAGTCATATCAACATCACGTTTTCAGTTTCTGAAAGCTCTAAATGTCCTAAATTTCAGTTTCTGAAAGCTCTAATTATCTCTAAATGTCCTCTTGACTTTAGAAACATGTGTAAAACTAATTTTTGACCAGGGTCAACATGTGACTCATTCCTCTTGATCATGTCACATATGGTGTTCGACTGTGGTGTGAGAGGTTTCGGGTTCGAATCTTGGCAGTGGTTTAGTACGTTCTTGTGAAAAATTTGAGTTAGCTTGAAATTACTCTGGACAAGGAACTTGCATGTATTAACCCGTACGAAACTCAGGGAGCTGATTGTGGTTGGGAAAGTCAATTGTGGCATGTCTTGGGTGTGCACTCCTAAGCAGCAAATTCCCTGAGATGTAGTTGAATGGTTTATGGAATGATATGGGGCCGTAGTGGCCAGCGACAACCTGTAAAGTGTGCTGAGGCTTGTGGATCAATAGTGTGCCTGTGCGTAGCACACTATAAATCACTGCAGGTTTTTTATTATTCTCACTAGAAAATTGCTAAATTATTAGACCATGGACAAAGATGGTGAATAAAAGGATGAGATGATGATGGTGACAACGATGATGATGATAATATTGATGAAGACTAGAATGGTGTTGAAAGATTGCACTTTGAAAAAGTTTTTATGGTTTTGGTACTTTCATTGATTGGTTAACATGACTAAATTTATTTACATTCATGGAGCATTTTGATTTAATTTCTTTAGGAATGTAGCGGCTCTATATGTTTGAAATTTGGAATGGAAGAATGTTATTGTGACCCACCAAACGACAAAGAGAATGACAAAGAAGATCACTCTTGTCATTTATGCTGTCAAGACATAGGTAAGTAGACCACAGTGGAAGGGTATTGTCTATGGGATGTACATCAGTGTAGGCGCATCTTGGTGCCATCATGGGATGAAAGTTTTCCCGATTCATTAGGATTTCCTGTTATTTTCAATGTAAGCAAGCATTCCCGATTTAGCATTCGCTAAAAAGATTACGCCATGAGCAAGCTCTTACATCCTGTGGAATATAGGACTGCAAATGATTTCAGTACTCTTTATATATCAAATTGGGCTATTACAGTTGAAATCCATGCATGAATTTCAACTGGAATAGCGCATTCACATGGTGTTTTTATAAAGGTAATGCTTTTTCTTTGTGATACTGAATCACATGCACTTATTCATTCATTCATTCATTTATTTATTGTTCACAATTCACATAAAAATACAAAATACGCACTAAAATATCACTACATCAAAATACCATCAAAGAATCATGGAGGAGATGGCCGAAAGGCCAGTAAGGCCAGAGGTAGCCATCCCATTTAACAGAAAAGTTAAAAACAACAAACAAACAAACAAGAACCAAAAAAGCTACAATGCTTATATGGTGCAGTGATAGCTTTAGAAACCATACTCTTTTGAACGGGGATGAATAATTATCGATGTCAAATTTGTTGCCAAGAAGTAACTAAATATCTATTATACAAACTGTATCAAAATGATTGGTACCCACTAGTTGTGATGGATATTGAAAAGCCTGCTTCCAAATGCATCAATGAAATGACCATAATTTGTTGTTATATGATTGTATCAACATATTATGTGGATCCTATGTGGCATTTTGATGTAGCAGTGATGTCATAATCACTGGATATTGATGGGTACCAATCATTTAGATACAGTCTGTATCACCTCTATAAAGTGATTCATCCATTATCTTCATAATATTACTTTTCACTCAACAGATCAACCTGACACTTGTATGAGTACACTTATCATCCCAGCGTTTGCCAATCACACTGCAAAGTATGGAGAGAAGTCACCATATGATAAGGATGCTACAACTTTAGTACTATGGCAGCAGCCAGGTGCACCATGCAATGAGTACCAGGGTTACTGCGATGTCTTCTACAAATGTAGGGATGTTGATTCTAATGGGCCCTTGTCTAGGCTTACTCAGGCAATCTTGAATCCAGAATTATATGAAAATATAGCAGATTGGATAAGGGTAAGATAATAGATTATGGAATTAGGCAGGAAAAACCTCCTATGTGCTTGTGGCCCCTGAACATGTTTAAAACAAAACTACCATCAGGTTACATAATGAGGTTTTGCTTTAATCATGTTCAGGGGCCAATGACACAGGAGGTTTTTCCTGCCCAATGACGATATGGAATTGAGCTATTCCTGTTGAAATCCATACACCCCCTATGGAAGACATGACCTTAATCTACACAATAGGGAGTGTGAGTTTCAAATGGGGTTACCTGAATGGGTGACTCCATTTGGATTCTACACCCCCTGTGTGGGAGATTAAGGTCATGTCTTCCATAGGGGGTGTATGGATTTCAAGTGGAATCGCCCATCAGCTGTCACTGAATGGAAACATAAATGAGTACAGCATCAGATATGTAGTTGTAGTGTTGTATAGACATATTTGAATATAGCAAAGTTGGACAGAGATGTGTGTGTGTGTATAGCAAGAATTGGAATCAATGTTAAGCGCGAGAACTTGATTTGAATCAGATAGAGATTGCAACTAGTCACGTTTTAGATCGAGCAATGTGATATGGAAAAAAAAACCCAGTGCATCTGTCAAGATTCGAACCGGCGACCTTCGTAATATTAGCACGACGCTCTAACCAACTGAGCAACAGGCATGCTGGAGAAGAGCGAAAGATTGAAATCTAAAGGTAATAGGTTCAAGTGATGTTCGTCACATTCTTAGCGGAAGGCATCAGAACTGCATATGAAGGTTGCTAGTTCAAATCCAGCCAGATGCACTGGTATTTTTTTTCAACATGTATGTGTGCTGGCTGCTGGGGGTAAAGTTCGTCTATCCACCCAGAGAACTATAGTCCGTCAACTTAGAAGTACAAAGTAAATAGACTTTGGAAACTGGAGTTATGAGAAGAATTATTTCAGTGCAATGCATGTGTAAATGCTGCATTGCCAATGCCAATTGCTGCACGTTTTGTACTTGCCAACGGCACCACGCTCTTTATGCGTCACGTTTTTTAAACATGCAGTGCGTGTGAAGCAAAGCATCAAGCCCCGATGCCACAGATTTACATTGTACTTGTAGTTGATGGACTATAAGTATAATGCTTTCAATGTGATATGATATTGAATGTCTGATCTATGATGATGTGTAATAATAGTAACCAATATTCTCTTTGTTTTTTTTCTATTTCTACAGACTAATTGGTGGGCAGCCCTACTTATAGCATTAGGTGTTATAATTATCTTGGCAATATTTATTCAAATCTGTAGTGTACATACACCAAGTAGTAACCCTAATCTACCCAAACACAGGCAGCTGACTCTACCCAGGTCACATGGTGCACGTAATAGGAATCGCACTAACAACCTTGAGATGGCGTGATGATTGAACCAATTTAATCATTAAATTTTTTCTATGGGTTTCTTATTTTCTATGCTAAAATGTATGATTACTTGATGTCAGGGTTTAAAAATCAAAAGTATGGTTTGACTTAAATAATAAATTGAAGTCAAAATACACTTTTTGGTTCTTTTTTTTTTTAACCAAAAGTATGTTTTGATTTCAATATCAAATTGATTTTTCGAAGGATCAAGGTATTGAGATATTATATTGGTGAGAAATATGCCTGGACAAAATGGAGAATGGGCACATTTGGAGAGAATTTATTGCTTCTCCAGATAGAGTAATATATGTGAGCAATTGAAGGAAATGAGCTCACTTTCTGGGAAATTCCAGGCGGGGACAAATCATTTCAGTATTTAAATAGAACAAAATAACTAAACGAAATGAAGTGTATGTTATGTGGTAGTAACCACTGAAACATGTTTTTGAGTTTGAAAACACTGATCATCAAGTAATGTGAAGTTAGAAAAATGTGCAACATGACTTATGACTACAAAGTGTGAGAGTGGCAATACATAGTATATACAAATGAATTCTGACCAACAAGACTGCATGTCTTTATATGCCATAATTGCCATTGGTAGGAGTTGTAAGAATATGTTGGAAGAATCACAGTCATACTCTATCTGTAAAGGTTGTGTGAATATAGCCATGTTTTACATGCACAGATTGCACGGTACCTATGATGTGCCCTTAATGCAGTCAAGGTGTACCACTGAATTACTGTGGCATAATTTTCTTCCATGATGCCTGTGATTTAAAATGGAATTAACACATTAGAAGCTCCATTTGAAACTCAATCCTCCCTTTGTGAAATATTTAGGTTGAATCTTTCTCAGAGGGTGTATGAAACTCAAATGGAGCTGCCTGAGTGCTCATTCCATTTGAAATTCATACTCCCCTGTGGCAGATATTTCCAAAATCTTCCACAGGGGTAGTGTGGATTTTAAATGGAATAGCCCATTTACGGTGCTACCCATATATACAGATGGAGTCTCACTGTGAAATATTATACATGTACCCAGATATGTAGCTCTTAAGAGGGAAACAAAGCATGCCATTACTGGAATCATTTATTTGTCTTTCATTTAATTCCATATCTGTATTTTATTTCTTGTGACGGTCACGATGAGTTGAGTTTCGAGAATGCCAAAGGAATATAGCATTGGGCTGATACATTTAAAATCCACACTACCCCTGTGGAAGATTTTGGAACTTACCTACAGGGGAGTATGATTTTCAAATGAAATGAACACATTGGGCAGTTCCATCTGAATTTCATGCACCCTCTGAGAAAGATTTAACCTGAATCTTCCACAGAGGGAGGCTGAGTTTCAAATGGAGCTGTCTATGTGTTCATTTCATTTGAAAATCATACTCCCCCTGTGGAAGATATTTCCAAAATCTTCCACAGGGGTATTGTGGATTTTAATTGTAACAGCCCATTTAGTCATTTTTATTGAGTGTTAAGGTTTCTAATGCTTGTTGTCTTTTTATGGCACACTATGTCAGGTGCTTTGGTGGTGAGATAAGCAGCTATGCAAATTGATGGTAATATTGCTCGGATTTAATGTTGACTACCAACATGTCTTTCATAAAAAAAATAATAATAATAAAAAATAAAAAATATCTGCAAGAGGGAAGATGCTAAATTGTAGTGCAAATTTTGTGCTTCTTCTCAGTCAGTGTTATTGACGAGTGTATATGGACTTGTTGTTTGGCTTTTTGTAGAAGAGCAGTTTGGAAATCTAGCTAGGGTGATTATTGTGTTTTGGACAAATGTCAATGTTATTTATTATTATTTCTGATGGTATTGCGCATGTTTTCAATGTTTCCCTCTTTGTAGCTAACAAAGTGAAAGTTCTCATTATACTATCATTTTTACTTCCACTTTAAAAAGTTAACAATTGTGAAATATATTGAATTGGACCTTAACAAACACGCACACATCAACTTTCCTGTTAGCTGTTAGGTATCCACTTTTGTGGCGGATAGCAATTCAAGGTCAATATGAGTGATTCAAATGTTATGCTGGTAATTAGAGTTGAAGTCGAGTTGCCCAAATAACTAGTGTCAAAATAAGTTATGTTACAGAACTGGAATTGGTTCCTGGTGTTGTGGTATGCCAAATGCTTCTGCAATTAAATATTGCAGCTGAATAGGCTTTTCATAATTACATGATATTTGGAGTATTTAGTATGACTGCAATTGGCTGCATAATGATTGTATCAGCCAACTTTGACTTTGCATTACTGTAGCAAAACAAATTTATTAAAAAATTGAAACAATATTGCAAAGTTACCAGAACAAAAATATGTACAAAAAAGTTATTGATAAATGATATTATAAGTGAGAATTCCCACTTTGAAAAAACAAAAGCATAGATTTTAACAAATGTTCATCACAATGATAGAAATGTGCCTTGTGCTACGTTTATACATAGCTGTAAAAATATCAAAACAAAAACTGTTGAATAACTGGTTTTTGGTTTGAAGTTGAACCATAATGCATAAATAAATGCAAAGATTGCTTATGTCTTGTTTATTAGTCTTGTATAGGGAAATGTGGTAAAATGTTTCTAGAATCTATACACATGGACAAAATATTCCCATTTTTATTCAAAATACCTATTCTTTACCTATTGTGTGAAATGATATAGATATGAACATGTATTTACATAATTTTTGTATTTACATAAAATATGAGCCATTAGGTATAATTCACCATGGCAACAAATGTCTTTTTGATATCACCATGGTAACAAATAGTTCATACAGGATTGGAGGAATGGGAATATTTTGTCAGCACATGTGTTATGATTCTGCTTTTTATAAAACAAAATAATGTGATGTAGATATGATACAATGTGCATTGCTAATAACATGTTTATAAGAAATTGTCTTTTTTTGATATTTGTAAATATTATGTAAAAGAAGAGATGACAAATCACTCATTGAGTAATAATTTAACAAACCGCTATTCATTTGTATATTATGTTAATATATACAGTTAAAGATATCATTTCCCAATATGAAACTATGTTGGTATAGGGTATTGTATTTTTTTGAAAAGTAAGCAGCACATGACAAATAGAGATGTTTCTAAGAAGGGATTTGGTTCGTAAAAAATGTGAGAGATTCAACTTAGAAAATGGATGAAACTTCAACAACACATACATTAGTTGCTAATGTCAAATTGGTAATACCATCTAAAATCAACTGTGAGCTACTGAATTTGCTAAGGTAACATTTGGTAGATGCAACACATTTGGAGATGTATGCGACTTCAGTACACTATTACATCAATGGTAGCTGAAGAGGCCAGATAGTTGTAACTGACAAGAAATTCCCTTAAAAGGGAAGCTACTTAAAGGCACTATCAGTGATTGGTTAAATCAGAAAAGCTTAAAATCAGATTTTTGTAAAGAATATAGGTGTGCTAACATACCCTCCAAGTGATTAGATCGAACATGACTTGATAAGGGTAAAAGGTTACATTTTAGTTAGTTGGACGAGTCTGTCCGGTAGACACTTTCAGCTACATGCAATTGAATAGAGCTTCCTATTTATCAACACTGCCATTTTCATTCTTTTTGCCAATTTGTTTCCTTTTTGCCAACACCTAATGATAATTGTATTGACTTATTCTTCACTTTAAAGACATTCTTTTTAAAAAAATAGACTATTTTTATTGCTGTTCATGGATCACTGATAGAGCCTTTAATAATAGTATGTGTTGAAGTGCTAATTTGAAATATTGTTAATATCCTTAGCTGGTCCACTGTTCCTAATGAATGTATATAATGGGATTATCCAGTTGAATCCATACACCCCCTATATAAGACATGATCTTACTCTTGCACACAGGTGTGGGAGAGTAGTGTCATCTCATCTATAGGAGGTGTATATATTTCAACTGAAATACCCCAATGAACATTACTTGTGATACAAATTTAGATTAGAATGTAATAAGGCTCATGGAGCACAGGATGTTGACAACATTTCAAATAAGCCTGTTGAAGTTTCATTATTCAGTTTTAATTTGTTTCTGCTCTCTGAAAAAAGTATTCATCTGATTCCAACCTTATATTTTCCATAAAATACATATTATTTGTCAAATAATAAATGCTGCCCAATGATGATAATTGCAGCAGTTACCTCTTTTGAATGGATAAAGAAACAACTGTTTTGTGGTTTTCCAAATATAAAGTATTACTCAAAGAAATCCATAAATACAGAAGAACATATTTATTACATTCACTAAAAATAATATATTAAAGTTTATATATTTTTAACAAATCTGGGAACACCTATGCTGCAAAATGTGTTCTTTAGTTTAATGATCTTCCCCAGTATATCCTATTTAGGTCTGATCTGTTTTTTAATTGTGACCTGCTCCCAAGTTGGTAATTTTGAGACTCTTTGCTGCTGAAGTGATGTTCTTTGTTTTATGCACACATGTACATGCCAGTAGAATGTCTTTGTGAATAGAGTAATACATACATACATACATACAATAGGCTTTTATATAGCGCCATTTCAAATGATCACAGCGCTCAATACAACATAGCAAGAAAAATATAGCAAAACCATGACAGAATATAAGCAAATGCAATAAAAGCAATTATATTTCTGAAAACAGGAATGTTTTCAGCCCTTTTTTGAACACTGGCAAAGAGTTGGAGGAGCGGACAGAAACAGGTAGCTGGTTCCACAACTTAGGAGCTGTGAAAGCAAAAGCCTTATCAGCGGCTGACTTAAATGAACGGTAGTGGAGTTTGGGCACATGCAGGTGAGTGGCATCGGTGGCCGATCGAAGTCCTCGTCTTCCAGGGATATATAATGACAAGGAGGATGCCAAATAATCCGCCCCAAGCCAGCAAGGCACTTGTAAACATACAACATGGCTTTGTAGTAGACTCTCTCCCTCACGGGCAGCCAGTGCAATTCGTGGAGCAATGGGGTAGCATGGTCTTTCTTGGCTGCAAGAAAAATTACCTTGGCTGCCCAATTCTCTAGTCTTTGAAGACGAGCAATTTCAGTGACATTCGAACCCAAAAGTAAGATGTTACCATAATCCAATCTGGATAGAACGAGTGAGCGAATAACATTGTTACAAGTATCAAAGTCTAGAAAATGACGAATGCGAGAGATGTTACGGAAATGGTAGGTTATGCTGCGTGAGAGAGAAGTAACTTGGGTGGACATGGACATTTGGCTATCGAAAACGACACCAAGGTTGCGCATGGTCTCAGTAGGCTCAATCACAATATTACCAATGTGAAGTTTGACAGCAGGCATGCGGCGTTTGTTGAAAGATGATAAAGCAACAAAAATAATCTGTATGCCAGTAGAATGTCCTTTGTAGATGGGGCACATCATGCACAATGGAGCATTCCCAAAGGACATACTACTGGCTTGTACATATGTGCATCAAATAAAAACCAGCAACTCAGCAGCCAGGAGGTCTCACTCAAAACTACCAATTTGCGACTTAATGCTCATTTTGTGGGAGCGTGTCACAATTTATTTAATTTCTTCCATATAGCTACTTAGTGATATTGCCAGTTATTTCATCACATTCCAAATTGCAATTCAATCGATAAAATATCTTTCATCATTAAGAAAAAGAACAATATTGTCGCTTTTCAAGATTTGAAATAATAAGCAGTCAAATAGATCCTAACCTTGAAAATGGGATATTCCAGCTGAAATCCATACCCTCTATGGAATACATGACCTTACGCTCCCACAGGGAGTGTGATTTTCAAATGGGGCTACCTGAATGTATGACTCCCATTTAAAATCTACACCCCCTGTGTGGGAGATTAAGGTCATGTCTAACATAAGAGGGGCATATGGATTTCAACTGGACTAGCCCAATATATTTGTATCCTATAGTGTCAAGATAAGTTTAAACTTATATAGTCACTGGTATTTAAACATATAATTGTGGCTTTCCTAAATTAACAAAAAAGAGAAATGTGGATGGTAATTTAACTATTAACCTTTTTATAGCATTTCATAGATATTCTTTAGTTAAGCTATTATTATATTTTGTTGATTAATAACTTTTAACAACCAGTTTGACTTTTTGGTCATACATCACAAGTCTGTTAGGAAAATAAACATGTGCACCATGAGACAAGAGTACTGCATATGCAAATGCGGCGCGCACTTGTGTTTACTTAGTGATTATAAATGTTAGCACCCTACTGCCTTGTGGAAGTGCCAAGTTTGCCACCAATTGACCAACATTTATACATCTCAGTGTACAATTATCTACTTGTAGGTTGGTATTGTCTTTGTTTCATTTGATTCAAATGCACATTCCATTATTGCACTGCGAATGTTATTATTATCATGTTACTCAGATCGTGGATAAGTTGTCATTGGATATCAACATTTGTTTTTTTACTCTTATTTTGCTTCCTCGAGAAGACTTTAAAGCTATTCTAGCAATTTAATTAAGAAAATGATGATATGGGATTGATTGCATGTGCAGGCAAAGGTGTAGAGCAAACAACAGATTACTGACTAAATGATGATCTGATTATGAACTCGGGTTATGAACCCAGGTCAGGTCCTAGGTCATGTCATGCCCTACACTAGGTTTCAGAGAAGAACGTGCTCAGATTGACGCGAGCGCCCTATACGCGGGGATTTGCATGTCCTTCAAGGACGCCGATCTGCGTTGATTTACGTTTGGACACATAATCGGCCAAACAGATTGCTATGATATTGCTATGATTGTCAGACGATTGATTCAGCCAATCAGAACCCCACTTCTGTGTTAATGCTCTACATGCTCTCAAAATGTAAACAACTGCCGTTCTTCTCTGACAAAAATTGTATGTGCTCATTATTTAGGTCAATTGTATAGTATCATGAAACTTCAACATTTTGCTTACAAGTGACAAGTTTTAACAGCTGCATTTGCTGAGAACATGTTAATATTATGTAGTTCTCAATACAGCATCAACAATCAACATGTCATTACCAATTGTTTTAAATAGGTTGTTATTGTTTATATTTATTTGATTTATAAGAAGACATCATCGCACCTTGTAACATTGATTATTTTGTCACAGTAATAGTTCAATTATTCAACCAATGCCTGTCCTGTACAATTTTAAATTCAGTAAGGTACTGACCATGTCAACTGCGATTGGGCTGTTCCACTTGAAGTCCATAATTGCCTATGGAAGACATAACCTTGTCCCCCACACAGGGAGTATGAATTTCAAATGAGATTACCTAATAGGCGGCGATTCTATTTGAAATCTACACCCCCTGTGTGGGGGATTGAGGTACACAGTTGGATTGACTTGATTGGTATTGTGAGTCACTGACTAGATTTATTTTGGTGTAATGTTAGTGTCTAATGTCATGCGTCCTGGCAAAATCTTGTCAAATTTCTTGGTCCAATCCGAATTGACTGTTGAAAATCATCAGATATGAATACAAAAGTATTACAGTTTTGTGTGCTATATATTTGTATTATGAATAAAACTTGTATCACAGATTAGGTATGGTTGATACCTAAAAGAAATTGTCATAAATGTTGAAAATCATATATAAAATCCCATGTTTTATAATGGATGGAGATTTTGAAACTCCAAAAATCATGTTTTGTGAATCAATTGGCTTATATGCCAACAGGAATATATTTGAAAATTCAAAGATTGGTGTACCCCAATTGCATAATAGGCCTATGTCTTAGATACTTTGCTGGTCAGAGTGGCCCATAACACCCCATAAGCCACTATAAATAATTCAGGGAAACCGTATCTTCAGGTGTGTACCCTTATCAGCCAAAGTTGAACCGTAGCAGCCAGCATTGATTCCTTGACTAAGTAAATCAGAATAATGAAGCACCAAAGTCAAAATGTTAACCAACCAAGACAAATTGACTGGTCTATTTGTAAATGTAACAAAAGGAAAATTAATGTGCAAGTTTATAGAACTTTTTTACTGACTTTCTACAACTCTGTACTCGATGGATGGAATTTTGTTTGTTTGTTTATTTGTGAGCGATTTTAGTAATGTTTTGTATCACTATAATTGTGTTGATTGGTATTCACATAAATACAGTGCTAACCAATTATACCTTTGTTTGGATCGTAAAAGGTGAGACTCTTAACATATTGGATTGATTTGAGGTTAATAGCTGCGCATCAGTTGTATGGAGGGCATTGTGAAACATTTTGCCTTTGGAACCGAGGAATATTCTGGGGGAGGTAGCCCCAAGGGATATTCAGAGGTCAAAAGCAAAATGTTTAGATTTTTCACTGTTTGAGGCATAAATGATGCAAAGTTATTAACTGAATTCATATTAACCATCGCTTTTAACTCCTCACTTTACAAGATAACAAGATTTTATTCTCTAAAATTGGTAATTTTTTAATCACAACTTACATTTTGCCCTTAGAAACATCAAACAGGCTAAAACGGATGACCAATTACAGCAGCGGAAAATCAGGCTATGTGCAAATACAGTTGTTGCACAGGTGTGAACTGGTCATTGTGTCACGCAATCTGTTTCTACATCAAATTCAGAAGTCATTGATGGATATCAATAACCTTTGTGCCTGTTTGCGTAATTGTGTATGTCCTCTAACAAGCAATTTGATTGGGGTTATACCTAAAGGTTATGAATATACAATATAAAATGGCATACATGCAGTGTGGGTGCAGCACCTACGCAAAGTGCACTTCGCATTTCGCGTATTGCATTTTGCATACTGCTTTTCTCAATGCAAGTTTAACTTGCACTTTATTGATCCTCATGGTAATCAAAATTAACAACTTTCACCTATTACGAGTTGAACAAATTATAACAGGAGCATGGAAAGTATGTTCAGATTGAGGGAGGAGGGCATGTTGTGAATAAACTGAAGTAGGCTGGACCTATTTGTAAGCAACTACTGCAAATACTTGGATAGAAACGTAAATGAAGTGACTTGTTATATATATATTACTTGGCTCAGTGGCAGAAGTGGAACAAATTGCACTCAGCATGGTAATGAAAATGGTTTGAAAATAAATTCAGGGTGAAATAGAAAATAGACAGCAAACCAGGTATTGAGCATTGGGGAGGGTTTGTACTTCAAGTGTTACAGAATGGATTGACAGTGTACAACCACCGATTCACTGGTGCAGAAGTGGGAAATTAGTGAAGGTAAAAGTGCACCAAGAGAGCTTACAAAGGTTTCCCACCTGGGGTGTAACAAGTTCATAGGATTTGTTACCACCATACATAGCATTTTGTTCTTCTGTTTTTTATTTCTATGTATGTATGTTATATGTACATTCTTGTAATTTGTAAATCAATACTGATATTAAATAGTCTTATTGAATATGGATCCCCAGTCATGTCCTGATCTTTTGGTGAAATGTAATTTCACACCCACTTTGTATGCTGTAAATTTCTTGATTGTATAAATAAACATTTTGATTTCATACAAAATATGTGTTAGTGTGATTACTTTGTTGCAAATGTATATTGGGTGAATGAGAATAATGATTTGTGACGTGTCATGTCAAAATCAGACACTTTTGGGCAGGTTATAAATTTTGAGGTTTTTACATATCTTAAATATAGAGATATTTTGCTCCATAACGCCATTTTCCCCAATGAAATCAGACATTCCTAAGCGAAGATAATGAGTTCGTAAGTTATGGTAATATAAAATTGGAAATTGAGATATCGGCCTTTAATATTTTATTGACAATGATGAGTAGGAATTACCGTAACCACCCGGGTATAAGCCCACCTCTGGGAACAAGGGCGCACTCAGGTATAAGCCCAGCACTAAATTTTGGCCAAGTTCTTAAATCAAATCAATGCTTTGCTCTCATATTTAAGAACAAATAAAAAAATATCCGTTGATAATTAACATTCCACACTTATAATTTTAAGAAATTGACATAGAAGATAGAAATTACTGGTACAGTTGGCATATACAAATGGGGGGTGATTGTTCATATTTTAAAATTCAAGCACTAGCCCTTCCCCGGTTATAAGCCCACCCCATTTTTGAAGTGAAATATGTCATCTAGGGGGGTGGGCTTATACCCGAGTGGTTACGGTACCTTGAAAAATGTCTCAAAAAATACAAGATGCCAGTTATATTCTGGTCTGAAACTATCAGACAATATTTTTAACATTATAACATCACAAATTTGCAACCCAAATTGTGAAAAAATCACCCTCGGGCAGATTTTTGGCTATTTCTCCATTTACGATCCTGCCCAAAAGTGTCTATGTGACCTAGAGGAAGCAAAGGTGGTGGATAATTTGCAATGAGTCTTGTGTGTGTGGATGAGTAATTACCATCAGTGATATCACATGAAACCATGCCTCATCCATGTTCTCTCTTTGCTTGCAATGGACTAGCACTTCAAATTTGGTATGTTATCCATTGGTTGGTTCCATGTAGAGTAGTCATTAGCAGAAAAACATCCTCAAAATGACCATACACCACAGATAAATTTGTGTTTGCACTTGCATAGTCCGTTGTAGTGTGACATCAAAAGTGACCATTGTTAGGTCCACTGGTTCATGCCATCTGTGTTCAAAACCACAATCAAAATGATCACAACCAACGCACTGAAGAGTCTATTGTTCTATTGTGTCTGATTTGAGCGCTGACATATTGGAAAATGTTGCCAATCAATATTAATGAAGTCGTGCGATCGACACCTACAACTGTTCAATTGGGCGACTTTGTTGTTAGGTGCTTTTATTCATACATTGGGCGTATCGAGCTGTATCGGTTGGTCCGCAATTACATTTAATATAGTATTATAGGCCTACAAGTATGATTTGCTTTGCTTTATTGATTGATTCAGAAATAGTATGGCTATATGCTTCTCGAGTTATCAGGAAATATATCACATTTGAGGTCCAGGGTAGACTCCTATATACGCGATGCTCATGTAAAATACTATGGTAGGCCTATACATAATAAAACACGAAGTGGACCGCGGCTAATGTCCTTAAAAATACTACAGTAGGAGTGATATCATAATTACTTCAAATCCTTATATGTAGACCTATTGGCAAACAATGTAGACAACTTACTTGTGTAGATTCTTATATCCGCCACACAGAGCGCACACATTGCCTATGCTGCTGAACTGTCCGTAGCGAAATGGTAGAGCAAAGCGTGTTCACTGAGTATAATCAAATGAGCGCCCAAACCAATTTAGGCGCTGCAATAGGTTTGTATTGTAGGTGAACCTCTGTTTTGTGTGCATGCGACAACTCACACACACCCTTGGGATGGACTAGTACAAAAGGTACCTCTCATTCGTATAGGCGCTTTTACGTGACTTTCGTTTCATCACTTATTGACAGTAGCCTGCCTATTATAGCGTTAATCGCTGGTCAGGTCAGTTACCGATTTAATGGCGGAAGCCCTTTGTCTCGAACAAAAGGTACCTCTCGATGAATAGCGTGTCGGGAACTCCAATTGGCACGAAGGAACAATAAGCGTTACATAATCTATTTCTTCTCCTTCCTATATAAACTCCTTGATCACAACAGTCATGGGTTGCTAACAGGTGTGCAAATCAAGCGTGAACCAGTAACTAAGGTACGACATATTCACTATGACAGCAAATAAACAGAAACATCGGTGGGTGTAACTGTGTTATCATGGCTATGTAACTAAGTACATTTATCTACAGCTTTAGTTGAAATGAATGCAACACACACAAATATCACAGACATTTTCTTTCTTTTATGTGAATAATTTAATTTAAAAACAAATATCTACTTTTTTTAACAAATGTGCTGGACAAACATTTACTGCTGTCTTATACCATTTCATTCCGTGTCTTTTATACCATTTTTAAATTTCTAGCAACTTTAAAAACACTGATTTTAACTTAAGTACATGAAATGTAATTTCACAATTGTCCATAAATGTTCTTCTTACAATTCTATTGATCATTACTTACTGGGGCTGCTACTCAATGAATTCTTTGAATATTTATATGATTTGCTAAATAAATTACAAAAAAATCTGATTTGTACATTTTCCAAAGAAGCATGCACCAAGGATAGTATTTGACACTTTATGCAATAGATATCATTGTTGATCGCTTGGTGATGCAGTTAGACAAAATATTCTGTTCAGAAAATCTCTGAATGGGCCTTTAAGATAAATCTAATAAGCTTCAGTTAATTCACATCGCATTGATCTAGCAATGCTTTCACTGTGTACTGTTTATTGCATCTTTAACAGAGGAGAGCGTGGCCTAGCGGTTAAGGCATAGGACTGTGAACCCAAGGGTCAAGGGTTCGAATCCCAGGTCCGGCTCTTTGTGTCCTTGAGCAAGACACTTCACTCTACTTGCTTAGTGCTTCCGAGTGCACTTTAAGCTGTCGGTCCCGTGTACATGCATATTTTCTCACATTAATGTAGTGTGCACGTTAAAGAACGCTGGGGCTATTCGAAAAGAGCAGGGGATCATCCCGGTCATGTTGACTGTACTTCAAAATACACTCATCTACTCTAGGTTCCAGAGTAAAAAATAAGTACAGCTTGTCTGTACGCAGTGCGACAATACTCATACATATGAGGGAGGCACTTATAAGGAAGAAGAAGAAGAAGATGGAATTCACAGGACAAGTCTAAACCCTGTTTTTAACAGGGTTGGTCATGATCAAAGTAGTAAACATTGTACACCCAAGGATGATCTACATATACTTTCTGTTTTCAGGACTTACACATTCTGCATGTAACATCACACCCTACAAACTCTTTGTCAGATAGTATAGGGAATGCTTTTTATGCATATATGTGATGTGATCAAGCAAAATCAGTCCAAAGATAGAAATATTGATTTTGAGATAAGAGCCAAACAAAGGAAGTATTTCCTTTTTTTTTTCCATTGTTTTGGAAACTCTTTACTGCTCATATCTTTTGTTTGAACTGGTTGTCCAAATTCAATGGGGTTTTCTGCAAAATGTAGCTTTGCAAATGTTGTTTACAAATCCTAAAAAAAACTGAAAATTTAATATGTCCAACTTGAGACTGATTTTGCTTGACCACACCACATATTTGTATATTTACTTCATGGTTTGAACACGCAATATTTGTTGGACCACCCATGAATGCACTGGTCAGCTTCATAATAATTATCTCAAATAAAATGCCAAATACTAAGCATGCAGTGCGTAGTATTTAGAACGAGGTCAAATGGTACACGCTTGACGTCGTATGCATACTAGCATGCTTAATGTAAATTTGGCATTTTACGTTGTCTGTTTCCCAATATTAATAAGTTTTCATTATCAAACAATGCTTGCAATTAGTATGCAATATAATAAACCAGAAGGAAACAAAATGCAGAGAACTAAAACAAAATAAAAATGATATTGAACCCTAATCACACAAAGGTTAAGAAACAGAAAACTGATACACACAAGCAACAATATTTTTTAATACAAAAACAACTTTTTAAATACAACATCTACAAAATGTACATCTTAAGACATACTATGCTCTCTGAGATTACTATAGCAATTTTATATACACAACTGCACACCAACATAGTCATAATTGCATCTAACAGGAACATGTTTTGTTACATAAAACAACATTCAATTTGAGAACATTTATATATAATTGCCAATTATCATTTTGATAACTCACTGCAAGCTGCTGTTGCCATGAACAAATCCAAGTACAAATTATTTATATTAAAGCTATTCTGTAGTACTAGTACTAGTATAAATACAATCAAAGGTTTATTATTAAGTATATGTACAAAAATGATTTAATTAATGTTCACACATTTCACAGTTGAAACAAACACAAGCATTTTAATGCAATTTTAGAAAGAAAGAACCACATTTTAAATACTGCCATTCCTTTACCAAAAGAAAAGCATTGTATGATATATTGCTTAGTAGCATAGAAAAAAATTGGAATTTTTTGCCCAACTGTATAAAGTTTTGACAAATGTATAAATGAGGTATTTAAGACATGAAATCAGGATATTCAGCCTTATACATTAAATAGAAAACCTGGACAAACTAACTCGGCAACCCTTTCTGATAGGGTAATCACACTACAAGGAATATTGAGAAAAGTAAAATATTGGTATTGAGCACTGTATAGACCACTTGACATGTGACGTCATTGCCCGGCAGTATGCGCACGAATTATGGCAATTTCCATTGTTTTTTGCAGTGTGCCTACGCATCGTAGTTTGCTCAGGGCACATGCATTTTAAATCGCCCACCACATTTCATATTGTACAAGAAAGTCATTGAACAGTGTATCAGTTCGTTTAAGCATATCGATAGACCAGTCCCTCACCTTTGTTGATAAACAATGATGTCAAGTGGTCTATAGCTGTCACTGATACATCTACTTTTTACTTTGAGAAACTATATAGGAGGGTGACTGAACTAAGTAACCAGTATGCAAGTGGTATTTCTTTTATATAAATTACTTTATGAAGCTCAGAAAACTGACATTATAAATTGAGCGAGCAACAATTTACACTCAGGGTGTTGAACCTCTGTATATGCATGAATCAGAAATGATCCCTGCTGGTGCAATCTCTACTGAGTCCTCTATTTTTTTCGTTCCCTTAATATATATTATGTCAGTTTGCTCGAACTTTATAAAGTCATTTAAATTGTCATTTCTTGGGTTTATATCATTTATTTCCAATCCTTGTATGTTAATCAATATTAGATTCATAATTGTCAAATCTCCTAGCTTATTTCCCCCTAAAATATATGCAAGAAAAAAATACAAAATATCGTTCATTCATTGATTCTCAATTAATTCAAACCCTTGCGTAGACTTAAATTATCATACTACAAAAACCCTGTAATGTAAACACACTGTGCATCCAAAAAGGTAGAAAGAAGCACCTTTATTTAGGAACAAAGTAAGGCCCTACATGTATGTTCTACTGAATTCTTTAAATAACCTAGGATATAAAAATCAACTATATGAAAGATAGTACTTTACATGAAGGAAGTATGTTTGGTTTAGAAGGCAATACATATTTTATTTAATATATTGAGGTGAGGCTGTATAATCATGATTTATAAGGCATTACATGTTATGAACAAATGTCTGAATGTTGATAGTACTGGTATAATAATAAAAATAGTACAATTGACTTACTACCATAGACTTATACTAAGAGAACTCACATATCTGCCATTTTTGAGTGTCATTCATGGAAGGCAAAATAGTTTATTGCAAGATTGTTTCACCAGCAAATCTGTTGATTGCAAATGATTGCGGCTTGCTTGCAATCTGCTATAATGTATTGTACCAATCATGTACGCTCATCACTACATATCCTTTGTAACATTCATACTAGAAGATGTCAATTACCATTTTTTGGACTGCTGAGGTACACTATTTTGTCTTCCATAGTAGCAATCCCATATGGTAGATTTTCCACTGCATTTCACATGCGCAATATGGAGTCTTAGATCTCCCATTCTAATTTCAATTCCAAAGAGGACATATATCAAACATTATATACTTCATTAATATATTCTTGTTCATTGATTGGTTAAAAGTGGATCACATGACCAAAAATAGTTTTACCATCAGTACTCCTATCCGTAAATAGTACCTCTAAGCCGTAAATAGTATTTTCAATGTCCCGGATGAGCCGTAAATAGTACCTCCAAGCCGTAAATAGTACTTTTGACCATGCCTTCCGCAGCAAGCGCATTCGATCTTGCGACGGAACAGTTCACGCACGCTAAACTGCCATAGCGTCATTTCGCTGCTGTAATTGGTTAGCCCGATTTTAGGCTATTCGATTTTTTGAAGGGTAGGTTGTGCTTAAATTAGCCGTGCTGTTCACTCAGGATAGAAGCGGGAGAGTCAAAACGTCAAATAATTTTCTTTTAACAAATCAATGAACAAAGAACATATTAATGAAGTATATAAATAAATATATACTGCCTTTATTGAAGTTCTGGTTAAAACTATGGTCCTCGTTGAGATCAATTAATACTATTTTCCTTCGGGCTGCGCCCTCAGGAAAATAGTACTATTGATCTCACCTCGGGCCCATAGTTTTAACCAGAACCTCTCATGGCAGTATATATTTGTATACTATTTGGTGGATGCTAGCTCAGGGTTGCCAAAAATATTCAGCCCAAATCTTGCGTCAAATCATCAAAGATGCCCAAATTTTCTCTTAACAACTGGTTTCTACGGGACATAAAACTACGGAAAGTCACAGTTGCAAATGTTGAAAAGTTATCCATTTTTTTTAAACCACTGACTTCTTAACCATTGGATGTTGTCAAAAGTCACAGGGTTATCTTGAGAAGTTGTCCAATTGAGATACAAAATCATGGGGTTTGACAACCACGAGCTAGCCTAATAAGGTATGTATAAAATGCAATAGTTTCTAATCCAGAAGGGAGTTATCCTGAGTGACATGGACAGGCTCCAGGTGATCTGTGAAGGAGATTACTTATAAAATGGGCTATTTGGAAGTTTCATGTGAGTAAAACCATGAAAGTAAGGCAAAAAAAAAGTCTTTTGTTTGCCCAGACACGACCGACCCAAAAAATTAAAAAACATCAGAAACTTAACAAAAAATGTTTTTAACAATGATATGAAAATAAAGAAAATTATGTTTTTTTCCTATAAAAATGCCAAATGACACTTGAAAGTTAATATTCCTGGCAATCACATCTTTGATTTTTCCCATTTAGCCCTCTCCAACAATATTTTACCATCAATCCACATCATTATAGATATTGAACCAAGCATGACAACAAGTATGGTCTGGGATTTTACCCTTGCAACAAGCATGCATTTATACTGAATTTATACTGAATCTTTATCAAGATTTTGTTGCCAAAGAGATTAAACTTTATATCTGTATATATGGTAATGTTGAAACACATTAAAGTTTGACACAAGTACAAAATGTAAGGCTGAATGTTGTATATTTTCTCTTATCCCACTTGCTGCAACATGTGTACAGATCTAAGACAAAAAAAAGAAAAGAAATCGACCTACCGACCCACTCCTTTCTACCCCATGTCTGGGCAAACAAACACTTTTTTTGGCCTAATGATTGATACAAAAACACTATAAATATACTATAAATAATACTGGTCTGATGCTGTAGCATCATACAGTGCTTCAGCCATGGACTCTTTATCACTATAAATATGAAAGACTTCAAGTTGAACATGCCTAAGCATTATACATAAAAAAACCAGTTGAATACAAGTATTTTACTATGACTCCAAAACTGGGAGTGTAACTTTGGCTACTGATAAACTGCTAAATCTCTCAAAGAAAGTTGGAAATATAAAACAGTTATTCAGATTGATATATAAAATACAGCATCTAGTATCTATCTTTTTTTGTAAATTATATATTGCTTGATGATTTTTGAACATATATGTATCAAACATTAATCTGATAGAAGGTCACAATGGTTATTATTATACATATATATAACTGGGCACTTGTTTGGTTGGAAGGTACAGTATTTATATGATATATCATTGTCTGCATTACATACTGTTGTATCTCAAAAGGCTGCCTTGTGTGATTTTTTTTTATTGTTGTCATATATATTAATTGTGATGAGATACACTGTAAAATTATATGTTAATTTTAAGGTATTATTACAATATTACAATCTCATGTCCATTCATAAAAGAAAGAAGCATGCTGAAATATAAAATAACAATATGAAATACAACAATGATGATCAAAATCACACAAGGCAGCCTTTTGAGATATGACAATATTTGATGCAGACAACGATATATCTTTATTTTCTGATACTTGTCTAAAACATTTAATAAATATCTGCTCTGTAAATTGTCAATACTTTGATTTATCTCCATGACTGGCTCACAAGGCATGTATTCACCTTTTTATGTACCATAGTATCATTCAAAAGGCTTGATTCAACTAGTGAATGCACTAGTCTATGGTGGAAATTGTAAAAGTTATTTTCAAACAGATAGAATTGACAATACACAAGCTATATGCATATTTGCACTGAGTCAATCAGATAAACTTTTGTTTTGAGAGATTTTGGTAAAATAGCACACACTTTTCCTAAAACAATTTGTGAGAGTCCTGCTGGGAAGATTTTATCTTGACAAGCCTGGCACTGCAGTTACCCAACTTTTTGCGCTGTGCCTGGCCTGACCTTAGAATCTTCCTGCGCCACGCTTATTACAAGACTAACCTGGCTATACTTATCTTTATCCCTCACCATGTACACGACTGGATGAAACACTAGGATTCACAACATGCTCATCTATCAGGGCACAGCTCTTTAACCCCAATACATTTGTATATTCATTAAATGACCTTTGAAAATTTAGGTACAAAATTACATACTATGCAACTTGAAGTCAAATTTTGCACTAAGATTGGTTATTGAACTATACTATTGGGATGATGCCATTTGGTCCATAGTGAAACATGAGGTGCACTTCAATTTCATTTCTCTTGTATCTTTAACAGGATCTTTTACAGAAATATATGTGCTCCCAGTGGGAACTCCTTTCCTTATCTTGTCTAAAATTGAGGCCTTGTCCACCTGAACCATTTAGAAAACAAATCCCAACCAGGAGTGTTATGTTTATAAAATTATATCTTACTCAATTGTTATAAACAAAGTATTACCAAATTATCATCAACTCAGTGCAAATTGCAATTCTTTCCTACATCAAACTTTACATATCACTGCTTAAATTTTTAATCCATGATATTCTTCTAAGTACATATTACATTTATTATAAAATGTGACAATGAAAAAAATATAAATAGTCTTATAAAATTAGCTATCTATTATCACCAAGTGCTACCTTAAAAAGAAGTGGCTCTTGATTCTGTTCTTGAATCTGGGTGGTCATCCATATTTGGGGGTGGTTGATTTCGTCTACCGTACTGTGTGTTTCGATCTTGGCGACCTCGGAATTTGACGTACGTACTTGATCTTCTCCATTTTTAAACTTCTCCTTCTCCATCCTGAAAGGATTGCTGGTTGGTATGAGTCGATCACATATCAAGACAATGGCAACCATTACAATGATGAGAATAATGGCGGCTATCAGAACAACCCACCAATTGTCCTGAAAGTGTGTGTGGAAAAAGGTTCGGTAAAAAATTAAAGTTAATAAATTGTGCAAAACATATTATCCTGGGACTATAGTTTGATCAGCTCGTAATCGGTGGGAATTGTTAGGCTTTTAGTTACCCCTACGCCAAAAAGTAGACCCATGTTAAGAGTGATATAGTTGATAGTGTTAAGAGTTAAGTGTTAAGAGTGATAGACCTGTCTGGTCTATAATGTGCATGATAATGATAATGAAATATGATAATGATAATGAAAGTAGACAAGGTATAGAACTTGAAATAGAAATTTATAATTCATGATGCTTCAGGCGAGATGTCACAAAACAATTCTCAAAATAAAATATGTTGATATTAATCCGCAATGTCATACGGCCACCGATTAGGTGCTGATCAAACTTGTTAACTGATGTTACATTTTTCATGGGTTTTGATTTTTCATGGGCTTTGATTTTTCATGTTAGAAAAATTCATTGGCCTGATATGATGGAGACATTTTATGGGGGTGGGGGTGGGTGGGGGAGGTGTAAAATTTCCTGGAGGAAGAATGAGTTGTAAGTCTGAAATAAGAGTTGTATTCATTTGCAAGCTGTTTCACAATTATGGTAAGTTCTATGAATTCTCTTTTGTAAATCTGATTCAAGAATTAGTATCCATTTGTATGGCACAAACTTTTTTTCCAAGTTAGGAATAATTTTTGAGGCCTAAGTGGTTGCTTGCATTCAAATAACTTAATAAACCTACCGTAAGCCAGCTTCTGAGTGCATCAAGGATCTCTGGCTCATCACTGAAGAAGATTCTACGGATGATGCTTGTAAGAGGACCATCCTCATTGGCCAGCCTACATTCATTGAAGACATCACAGTAACCCATATAGTTGTTACAAGGAGACCCAGTGGCTATAAATGTTGGGTCATTTTCACCTGGTGGTATGTTGAGGCGATATGAAGGTACACAAGACTGTGGTTGATCTGTTTAAAAAAACCAGAATATATGTTTACAAGATGAATAGATGCCTATCTAATTACTTGTCCAGAACACTGCTCTTAAGCTTCCCTCATTAATGTTCATGAGACCTTCATTTTACACAAGGGGAACATTACATTTCTTTTGAAAACTTACAGCGTGACATGGGATTTTCAAACCAAACTGACATCAAAATATGGGAGTAAGAAACAATAAAATACATCAAAAATCTTCATAACTTTAGAATCAAGTATGCTAGACCTTTGGTGTTTTCAGTGTATGATAGTCTAAGGTATAAGCTAATAATTGTGACCTGCCCCCACGAAATGAGTGTGAAGTAGCAAGTTGGGAGTTTTGAGACATTCCAACAGTTGAGTTGCTGTTCTTTGTTTGAAGACACCTCTATTGAAAGTGTATGTCCTTTGTGAATGGGGACATAATTGCAGACAGAGTAAAGCATAGAGTCCTTATTCACAAAGGACATACCACTGACTATACAGGTGTCTTTAAACAAAGAACAGCGACTCAACAATTGGAAGGTCTTGAAACCACCAACTTTCGACTTTACGGTCATTTTGTGGGAACAGGTCACAATACAGTAACTCAATTTTCAAGAATGCCTCCTTTGGTCCCCATGGAGCAGATTGTGTCACATAGGCCTATATTGTAAAGCTTATTCTGAAGAGAGTTTGCTTGTCCAATATCTCAAAAGTTAATCATGCCGACTCAACAGCTCATTTGTGATGGTTAGCCACATATTACCATAATCATCAAACACACTGATGTGTGTACTTACTTGGGGGCTGACAACAGACTTGACATAGGGCAGCTTTCTCACCACTGCACTGACATGGTTCCAAGTTGTTTCCATATGAACATATGCTGAGACTGCAGTTCTGTAATCACAGAAAAAAAATTTGAAAAATAGCAATAATTTCCAAGTAACTTAACATTTCAATTTCAACCAGAATTATTTTTTTATTTAAAAGCCATAATGTATGATTTCCACCATATTTTAATTTTGTTATTTTTTACTCAAAATGCTGAAATAATATTAGTAACAACTGGCAGGAAGTGAGTGGTTTCTCTCCATTGTAAGTCAAAATAACAAGGTAAAGTGAAAGAAACCCCACTTGGAATTTTGACCACTCAACATGTAGTTCTATGAAGTCTGATACAACATTATGTCAAGATTGCTCTTCTGCCCTGACAAACAACAGATTTGGCTGATTCCATCTAGGTGTAAGGACATGTGTAAACATTACAAATATACATGTGTAAACATTACAAATATACCAAAAAAATCAGGATTGAACAAAATAACCAATTTCATATTATATGATTATACATTTAATGGCTTTAATCAAATTTGAAATTGATAATACAGCCAAAATGTTACATTGAATATAGTGTTATATCAAGGTCTGAATGATTTTTTATTCATTATGCCAGCAACCTTTGTTCAACCTCCAATGTAGGTCAGGGAAATATCCATATGTTTATTCATTATGGTGTGATCAATACCTACGGAATTGTCTATGGCTCAATGGATAGAAAATCCAGACTTCGCACACATCATGCTGTAATAAAACATTTTTGACATCCCTTCTTTACTAGTTAACAAAAATTATTTAAATTTTTAAGATACACCCTGTATCATTTAGTTGACATGAATTCTGTAATCTCATTGGTCAAACACCAATTGGATAAAAATTACCTGCCTACTCCTCATTAATATTTATTACATAACACAGACAGGCAATATTTACCTCATTACCTGCGTATTCCTAAGTTAACACCCATGCGTATGCATAACATGATGCATGCGATATCCTATAGCCAAAATAAAAATTTCTCGATCATGAGAGGATGTACCTTCTGCGTCAGCATACTTTTCATAGCATAACATGATCGCGCGACCTGCATGACCGAACCTTGACCTTGCCTAGCAACGACCGTGTGGTTGGTCAATTCTCAAAAAGCTGTGTTTGCGCCGTAAGCGCCGGTATTTGCTTAGTACGCTTGGCGCAAATAACTGTCCGTACCCAAGTTGGCTCTCATGATCGAGAATTTAAAGGAAATCTGTACCATAAACTAATCAATGGCTAATATAGTTATATACCCTTTTAATCCTTCGTTTCTGCGATTCATGGAAGCCGCCATGATAGCTGCTTGCGAATCCTTTCTGCCACAAGCGGTAGTGTAACCTTTCACACAGACCCTCGGCTACCTTCGTCGAGCGTGTGTTGCTTTATGGCATTCGCGACCCCCACAGCGAATTTTGTTTTTTGTGCTGTTTTACACTTTTCGTTCTCAAAAGACATTGTTGATCATAAATATTACTTAAAATACATTTTTTTATGTTCTTCTGTAGTTTTATGGGTAAAAATGGTCGCATTTTCTTTTGAACGAATGTTGAATCTGAACTTTGGTAGTATTCGCCCGTGTCACCAAAGTTCACGAGGGACGAGGCTTATGCGCAGGATTTCGCTGGTTTCAAAATCGGGTACCGTTACAGCGTAATAAAAATACATCGGGTATCAATATGGCAGCCACCATGGATTGCAAACTGACGGCCGATTGTCGTAAGGAATTAAGAATTTCTCCTTTATTTGGACGTATATAAGCGTGGGACTTTTACTGTTTGTCGTTTTATTATTACTGCAACTATATAGCCATTGATTAGTTTATGGTACAGATTTCCTTTAATATTTTGGCTATAATACGGACGCATACTTCACATGCAGTATGGCTGCACAGATTAAAAAGCAAGAAAGAAATTAGCCTACTTTTCAGTAAGATTATCAAACTAAATTCCTTCACCAAAATTTGCCAACAAGTCAGAAGATAGTAGATTTTCATGTTCACTGAATGATAAAATAAAAGCCTTCAGCTTCATGGAGTACAGCACCAGACCACAGATATTTCCACATATTTCATGAACAAGCAGAGGGTAACTACTAGTAGTGCACATATAACTTACCCCATTTTCACATCGCAGCCTGCCATCATTACACGTTTCCCCTTCATTTATAATTGCAGGAGTCGGGCAATCAACACTGTTTCCAGTAAGCTTTGGTTAAGGAAAACAGTACTTAATGAAGTGTGTTATAAATCAGCATGTTTTAACCATAGCGACTAGTGAGTCTCTATAATCAAAGACAAAATTTAAAAAAAAACTAGTTTTCGTCTGACATCATCTGTCAATCAAATTTGGGCATTGTTTGTTTACAAGTGTCGTGATGATGAGTTACTGAACACGACGGTAAAACAGGGTGCCTTATGGTTAATTTTGTACCTTCGAATACACAAACTGTCTCAAAAGTTAGGTCTTCATAGATAGATTGTTCATTTAATGCTACCATCACATTTTAGGATCAAGCCACTTTAATACATATTTGACAATTTAGTGTAGTATTCATAAAATCTCAGGTTTTTAGGGTGACTTCTGTGGAATTCTTACATTGTAAGCCTAAATAAAAAATGCTTGATTGGCGTAACATAAAAATGAATTATGGTAGGTAGGTAGGGATTATTTTACACACATTTTTAAAGCAGTAAATTGCGTTTCATAAAGGCCTTGGAACTTTTTTTTTAATTCAATTTTTTTTTTTTTTTTTTTTCTTGACAAAAAGTCTAGAGTCGGGCCTAGGTTGGCCGAGTTACGCCAATCAAACAATTTGTTTTCAAAGGCCTTAGTGACAGTGCAAAAATATGAATCATAGTACTACAGCATATTTCAAATTTAATTTCACATACAAGGAGTGACATAAGTGTTTGGTAATAACAACAAAGGATATGTACAGAGTGACTGTGCTTGGCAATCTTCTTCTTTAAAACACTCCACTGTGTTATTATGAGGTAAACAAGTGTCAGGATTACAGCAGGCACCTTGCGATGGGCTGTCAAAGTAAAAGGAATAAAATTATTGCAAATTAAACAGAATTGTATCATATTTGAAAACAAAATATTAAGAAGAGTACTAACCTTTTTTTTACTTACACTTGATGAATGGTGGCCAAATTATATTCCATCATTCCTACATAAAGTCAGCTTTATTGGTAGATTACTGTTCAATAAATTTACTATCAACGCTTTTTAGTTTTTATCATCCCAACGACGCTTATACGGTGCAATGCGTTATATGACCCTTTGCATCTTTGCCATACATTGTGTGTCATGCATGTGCAGGGAAGAGACTGCTTCCTAGTGAATTGTGTGTGCACTGTCTCTTAGACACAGTAATAGGCTTGTGCAATATTGGCTGGAAAATTTCCACAACTTGAACCAAATTAGCACATACATATTCATACATACACACCCTGACAGAAATAGTGATTGCATAGTTCAGGTGAGACAAAAATAAGATAAACAAACAAGAAACACCTTTTGGCATGTTGTACTGTACCTGCAATAATTAGGAGTATTCCCTTTGAGTTTGCAAGCAAGAGTATTGTCCGAGTTGTCGTTCTGAGCATGACAACATTTATCATCACATATATCCTCAAACCCACAGTCACACTCCTCATCTTCCTCCACAATGCCATTACCACATACTGTTATGCTGGACTTCTCTGTAACAATAATAATTGTGTTAAACAAATATAAATTAACAATGCTAGTATAGGGTTAGTGTGCTGTAACACCGTTCTTATAATTAAAGTCCCATTCAGTGATCCTAGGGCAAGTGTAAAAAAATAAAATTGTTAATAATTTGCTTAAAAGTGAAGGATAAGTCATTCAAATTGTCATTTGGTACTTTTGGAATGAAACATTTGGCAAAAAATGAAGAAAACAACAGTATTGACAAAGTTCAAGCTCCATTCAAATGGAGCTAATCAAATGCCTTATTTTGTCTTGAATACATGGCTTTTGGCTGAACCACTAGCAGGCTATGACAATGACAAAGGTACCAAAATCTGAATTTTGATAATTTTTACGATCATCCTGATGAGAAAATCACTGAATGGGCCTTTATAACAAGTCCCTAATGCTGATGAGGTGAACATGGATATCATATTGATATCACATACTATAAAACTATGAAAGCGAGGTCAAGAATAGTGTCATATGATGATTTTGTTATTTATAACCACATGATGACCATTCTTGACCTCACTTTCTTGTATTATAAAATTATATTTTGTGGTATCGATGTGATATCCATTAAAAAAAATAAAAATAAATGTAGACATTTATATAGCGCTTTATGCCGTAAACAGCCTCAAAGCGCTTTACATTTATTCCGCCGTCATTAGAATATGCCGGAACCATGTTTGCAGCCTACAAGTGGCGCACGGTTCATCAGTATAACGACTGTGACTACCCCTAACAGCTTCCCATTGCACCTGGGTGGGGTGAGGCAAGCGAGGCAAAGCGCCTTGCCCAAGGGCGCAACACGGTGGTGGGACGGGGAATCGAACCCACGCATGTCGAGCAAACTCTCAGATTATGAGTCCAAGGCCGTAACCACTGAGCCACCGTGCCCTCACATATTTACCCCATCAACACTAAGAAGGTACCAACTATAAGAACAATTATCTATAAATGACAAATTGCTTAAAAATTGACTAATTGTACTACAACAAAAGAAACCTTTTAACATTTTATATACAAGCATGTATTGAAAAACTACAACAAACAAACCCCTTAAAATTGATGAAAACATAAAACAGTATATGGATACCTCCCAAACATCCCCAAAACCAACAATGCCATTATGCAAGAAAATTGTGAACCCATCAATATCAAATCCCATCTTCAGATGTCTACGGCCATACCACGTTAAATACACCACACGGCATGGCATGGGCGTTTTTGTCATTTTTCCAACGAAAAATTGGAGAGGGGCATTTATTAGACGGGGAATGTTTAGTACAAACAATACGGTATAATATTGTCTGATAAATGTACAAACATATCAGTTAGGATACTTACCTACAAGACACCATGGCTTACTCCTATCATTGAACAAGGAGTTCAATACTTCCGTTATGTCACTATTACTGCATACTGATACAACGCCATTGTTTGGTTTATCAGCTGCTGATGCATGAGCAAACATCAGGTAGTTACCTTGGTCTCCTCCTGGTGTGCACTCTGTTGTGTCAGGATCATGCTGCAATTATTATCACAAATTTACAAACTTTTAAACACATTTCTACAAGGATCATTAAAACTGAAGAAAATTTGGTACATTTTACTTTATATAACTAATACAAAGATTCTGTTGTGTCAGGATCATGCTGCAATTATCATCACAAATTTACAAACTTTTAAACACATTTCTATAAGGATCATTAAAATGAAAATTTGGTACATTTTACTTTATATAACTAATACAAAGATTCTTGTCATTTGATTGTTCAATTACTATTGATTATTTTTGCTGTATTTAGAAAAAGACTATTGCACTCCACGCAAGTGCAATAGTCCGTTTTCCATTGCACTCACGCGCAGCTACCTTGGCAACCCTGATATATGTGTGCGTATAGCAAGCACGGTGATCACCCCAACTCGCCAATTATAGGTGTGGGTGCCACTTTGAAAAAATCAATATAGCTTATCTATTTTTCAATTGATTTTGTTTTCCTGGTGATTTATAAAATTAAGGGGAAGAAAAGGAATTTATTACGAGTTATATAAAACAAATGGAACAGTCCATATTTCACCTCATGAAAATATTCTTACTATTGAACTCAATTTGTAGAATATTTGGACAATGTCCATTGGACATACATGAAATATACTCACAACTTCAGACAATTCAGAACATTGTATTATTCTTTAGAAAACTGTACCAATGTATTTTCAAAAAATTAAGCTTCATAAAATGACATAATATCTTAACTTACAAATGAGCCAAAGGTGTGTCCAAGTTCATGTGCAAATGTAAGATGTGAGACAGCAGGTGGTACATATGAACCATAGTTGTTGAGTGTCACTATGCCTGTATTCAGAGTAGACCCTGACACTGATCTGTCATAGGCTGAACAAACACCTCCATCACTGTTGGCTGTAATACACAATTATACAAGAGAAAGGATACCACGGGATGAATTGAATTTACAAGAAATAGCTTGTATGTGCTTTCAATAAAGAATTGTTAAATTTCTGCACTATACGAAAATGATATTGGTAATTTAAAGAGTAGACTGAGCCAACAGAATAAAATATTATTTGGCATTGGCAAGAAATTTTTTACCACAATGATAGGAAAATGCAATACTTCAGGTTCTTTCATGATCCCACTGGGCTATCCTACTGAATGGAGCTCGTATACTTCAACCACCTTGGATGACACTATAGGCAAAATATCTCATTCTCAATCATGGGAGTACATACCTTCTGCGTACTGTTGCATCAGCATACTTTTCATGGAATAACACAATCGCACAGCCATGATTGGTCAATTCTCAAAAGATGTGTTGCTCTGTAAATGTGTGGTCTTTGCATAGTACGCTCGATGGCCGATGCACACATCTGTGCATACCCAAGTTGGCTCTCATGATCAAGAATTAAATATTTTGCCTATAAATAACCTAATTTCAGTGAAAATATCCCATTTTAGTTTCATTACATCATGTTACCTTTGTCATTTGCAATGACTTACTTTTGGGATATCTATACAAAACAGAAAATAATATAACACAAAACAGATATTTCATAGCACATTGAATTAAACTTACTTGCACTTGATGCAATCCAGGCTAGACCCAGCACACCATTGGAGAAGTCACGGTTGGTGAATGTATATGAAGCGCAGTAGTCCGTCCAATCACCTTCTGAAGCCAGATCTAAATACTTCTCTACACCAATATAGTCACTGGCAAATTTATAGTTAGGATCCCTCTTATCATCTGGGGACCAAACCTTTAAAAGTTTAACAAAAACAACCAATCAAATTAACAATCAAACACACTAAATTAATGGAACTGAAAATGCATGGAGATGACAAACTGGCTGACATATCTAAACGCATCCCAAAAAGAAAGTATCCAGTTTTATTTTGGTCCATAAGTCAAAGATGTGGTCTTAAATCAAGACCTACTAAAAGTATGTTACAGATGAATTTATTCCGCACAGTTTGGTACCTCATTTGTCCAAATCGATGCAGAATTAATGACACAGTGATCTTTTAAATGTAGTCACTTCAATTTTTAAAGTTGCAGTAATTCCTATTGATGTTGTTTTCCTGCTTCTCAAGATTCTTCACAAAGGTACTGTTTGACTCCACTTCATGTGTTTTATTCAATACAAATACTCTTTTACTCCTTCCTCAATGTTTTCCCGTTCACTCTTCACAGTCCATATCTGGTATGTCCTCCTGCTGCATCAATGATTGCCAGACATCTGCGGCCCATGCTCTCAGCGAGACTCCTGATGCGCCCTGGCCTTGATCCATCGCTGTCCATATTGAGTAGCAGTACCAAATCAATAGGCATTTACTGCAACCTTTGAAATTGAGGTGATTGCATTCAAAAGGTCGTTGTGTCATCAATTCTGCATCAATTTAGACCAATGGGGTATCAAACTCTGCGGAATAACTTGATCTGTAACATACTTTTGGTAGGTCTTGATTCAAGACCACATCTTTGACTTATGGACCAAAATCAAACTGGATACTTTCTTTTTGGGATGCGTTTACATCATTTTTATACAACCTGCACTAGAAAGTATTCAATGCAATATGTGACCTGCTCCCACAAAATGAGCTTAAAGTCGCAAGTTGGTATCTGAGTCGGTGTTCTTTATTTTGACATTCACCTTACAAGAAAGTACAGTATGTCTTTATGAATGGGGCATTCTGCAAACCAGTGGTATGTCCTTTGTCAATGGAGCACAACATGCACAGTTGGGTATTTTCAAAGAACATACTACTGGCTTGTACAAGTGCCGTCAAACAAAGAACATCAACTCAACAGCTAGGCCTTGAAACTACCAACTTGCAACTTTGCGTTCATTTTGTGGGAGCAGGTTACGTATGTGATGTGACCAAGCAAAATGGGTTGTTGTTGTTGCTAAACTTGATTTTCACTTTGGGCTAAAGTGTTGGTCAATTTCTTCTGTATTTTTTTGTTTTTTGAAATGTCCTAATAATCATATCCCAGTAAGGGCTCATATTGAAATACCCTACCACGTTTTCACACAGAAAGAAGGCAGGATTCCCTCGCTAAGCGCGTGCCTCAGGAAAGCTTGGTCATAAAACGGATGGATTATTTGCATCAGTGATACACCCTGCCCAGGATTTTAACAAAAGAAGGCTAGCACAGGAAAGCTGCAGGATGGCGCACACCTTCCTGTGTAAGGGAATTTCAATATGAGCCCTAAAGTAGGTAATAGGGATATGCATCCTGCACAAGAACAAATAAACACAATGACTGAACAATTGAGCAATCATTCCCCATTGTGTTTATTTGTTGTCTTCTTTACTTGTAACACTTTGGGTTTGTAAACTGATCTTTCTTTCTTATATCCCAGTAATAGGTTTTTTTAAAAGCTGGGTAAAGTTGTATGTTTTAATTACTTTTGCTTCTATTGAACAGTATGTTTTAATTACTTTTGCTTCTATTGAACAGTATGTTTTAATTACTTTTGCTTCTATTGAACAGTATGTTTCAATTACTTTTGCTTCTATTGAACAGTTAGCAATGCATACTAGTTCAATATGTCCTGGCTGTTTAATAGCAGTAACAGTAAATTAAATGTAAGACTTTATCCAAAAAAATGTGTTTTTATCCAGTCCATATATTAAATGAAGACAATCTGCGTGTTTACACTGAGCACTCTGTATTTTTACTCTGTATTACCTGGTAACCCACAATCCGATTCAGGCAACAACAACCACATTTCTACAGATACTTAAAATAAGGGTTGTGGTATGTACCGGAAGTACTGAAAATATTTTCCCGACTCCCAAGCTGCTTTTAAGGTTATGTGATACATTAAATGTACATAAAAGAAGTTCAACAACCAGCAACCGCTAACCGTTGTGTTTCCACCGGCACTGGGTGTCACACCACATGGTCTACCTCATGAGGTGGATCATGGTTGCCGGGTGTCCACGCCGCATCACTCTGAACCGATCTGTTTCCACTGGGCACATTAACCGGTAACACTCTAAACTAAACCGCATTACCCACCAACCGTTCCCCAGTAGAAACATGCAGAATGATAACCGATGTATGGAACAAGTAACTCATTTTGCTTGATCATGCCAAATGTGATAAATGCAAGAAATGACTCCTTAATCTTCTGCTTTTTGGTCTAAAGTTAGACCTAGTCTAAGTGGAATTTTGTCCCAGGAGAAAGGACATTTTCCTTTACATTTGCTTAAGTTATTTTGTATTATTTTTGAACTTTGCATTTAAATCTTTAGAATTTGCTAGCTACTCTAAGAAAGAAATAAGAGTAAAGGACCATTTCTGATGGAACTAAATTCCTAAAAACTCTTGTGTGCATATGGACCTTACAGGCGCATATTAAACCTTTATGTCCGTATGCACAAAACACACATTAGACCCGGTCTAACTTGTTCTGTGCATACAGACCTTAGTTCTTTGTACATAAACTCACCCTTAATCTGGAGATGGCAAAGTTGATATTCCTAAATCTATCAAAAGTAGTGGACTTGTATATATAGTCTGCTGCCTTCACATGATTTAGTACGTAGGACACCACAGCATCACGACTACCGAATCTGTGATAAGAACAATCACAAGATGTTCAAATAAGTCTGGTATATCATTTATAAGTGCAATAAGCTCAACAACAAAACACAGAATAAAGCTCCAATATCATACTAAAGTTTGTTCGGTTTATACATGGAAGAAAGAGATGAGAAGGAACCACAACGACTTCGATCGGCCAAGTTTTAATCCGCTTATCTATTGACGCATGAAAAGAAAAGCTATCAATGGTACTTACTTTCATGTATGATCCATTTACCGCGATCGATGCTTGGCAAAATCATTACTGGAAAAATTTATAACAAACCCATCCACGAACAAACAAACGCTACCCAGAAGTAAGATTATGGAATTTCACTGATGCTCTGAACATGTATAGTAGCTTTGTTTTGGGATCTACAGTCAAACTGTTTTCTTGATCGTGTTGTGTAGAAAATGTCCTATAAAACATCGAAAAGGTAATCAAAATCGGCCGTTTTTTTTTGAGTTTCATCTTTAGCAAATAAGGTAAGATTTTGGTGTCTTTTTCGATAAAAAATAGATGTAAAATGTTCTTAAATGATAAAAATTGTTCCGATTGAGTCCGGTACATAAAACCTGTTTAATTAAATAGTTTATATGTGTATAATCGTAACTAGCTAACTCGTTTCAGTGCCAAAGACTGCCAACTCTGAGAAAAAAGTCATCAAAGTTCGGAAAAATTGGGCAAAATGGAAGAAAAAGATGTAGGCCATCAATGACCGATGATCACGTCACCAGAGAAAATCCTATAGGGTGCTTGCACGGAAGGTCATTAGTTCAAATCATCCTTCACACACGCTCCAGAAGACATGCAAATACATGGAATACAATACCAATCACCTATTTAACGCGTGGTATTGATCAAAGTAAATCCTCATGAATAACAATGTCAACTAAATGTCGGTAAAGGGAGTGGACAAAGTGAATGCGTTCGTTGTGGTTCCTTCTTATCTCTTTCTTCCATGGTTTATATAAGGTGCAAAAAATTAGACTCATAACTCTGTGTATTGATATAGAATGGCATGCATGCAGAAGGGCGCAATGCTTTACGCTAGTTGTGCGTTGCGTAATGCGTGACTGTGGCGCACGCTTATGAGAATTTTAGTGATGCACGCAGTAACAAAAGCCAAATAATTTCCGCCTTATATAAGCCGAACAAACTGTATGATCAGCTCGTAATAGGCAGGAATCATAACATAGTGGATTGAGATAGATGGCATACACACAGTACAGCTGGGCGCAGCACCTATCTAAACTGTGCACTGCGTATACTGTCGCGCAATTTGTGAATTGACTTGGGCATAAGTTGGGACTATATTGATGAGTGCAGTAAAAGAAACCTTAATAAATAGGCACACAGCTTGTTTGTAGGTAGGGCAGAGGCTGTGGCTCTTACATATACTAGAGATCGATTATTTGAATACCAAAGTGACATAGCATCTTACCGTTTATAGAACACATGGTCTGTCTGAATGTAAAGAGGACATGTCTGCTTATCTATTTTCTGATTATTACTTTGACGACGTTGCCGGCTATTACCTTGGTTAGATTCTTGCTCCTGTATATTCATATAACAAAGAACATTAACTGAATTTTAAAACAGCTTTCTTTGATTCTTATTTTAGATATGAGCTCCTTGATCACCTACACTTGTCAGCCAGAATACATAACTTACATGAATTCTATCATCACTCTAATCAATCATGAAATATGCACTAAGTTAAAGGTCACAGGTTTTGGTTGGTATAACATTGGTGTTATATAGAAAAATATATAGTTGATAGTTATCTTTCTTTATTGAATGTACAACAGCTTCAGTAACAAGCACTGCTTTCCAAACAGGCCCTTATACAAAATACAAACCCAATCTCATCCACTCAGGCCAAAGTCAGATATTTTGAAAATTGAGTTACTACCATTACTAACTTGCTCAGTATATACAATTACTGATGTTGAATATCACCAGGTCTCTAAAATAAAGTTATGAACCTTTTATATGTATATTTTCTTGTGTTTTTTATTGCTTTTTTTCTTCTCACTTTTTGCCTTTATCTCAGTTTCATTATTGGACCTGATCTAGTCACATATTATATAATATATTCTAACATTTACACAAAATGTCCATATTACAAACAAAATAGGATCAAGTAACTCGAAATACATGTACAACAAAAAGTTATGTGATAACAATGGAATTGTACAATGGCATTGTATGAGTACAGAATGAACAGGATTTTGATACACTTTTAATTGGAATTGGCCTATTGAAATATCCTTTCACTAGTCTATCATATTATGAAAGATGCACATATCTTGTATCTGAAAGCGAAAGGGATAGTATCCGAAAGTTAACCCTTCTTATCTTAAAATGAATTTGTCATTTTTCTATCTCTTCAATATTCTTAAAATACCATTAATTTTATGTATCATAATGGACTTGCCATTCTTCTTGACAACTAACTGTGGGTGTTGGACTAAAGTACTTTGAATCAAAGCTCATCCAACCAATTGGTTTTGGACAATGTTCTGTTTTCCCGTAACTGGAGCTTATAAATGGACGTCAACTTCATGGCATAGCATGAATCAAACTTACACTTTCTTTGTCTTGATCTGGTTCTTTCTTCACCTTTTCCTGCATTCGTTTCAGTATGTCCCCCATGACACCACATCCACTACCCATCAAGGAACTCTTGTCCACATGTTTGTCAGAGTACATGACCGAATGGAAGTCTGCACTGTCAAAATATAGCTTGGCTGGTTCCAATGTATAAGCATCGCCCTTGGAGTATATGCGACCATTGAGGGTTCCATTTGTGATGGTGCCATGACAGTAACTCCCTGGCTCATCTGTAACATAGTAACAGAGATTGAAAGCATCTAATTAGTAATTAAAGCAGATTCAACCCATCATGGGACGTTTTCCCAACAAATCCAGGCAGCCGGTCAATCATCTGCCAGTCATGCATAGCGTGATATACATGACTGCCCGGTAGCCTGAATTTGTTTGGTCCCACGATGGGTTAAATCTGCTATCATATGATTATTTTCCTAATCTACATACATATTATAAATAACAAAGTTTGCTTTTGCTGCTTGTATTAAGGTGACTGTGTTCCTGATAGGGCATAATGTGTGCATGTACTGGTAATTGTTTGGACAATTTGTATACATGATTAAAATAAAACAAACAAACAAACAAACAAATAAACACACAAACAAACAAACAAACAAACAAGCAAATATACAAATACATAAAATGTACCTAAACTGGTCAAAACTATGGCAGAATAATTTTCTACAATATCAATTCATTTTATTATCATTAGGGCAAGATCAAAGTAATTTATCACAGATGTGCGCACTTTCCCCGCCAACACCATGTAAAAATATTGGTTCCTCTGGCTATATCATATGGTTCACAATGTTATGTATGACTACATGAGGAAAACTGTTGTGATCTGATTTCATTCAAAATAATAGTCCCAAATAACACCAAACTTGTTGCTTTGGAGTAAACATCATAAACACATATTATTGTTATTAATATTATAACATCATTATCAGTATGATCAACACAGTGTACAAATGTAGCTTCGTTGGTTAATTATTTAATGAATATGTCACTGTGTTATAGTATACTGCACTGTTTAGAATACAATTCGAATTTATGCTGTAGAGTACATAATTATCCCCAATTAAAGCACAGATGAATCAGATCAGGTATACAGCTCTAATCAATCAACCTGTTTTCATTAAGTGTAAATGGCCATGGTATTCATGGCAACAAATTATATTGCATGATTTATATTCACTCATTAACAAAACTTTGGGGCTGTTTGTTTTGTGTCTGTGCATGTATTGTGAATGTATATACCTAGGTGTGAACATAAACAGTAAATAAAAGAATATGTCATGACAGTTAATGTGAAAGATTTGACAGTGCCCTATCCTTGACATGAAATCAATAAACTGGTGGAACAATGTTATATTGATTACGACTACATGTTCCGATCAATAGTATAATTTTGGATTATCAGTCATCTTCATTTATCATTGTTATTATTATAATTCAAGTGGTGCTTTCTCTCGCCCCTTTTCTCAGTTTTTTGCAAATGAATTATAAAAAGAAGCAGTGGCGTAGATTTCTTTTTGACATTGGGGGATGGGGTTGGAAGTATAGTTAATCAAGAACCTTTTGGCAACAGAATAAGTCTATGGTACAAATGCGTACAAATGGGGGCTGAAATGGCCAAATATGAGGTTAATTTGGTCAGAAACCCACATACAGACCTCAACATGGGGGGGCTGATTGTATGGACCATCCCCCCTGGCAAAATATTGGGGGATTTATCCACCCCCATCCACCCGGGATCTACGCCTATGAAAGGAAGCCTACATAAATGCGTAAGCTATACCCTTGTATGATACAGCCACATTCAACGTATTACAAATAAAAATATGGGTGGATAAAACCAGCTGTAAATAGTGATATTATTTCTTTGCTGCCTCAATGACCCAACCGTACTCAAATCAGTAATGAGCCATTACTATTCTATAGCCTATATACATGCTTCAATACCCCAACAGCAGGTATGGCAATCACAAAGTAATTAATTAACTTGTAATGAATGATATATATACGATGTAAATAATTGAACTCCGAAATACTACTCGGACACCTGCTTGTTACAGCATATATTTTAATTTGGCTTGCAGTGATTTGCTGTTTGCTATGGCAAATCAATACAAGCTAACAAAGTACCCAACAACAACAACAACAACAACAACAACAATACTCTGAAATCAACAACTGACCTTTCCAACATAGTTTTTACAAGTGAAAATTTCTGAAGTCAAATTTGACCACTTCACGTTGACATAACAGTGCATAATCTGAAAGGTGGGCGTAACAAATTGGATTGGACAGTTATACAGGCCTATATACATTGTAGTATACAATGTAGGTAATTATGGTGTGGCAGATGATAATATAAACTATAGTAGTTCTGGGAAAATGTCAACATTTTTCTTCTTTTTTTTTGGTAGAAATTTATTCAGCATAAAATTGCATTACTTCATTGATATTTATTCATACACTCCTATATCAAAGCAGTCAATCAGAAAAGCTGTTAGACAAGTACGAAACATGCATTGATTGTGTATATGGTGCACTCCACACTTTCTAGATGCGTGTCTTTAGAACACAAATATGCAATTTTCATCCATTTTGATATTTTGAGTAAGTTGTTATGGCGGACCGAAAAAAATTGGCATGGAAAATAAATTTTGACGCTTTCTCAAAAACTGCTCATTTTTGCAGAAATCTGCCATGCTAGTTGGATTCCTTGTGTCATTTCCTTTCTGAAAATGTATACTTTTATGTACTTATCATCATTACTTTTAAAAATACAACACAAAATAATGTTTAAAATTTCCGACTTTGAGTGATCCTGTGTGCCCCCTTAATCAGACATATATATTCATATATTAATTCTCTTTCCAGTATCATGAGTACAGTTCTAGTTGCAATGACAAATAGATAGGCCTAATAATAAATTATGCCATACCCACTGAACAAGAAAATAAACATGGGATGATCCATTACAGTTCATTGCTCACATATGCAGTCACCTTTACAACGAAAACAATGCCATGAAAACAGAGTTCACTGATTCCTTTGTTAAAGATCCCACAATGTAGCAATTATGACTATTTTAGTATTTATGTGCATTATGACTCATATTCAATATCCTTCTTTGATAAAATAATGTCATAATATCACACAAATTTAAGGATTGCATTATTGGATGTTTTGATATTTCAATAATCAAGTGTATTTTGTGGAAATATTTACTATTTAAAATCTTATTGTGGAGTTGTTATAAAACATTTTTGGTTCATTTCTAATGCCAAAGAAGCTACATTATGTACTGTAGGTCTAATAAGGCCAAAAAAAAAATGTTGTGTTGCCCTCCGCGGCCGGTACAAAATCACGAAAATCTGGGACCGGGTTTTTTTATATTTTTTTATTTTTTTAATTTTTTTTTAACAAATGATTTTTTTTTATCATACATGTACCCCCAAGCCTATTCCCAGATCCATAACGTTCACTAAAAAGATTGTGCCCCAAGCCAGCACTTTAATTGGATAGTAGGACTGACTCATTGAATCCCAACAACATGGATGTTTAGGCCCTTCCCAATTGATTTTGAGTTTCCTATTTCCCACCCGCATCAAAAATTGAAAATTGCAAAATATTTAATTATTTGATTTTTCTCTCTGTCATTTTCTCTGTTAAATGACATTTTTGTTACATTAATTTGCTACTTTCTTACTTAAATCATGAATCCTGAACAAACAAATAACACATATTATTAATTATCAATGTATAAAATCAACCATAATTGCAATATGATCTGCAGTGCCAAAATGTACCATGCAGGATGTTCATGTTGATATTGGGCTGTGACCACTTGTTTCAAAATGAAGAAAATAATAAGTAATAAATAACTAATAATTAAGTTACCTCATGCCTATTTTAAAATCTTTAAATAGTAAACTAAGAATTAATTGTGAAGGGCCTTAATATTAATATTTACTTCAATAAAATATTCAACATTGGGTAGAAAATACAGCCAATATTAAGCATATGCCTCTCTTCACTCATGTTACTGTGAAATAGTAGGTATCAAATGGTTCAGTTGCTAAAAAAAAAAAAAAAAAAAAAAAATCCGGCCGGGTGTACTACCAGATTTTAGGCTTGGGAGGGCAACACAACAATTTTTTTTTTTTGCCTAATAAATAAATGGGTGGCCCAGATTAAGGACCACCCATTCATATAGAGATTTAAAAATCATTATAGGGATTTAAATCACCTACTTTCACATTATCTATTTTGGCTGTTATACTTGTTTCATACTATTTTTTATTAAAGCCATATAATAACATTTCTTTAAAAATAGATTAGTATTTATTTTCCATAAAATGTTAGCTTTTACTGTCAGATATGTCCCTTTTAATTTTGAGCCGAACAAGTGAGGTAAAGCAAAAAAATTGGAATTTACTACTAGCGCCAATGCATGTTACTCCGGAGGTTGTAATACAGTACGATCCTCTGGCGTGTGTGTTTGTCCCGCACACTGTGTACGTAGTACTGTGTTATGAACAACACATACGCGTTCAACAAATATTTCTATCGTAATAATAAAACGATGGTTCCGGCGTTTTTTTCAAAATCACAGATTTTGACAACTAAAGTCTTGATTTTTGCAGAGAATCTTTGTTTACTAAAGTACATTACAATCGTGTACAAACCTGAATATAACGTTTTTTTGAGGGCGTTCTTCTCAGCAAATGTTATAATATGGCTTTAATGTGTGTTTGACCTAATAAAATTCAAGAAGAACAATCATTGATTGTTAACAACCACAACAACAACATTGATTGTTAACAATGATGACGACAACAACAACAACAATAACAACAAAAACAACAACTAACAACAATGACAACAACATAAACAATAATAATAATGATAATAATATAGTTAAACTGATAATACATTCCACATTCATTTGGAATAAACTAATTTTTGTAAAGGATACCTATCCAATTGTGGGGCTCATTAACTCCACATTGAGCAGTAGTTTTGCATTATTTGGAGTTTGGAGTGATCACTAATACTTTTGTTATTAATTAATTTTATTCCTATTTGTGCCAATGGTCCAGGTCCTTTTCACAATACTCTGATTTAATCTGGATTGGTATATTTCTTCAGTGTATTTACTTACCCACAACTTCACCTGCATACAGATTGTTGACAAAATATGGGAGCTCTCCTTGTGATGTTACCAAGGCGAAATCTTGCATTAATATTGATGTATCTCGACGTAATCGTATATGAAAATGTCTGGAAAGAAAGAATTAAACAATCTAAATACTAGTAGTCCATTCTACTCTGACCTTTAGAAAACAAATGACCATGTCACTTTTCAACAACTCCATGCACCCTCACACACACACAAACACACCCCTTCACAAAAACATGTACCAAACAAACACAAAAATGTTTTTTTCAATATTATAAATTAAACAAGTTATAAACATGTTTTGGTTTTGGTCAAAACATTTTAATAATATTTAAAAGTTGCGTTATTTAAAGGTCATAAAAACATTTTTAAAAAGTTTTGCATGAAAACACCCCACAACATTTTTAAAATGCTGTCAAAATTTTTACTGCAAAATATTTATTGGCAAAAATTTTATAGAAGTATTAGAGTCACGCGGTAGCCGTGACCAGCAAGTTTTTTTTTAAAAAAGACTGATAAAGAAGACTAATAACAGATGCTCCTTGAGACTATATTTACACCTAACATTAAAACACTTGACTTCTATTGTTCGATGTTATTTTTCGCTGGGTACAAAATGTATCTAAAACCATGCTAAATGTTATTTACAGTCCCAGGTGTAATATCGTGACAACTCATTAATTCCAAAAGGGCCACCAATCCTACAGTCAATCATTGTTCGTAATAAACAAATATTTTTGCTTCCATTTCACGCGGTATTTCATAGCGAAAATTAGTTGCAAATCATACTGATCCAGGAGTTTTGGACACTGCTACAGGTCTACCTGGTTATCACCTTCAAACTACTTTTTCAGCTTCACTTCCAAATATACCCTAGCAGATTCCTGGATACCCTACATACAAATTCTGAGCCACATTCACCAAAAAATCAAGTTTTTCACCATTCTTTTGTTCATATCGGACGACGCATCCATTTATATAATAAATTCTGTATTTCGACACAGTAATTTATAGCAGAGGCCCGTGGTCTAATGGTTAGGGCGCTTGACTCCAGATACGCTATCCCGAGTTCGAAGCCTGGTGACCAACTGATTTTTTTCTTCAATGTTTTATTAAACAATTTATTGTCATTAATCAAGGATAACATAATTTTAAACATCCAGTGCTATTGTGATATTATTTTTTTATTAAAGCAAGTTGTTTGATTCTCATGGAAATTGTTTATTGTGTTAAAGGCCTATTTAAAAACACAGCATAATGAGATACAACACCATCAAGGATCAAAAGAAATCTGAATAACCAAGAAACTAGATCAGGTATTATAGGGTATGCAATACGACGTTACTCATTGTTATTCTAATTTAAATATATTTTGTCCTACCACGGGCAAATTCGCATGATAATAGGACAATAAAACATGATTGTGATATGTATGAATGGTTGTTGAATCGATTCAGAGACCTGACTCTCTGTCATCTTCAGCTATCGTAGAACATGACAATTGTCATACCGTCCCCGGTAGGTTGATTACAAACACTCTGTAGGTGTGGAAAATTGTTCCGCTAGTATGGAAGGCCAGCAGGAAAAAAATATCCAAATAACATTTATCAAGTATATATAGTACGGAAGCGTCTATGTGACACAACTTGACCTGATAATTATCTTGCCATGTCGACTTATTATCAGCATTATGTCAACATGACGATATAAAATATCTCGCCAAGACAACTGAACAAACAAATCAACATGGCAAGATAAATTGTCATGCTAAGTCGACATACCAAAAATGGATATCGTCTTCACAAATAAATTATTATGCAAAGTCAATTTAGCAACAAATTAATGTCTACATAGCAGGATATTTTGTCACGTCCAGTTGACTTAACAAACAATATAAGTCAACATGGTAAGATTAAATTATCATACCAAGGAATAGTAATTTTTGTCACCGTAGAATTTAAATTATTGAAAAGCATCCTCGGGATGTAGAGGAGGGGCGACCCGAAATTAAAGGGAAAATTAAATCACAAAAGACCGCCGACAACCGCCGCTCAATAGGGATATCCAACTAGATTGCCCCGCAGGGCTACAAAGAACCACAAACCGCGAAATTTGGATATCCAGCTAGATTGCCCCGCAGGACTCAGGAACCACAAATCTTGAAATATGGATATCCTACAAATTAAAACCACAAACCGCGAAAAACCGCCAACAACTGCCGCTTAATAGAAATATTCAACTATATTGCCCCGCAGGGCTACAAAGAACCACAAACCGGGAAATTTGGATATCCAACTAGATTGCCCTTGAGGGCTATAAAGAACCATAAACCGCGAAATATGATGTCCAACAAGTTTTAACTATAAATTAGCCCTCGATAGAGGGCAAAGCTTGAAGGATTAGGGAAATTATAACCACAAACCGCGAAAGTTGCCTTAACAAACAATATAAGTCAACATAGTAAGATAAATTACCATACCAAGTAATAGTAATTTTTGACACCGTATAATTACAATTTTTTAAAGCATCCTCGGGATGTAGAGGAGGGGCGGCCCGAAATTAAAGGGAAAATTAAATCTCAAAAGACCGCCGACAACCACCGCTCAATAGGGATATCCAACTAGATTGTCCAGCAGGGCTACAAAGAACCACAAACCGCGAAATTTGGATATCCAGCTAGATTGCCTCGCAGGAATCAGGAACCACAAATCTTGAAATATGGATATCCTACCAATTAAAACCACAAACCGCGAAAAACCGCCAACAACTGCCGCTCAATAGAAATATCCAACTAGATTGCCCCGCAGGGCTATAAAGAACCCCACACCGCGAAATATGGATGTCCAACAAGTTTTAACTATAAATTAGCCCTCGATAAAGGGCAAGGCTTGAAGGATAAGGAACATTATAACCACGAACCGCGAAAGACCTCCAACAACCACCTCGATAGAGATATTCAACTAGATTGCCTGCAGGGCTACAAAGAACCACAAACGGCGAAATTTGGAAATCCAACTAGATTGCCCAAGAGGGCTACAAAAGAACCACACACCGCGAAATATGGATATCCAACAAGCTTAAACAATAAATCAGCCACGATAGAGGACAGGGTTTGAAGAATAAAGGAATACCACGAACCGCGAAAGACCGCCAACAACCGCCACTCAATAGAGATATCCAACTAGATTGCCTGCAGGGCTACAAAGAACCACAAACGGCGACATTTGGATATCCAACTAGATTGCCCCAGGGCTACAAAGAACCACTTACATTTTAGTTATAGGTATAGCTACATATACTCGTATTTTTTATTATCATAAATCAAGGATAATATTATTCAAACTTCTATTTTTCGCTTTATTCGTCTTATGGAGTACTTAGTAACGGATGACTTTTCAAGCTTGGAGCTACTCGGCTTCATTCATAAAAAGAAAGCAAATCTACCAAAAAAAAGCGTTGACAACGTAAAAGAAAGCAACAAGTTTAAAAAGCCCCCACCTCGGCTCACTTTTTGAAACTTGGTCCCATTTGTAAAAGATACTGATTTAAACTTTGTCATAATTATCAACTTAAAATATTTGCAGAAGTGTTATGTATCTTTAATTTGCCGATGCGATATTAAGTTGTCAGCATTCTGGAACGATCAGAAAGGTTGTTCTTGGCCAATATCCTATATATGTTTTGTTTTATAATAATTATTAAGTTCATGATCAATGATTGAATTAAACGAATAACAAGTAGGCATGTTAATGGCAATGATGCTATTGCTGTTGATATTCAAAATGGGACCAAGTTTCAAAAAGTGAGCCGAGGTGGGGGCTTTTTAAACTTGCTGCTTTCTTTACGTTGTCAACGTTTTTTTGGTAGATTTTGTCAACACTTAATAACATTATGTTAAAATAGTTAACATCAAGTTTTCAAAAGTAGTTTCCACATATTATTTTAACATTTATGCCCTTTATATAGACATTTAAATGTTTTCTGTAAAACATTTTGTGTTTGCTGTCGTAGTGGGCAGTCTACCCTCTAGAAAGGCTGCTGGTCTGACAGTCTGAAAATTATTTTAAAATGTGTGAGGTTTAAAAGTTGTAAACAAAGGATGGACTGATAAAACGAGTGGGAGTAAAATAAAAAGGGTTAGGCATATTATGTGATGCGATCAAGCAAAACCAGTCGGAACTCGGAAATACTGATTTTGAGATATAGCTATACAAAGGAAATATTTCCTTTTGTTTCCTGTTGTTTTGGAAACTCTTTAATTGCTCATATCTTTGAAACTGGTTGTTCAATTTCAATGGTGTTTTCTGCAAAATCCAGATTTGTAAATGCTTTTTACTATCCTATAAGAAACGGAAAATTTAATATTTCCCAGTTCCGACTGATTTTGCTTGATCGCATCACATATTGAAGATTAAAATTAGCTTGGTTTCTTTAAATGCCAAATACAGTTCAGATTGCACCATAGCATCTACACATGTAGGAACTCAGAGCTGTGAGGGGTTTAGCAGTCACAACACATTTTGCTCGCAATTTGCTCACAATGCTCTGGGTAGTAATAGAGGTTATCCACTTCACTCATGTGTGACTTCTAACAAAAGGCACTGGTTCCCGTAGTATTCCTCATTCAAACTAATTCAATGCACAACCTCGGAGTTACCTGCATGACTTTGGCGGGCTATTTTGAAACAGTCATGGTTGCACATGCAGGTACTTCTTTAGAATGTCCTAAACAAGGTATACAGTCGTTGATAGGATATGCAGCTTATAGAACATGGATAACCTCTATATGTGGCTTCAGTATAAAGAGCACCTTGATAAGAGGGTGGCAAAATTGGAGGTGAAAGTATGACCTCAATGAGACCCTCAATGCTCACATAAATTTGCAGAAGCATGTGGTCAATCATTATTATCTAAACTTACCTATCATGAGAATAAAACTTAATTTCTACATTCTTTTCTTGATTTCCAATTGATCTTGTTGCCCTATGATGCTGTTGTGCTATGTCTTCTATGTTGTAGTTTATTGCTTCATAGTACTTTATATGTTGTGTTAACTGGCTTCCTGTGAAAGATCCTGCAAGATAAGGAGGGACCGAGGGAGGGACATTAACAATAACAGCATGATTCAAGTTACCAAAACAGTCTTAAAAATCATCAACATTCACGATTTTGAGTATAAATGTCAGATGGGAAACATGAAGTTTTCTGTGTCTTCAATATGCAAAGTTATAATTTGTGTTCAAATTCAAGTATAGCCCCCCCCCCCCCCATTTTGATAATAAAAAGGGGTGGGACTATACTTGAATCAGAGACAGCAGGGTAATAACAATCATTCATAATGGTTATTGTTGTGTTTAAATTATCCTGAAATAAAATGATACAATAAAATATGCCTAAAATATGTTGTAAAACATACTGAAATGAAGTAAAATGAAGAAACCATGATAAATTTCTGTATAAATTGGTAACTGATTAAAAAGTACCACATGTACACTTAATTAAGAATTGCGAATATTAAACGCATCTACGGATTTCCTGGAAATATCGATCACTTATGCGATTACTTGTTGCCGGTGTTGACCATGTTGGACACAATAGTGATATGATCAAGCAAAATCCATTGATTTTCAGATACATGAAGAGCCAAACAAATACAATAATTTCTTTTGTTGCATATTGTTTTGGAAACACTTCAACTGTTCATATCTTTGGAACTAAATGTTCAATTTCAATGGAGTTTTCTGCAAAATGTAACTTTGCAAAATGCTTTATACAACCATGTAAAAAACTGAAAATTGGATATGCTCAACTTCAGACTGATTTTGCTTGATCATGTCATAATAGACCTTTTCAAATTAATAGAAGTTTTTTGACATACATGTGGGTGTTTATATAAATATGGAGGCCAGAGTGTGACATTGGGACCAAATTTTCAAAATGGGTTAATGAGAATTTTGTTTTCATTATTTTACACCCTGAAACCCATATTTCACACAAAAATAATCCGCTTTAATGAAACATAATCCCTATTTGGACGGCAACACAATAAAGTGAGACATAAGACACAAATTAACACCTGTAACAATGACACCAAATTGTTTATTTGTCTTGGAGCTGTAACAAATGTATAGTTGAGGTATGATAATGATTTGCTGGTTTTTAACAAATGTTATCGACATCTTTACTTTGGAAAAAAAAAAAGATCCTTAATCCTCTGGCAATACTTGTGAAAAATGAGAACTTAATGTCCCAATATTTTGTCAAATTACGACCAATTCGGGCAATTATGTTTCAAAATTACTGTAATGTATACCAAAGTATTATCCTTGCTTTGAAAAGAAGTTTAATAATCAAGGATGCATTCATTAGTGATTGGCAAGATTCAAAATACTACTACAATGTCATAAATATATCCAATGCTCAATGTTAAAAACATTAACACCTGTAACGCTGACACTGGTGTCACTGTTACAGAGTGACATCATGAACTACATAAGCTATCTATCTACACTACCTATTATAATAGCAAGTCCAAAACTAAGTAATATTATGTGAGAAATGTGTAACTAAACAATATTATATATTAGTTAACATGCTCAATAATGTAAAATACAAGTGGCCAGAATTAACTTCTACCTGGGGATGATATAAGTTTCCAAATATTTATTCTAGTTTCCAAATATTTATTCTACAGATCGATGTACGTTGCACTATTTAACTTTGATTAAATTTCAGAATAGTTGAATACTTCAAAGATTTATTTTCCTCATTGATAAATGTAGTTATTTTGCTCAGTTTGACTATGGTTCCTCTCAACAAGCCAAGCTATTACATCTTGTGTTATCTTTAATCACACCTGTAACGCTGACACTAAAGTAGTACCGCTGACATTAAAGTACAATGTAGTACCACAGAATGCAAGGAAATGCGTAACCACATCAGGGCGAATTATTTTCACAAGACTATTTTCTGACTGAGCAACATTATACATAATTTTAACTATTGTATGGTTACTTATCATTTCGCATGTAACACTGACACCAAGCCTCAAGGGTTGGCTTGATGCGTCAAAGTTGAAAGACATTTAGAGAAGTTAAAATGTTACAGCATCATGTTACTCAAGATATTATTCAAAGTAGAACTGAATCATTCAGGTGGTTAATAAACTTAATTTTGCTGTTTTCTGCAAGTGACATATCTTGTTAAACATTGTAATGTTGATGTAGAAACAGTTTTAAAAAAAAAACAGTTTGCTTTATAATACTAATAAAACACCACATTTGGGTTATCTATAATAACTTGTATGAAATATTTCAACACTTATTTCAAAATAATCATTAACATGGAAAGATAAAATCCACATAAAACTACTATATAGTTTAAACCTTCTGCAGATATTGTAATTTTGGCTTCCAGGAAAAAAAACCCCAAATTTTGCCCAACCGACCCTACTTGAAGTTGAAAGGTCCACCCGCCCATAAAAGTAAAACAGGGTGGTTTTTTTCGTCGCATTATATATCATATTTGTCTAATTAATTAAATAGCTATCCATGTAGCACAATATTGTGCAGTTGTTTACTACAAAAGTGCAACTTCCACCATGGTGAACACTGAACAGGTATGCAAAGAAAACTAATGGATTTGGAAAGTTGAATTGTCATGAAGCTAAAGGGGGGGGGGGACAAAATGTTAGAAGTTCAAATTGGATTTAAAAAGAAAAGCAAATATTCTTATTTGAACATAAACATGATAAGTAATAAATATAATTAATAAATAATATCAATAATTATCAATGATTTGTAAAAAAAGTGCAGTTTCTATGCACGCAAAACAATTTACCCACCCTATCGCCATGTTTTGACAACAAACACACCCCTCTGCTATCAAATGGTCGAGTCCAAAATCGATATGGGGTCAAGGTTATGGCGTGATAAATAAACTCGGTATTTGTTGAAACTTGGGCATTTGGCTAACAGTAAGACAAAAATACATTACCCATTTCATTCAATATTAATAAAAATAGAACGAGAAAGCACTGATACACAAATACAAATATTTATCTACAAAAACCACTGTGAAATATCTCATATTGAACACGCCGTAACTATGAGATTTGTGTTATGCCAATTTCAGTTACGGATGAAGTTTTCTGTTACCAACTAGTCCGTATTCGGCGATGATCTTTCGTACTAAAATGGTGTTTCACAGAAATATTCTGCGAGTCGAATCTCATGAGTTATTCGATCATTATAAAAACAATTATGGAGGGAAATTTCCAAGATTTTTGTCAAGGGATAGCCTGAGAAAAATTCAGAATGGCCACACCGTAACACTGACACCAAGTCCGTGTGTTGGAATGTGACGTCTTTCTGCGATTTTTCTCGAGTAATTCTTACTTCCAATGCACTACAACGTTTTGTTTAAAGTCTTGGAACTAATTAAATTCAAATTTATCACTAGAAACGTCACAAAACAATAAACACACGTTAAATGTTGTACACCCCCGTAACACAAACACACCCGTAACGCTTTAAACCACGAAGGCAATAAGCGCGTGAAAAAAAAAAAAGGTGTCTCCACGTGGGTATTTTTGCACACGGTCGTAAGAGGTCATCATCCGGCCTGTGTATCATGTGACTTTCATTCATAAAGAAACAATGTTTACGCTTCTACATCGCAATAAAATCTCACTCCGTAACGAAAAGTGAGTGACACCAAAGTTATTAAAATCTCAATTTATCATTGAATATTTATTTGATTTGGATTACAGGCACATTCCATATGTTTTTTAAGTTAAGGTACTGTCATATTTGTTTCAAAACTCAACTTTCACAATACAGAAAGCTTACGTTTTAAACTGGTGACCGATTGAAAAACTCTTTACACACCCGTAACATTGCTGACACGAAATGTTACGGAGTGGTGTGAAAATCGGCAAAAACAAAAAACACAAACTTCGGCAACATTTGATAAAATCTTGTTGACAATCATAAAAAATGGACCTCTGTTCATGTTTTCATAGCAAACAAGGTAAGGTTTTAATTATTATATGGGGGAAATGTGGAATTTAAAATGTCTCTTTTCATGTCACACTGTTTTCACAAAAAACATGATGACTCCATTACTTTTCGCCCGTAAAATTCTACTATGTCAGCAGAAGTATAAAAGTCTTGATTTATTGTATAAATTACATATTAGTTAAATGCAATGAAAAAAAATTAGCAGGCTTTTACATTTTTTTCTACAATCTTGAGAAATGCAAAACAAGGCCCATGTTTTACTACTGGCCTCCATATTTATATAAACACCCATGTACAGCTCTGATTTGTCGTCAAATTTATTCTTTAGACTCAAATCCATTGACATCAACTTAAATAAGGCACATAAGCTATATTTTAAGTACCATATATGGCACTATATCAACTACTGGTGAGATGATTTGTGTCCTTGCTGCAATTTTATGGTAAAAATTGGGAAGTACTCAGCACTTTGGTGGCATTATGTGCCGCGGCCAAGACCCCCATTTCACATCTCCTCAGTCGTTCTCGAGCTTATAGTTATACATTCAATGCCAAAGGGTCGCTCAAAAGCTCTGCTATTCATTCCATGTCGCTCTCCTGCTAGGTCAGGTTTAGGCTCGTTCTTTTTAAAGCTCAAGAATGTACAGACATTCCACTCTCAAGTCCCAGTCACATGCCCGGGCTCAACTTCATCTCCCAGTTCATCTCTGCCCACAACAACCCACAATTAACAGATTCATCCAATGAAACAGTGAGAATAAAGTTTCAAGAGTGAATATTAATGAGCTACTTGTTCACGATTTCGCCCAAAATTGTTGCATAATTGGGCGCAAATCTCCCGCGGTACCGCATTGGGTAACAATTCAAAGCCATCATAATCCACCCAAGAGTGCATCATTTGGGCGTGATATCGCCAATCAGAGCCACCAGCACAGCTAGCTCTAGCTGCAGGCGTGCCTGATTCCCGGGGGCTGATTGAGAAGAACCCAGAAGAAGAAAAAAAAATTGGATCGTAATTCAAGCCCGGAATTCAAGAGGTAAGTATAGTTTCATTTTATTCTGTAGTAGTATGAAGAACAAAGATCAATAATATCAACTTAAACCATATAAATAGGAATAAATTAGGAATAAGTTATGGATAAATTTAAACATTGTGACGTTACTGACGTACAAAAAAAATGTACATCGCAATTTTGCATGCATGGGGGTCGTATGAGCTCAATCATTTATCATAATTACATGTTGAGTAAGCTTACAGACAAATACCCAAATACATGTATCATGGACTCTCATTCCTCTCAACTACAGAAGCCACATTATTTTGATTCTCAAAGACAAGCAAAATGGCTAAAGAGTTGTAAAATTCGAACTTTCAGCTGATGGGTCAAATTTCTATGATTTATTAGTGCAGTAATTTCATCTGCTTCATCAGTCTTCGATGAGTTTATGATGTTCCAACTATCGGCCATTAGACTTATCCATTTAATGAAATGATGTTCTGTCTCCAAAATATTAACCCTAACAAGGAAAATGCTTTTTTGCTATCAGAAGGCAGAGAAGGAACGAAAAAAGATGAAGAAAGATTTCACTTGGCACCCCCGGGAATTGACCCTGGGACCCCTCAGGTGCCACGCACACGATCACCGACTTCATGCTACGGGGGAGTCGCTTGCCCAGCCAGCGACTTGGTCCCATAGATGACATAGGGTGATTGCACAATGGCATCACGTGGGATGCATGCATGCGGGTACCGTAGTTTTCCTTGTAAGATTTTGTAAGATTTATACGTGTTAGGGTTATTAATCAAAGTGTTTTGGAAATATTGTCCTTTGATACCAAGGTGTCAAAACTAAGGAAGTTCATCAAGTTGATGCACAAGACTTTTAAGCTAACAGTGATTGAACAAAAAATAAGCATTTGTTATGAAGACAGGCTAATTAGTTCTGAAGACCCCCATTTTGACATTTCCAGTTCTGAAGACTCCAAATTGAAACATTAATTAATGAGTTTGTCAGTTCCTAAGACGCCCTCTTTGACTTCCCTCAGGAGTTCTTGAGGTGCCCTCAGTTAATCAGTTCCAAAGACCCCTAGTTGGTATAGGGTTTGCACTTCATAATTCATAATCTCACACCCTACCCTACATGTAAATAAATTTGAGTACCCCGGGTAAAAATCTGTCAAATATTGGCAGAAAAGTATTGCAGACAGAAATGCAAACATGTGATTACCAATGGTGCCAAAGTGAGGTATAAAAATATGCAGTACGATGCCACAAAATAGATCTGACGAGTGAATTCTTGGCCTATTTGAGACAGATCGTTCCCTACTAAACTAGACTCGCTTGCCAGTCCTATATACGCCGTACCTATGTATATTTAGGACTGGCTTACATGACCATTTTGGATGTCAATGGAAATACACACTTAACGATTTAAGCCAGTTAGAAACTTGAAAAAAAATCTTAAAAATTTCATCAATGTATATAAAAGTGGTACCAACCTTATTGTGCTTGCTAATTTAAGACTCGGTTGAAACAAAATTAAGGATCGAATGCATTTTAGTGTCCAAAAGGCAAAATTATCGTCAAAGTTCTGCCAAATTCTGCAATCTGCACCCTTGCGAAGGGTTCAGAATTCGAATCGGGAATAAAAATATCCGATCTTTGCGATCAAAAACACAAAATTACAACTTTAAACATTAATATTGGCAAAAGACATTATTACCAAACAATATAGAATAGAAAATTCGACGTCAACTTGTCAAAATATTGGAGAAATGTGCTCCCTAAACTTGTGGCGAGTAGGCAAAATAATTCCCATTCAAACGTGTGGGAAACTGAAAGTGCATAAATCCCCACTATTCTGTCGGTCGAACATCCGGGCTATCTCTAGTCTCTGGCCCAAACTGCATGTGGCTCACGGTTTGTTGCGAACAACAGAAACCGGCTGTGAAGGAGGCTACATAGCGATGTTGCTGGAGTGGCATTCAATTTCGGAAAAAACGACACTCAACCATGGAATTTAATTTTAAGTTTGTCAGTATATAAACGGTAAATTAGGTTCTGGTTCTGGTTCTGGTTCTGGTTGAGTCGGCATTGCCAGACATGCTGTACTTCACCAACTAGGTAAGTTTCTTTCACTCTGAAGACTTAGAAACGGTTGTTTGATTCCACTGACTATTTGTAGGCACCGGAGTTTCGCGCGATTTAAAACGGCAAAATGCGCGGCCGGTTTTTTATAAAGCGCTAAAATGCTTGCGATAATTCAAGTCAAAAAGCGCAAAATCGTTTTCCAGTATTTAAATTCACGATTATGACGATACACACGTACCCCGGGTCTACACCTCATCAAATTTTGATTGTTAAAAAAAAATAAAAGTGCATTTTCGCCGTGATATTCCATCTCCGTTCGCTATGATAATTTTTCTCATTTCTGTGTCAGTTTTGGTCCGAAACGTGGTCAAAAACAGGTGCAAAAACATGAGCAAAGTCTGTCAATCTTGAGCAATTTTCGTTCGTACTTTCACTTCCGGGTTCCGCATTTCTTTTTTTTTAAATTAACGTTATGTTGATGCTACAAAAACTAAAACACGCGCTACCACAAATAATACGAAAAAGTGGTTATCATTTGGATTTTGTCTTTAAAATTGCTTTTATTCATCGTAACAATAATACTAATAAAGGAAACCCAGATTATTTATGAGAAAATAAACTTAAAATATTAAAAATTGAATATTGTCAGGTTGTGATAAATAATTAAATAAACATTAACTGCACGTGCTTGGTTGTAAACAAATCAATCGGGACTTCCCCACCATCAGGCCAGCGATCGTTCGGAAAGCATGCAAAAAGTGCACAATTTCCTGACGTTGCATTTACAAATATTGCAGAATTTACTTCAATTCTCAGCAGGTGGGTCAAAATTTTGGGGCTTTTATTATCTGGACGCAATGACGCACACTAACGGGAAGCCTGTATGTTGTAAAAAGGTTATTATTGGTGAATTTACATTGAAAAGTAGTGTGTTTGGCAAAATTCTCAAAATTCACGATGGACCCCCAAAATCGCGATGGACCCCCAAAATCGTGATTTTTTGCGCTTTTTGCGCGATCGCGCGAAACTCCAGTGCCTAACTATTTGCGATCGAAATTTACATTACACCAATGACAAAAATCATCAACAAAAATCGAATCACGGACTTGTTTTCACTCGAACATCATCAACCGGAAGTGACGTGACACGGACCGACAGAATACTACTACTAGTACTAGACTTGCAGAATGTACCTGGGACAGAACATACATGTACGCACCAAACACAGTTTTCACTTACATTACAAACCAATTCTTTAATACTCGTTGATAGTTCACAATACTGTTAAATAGTTACTTAGTCTGATTTTAGTGTTAAATAAAGATTACTGAGTTACAGTTACTGGAACTACTGCCGTATACTATTGCCAATACAATAGTATTCTTCTTGGTAAGCTTATTAGTTATTATATACACCTGTTGCGGACTAGATAATTTATTCTAAGAAACTTACCGCTATATACAGTAACACACTGGAAAATATTCAAGAAGACTACAAGTATCAACATCTGAAAACAATACATGTTTATATAGATCTGACGCCCTTTATCACTGTATTTGTGCTGTCAAAACTCAAAGTCAATCGTTTTTCGTTGTTGTTTGTGTGTACATTTCTATTAGTTCACAGCGTTGCAGAGCTTACAATATGCATGACAATTATAAAACATCACATCAGCAAAGCCGGCGGGTACCATCGAATTAAGTGAAAGTTGGAAATTGACATAGAAACAATGAGAGATTTCTCTACAGGTTCATACAACTTAATTTATCTTGAAAATTTTACCAAATTTGCGTACGTTAAGTGAAGTTTTGCTTGGTTGATTGTCTTGCTTTGTAAATAGTAAGCTTTTGAATGCAGATTTAGTCTCTAATTTGTCATTTAAATTTAACGTAATTATATTCTCCAAATTAGAAACACATTTTGGGAACGCCCTCGATGAATCATAAAAGGGGGCGCTATAAAAATCTTTTTGTTTGCCAGGGCAGTGTTTGTTTCCCGGCCCCCAACTTAACACAGAGTTGACAACCATGAGAGTTACCAAATCTTTCAAAGGCCCCCCTTTGCAATGATTTTTCATCAAATTTACCCCCCTTTTTCATGCAAATTGAGGACAAAATTTGGCCAAAAAACAACCCCTTTTTTGTGGTTTTCAATGACCAGAATTTCAAACACTCCTTTTTAATGATTAGAATTTCAAACACCCCTTTATATCAATGACACTATTAAAAATATTGACATAAAATTTTCTCAAATACCTCTTTTATCCAAATTTCGCTACAAATAGGGCGAATTTGACAGTTTGCGCATAGATTTAATTTGGAACATGTATTAAGCCACAAAATCGGGTTTGAAAAAAATAAAGGTAATAGGCCTATATTCTGAAAAAAAAAGGATTGTAGCCCTACATTAAGGCTTTAAAAGTGTTAGAAGGAAAAGTCCGCATTAATGTTATTGGGTATTTTTGACAGGGTGCAAATTGTGATTTCTTCCTCAGGAGAAAGGTTTTCAGGCTCAAGATTTCCTCAATCACCAGACATAAAAAATAGCTTTATTCTGCACTTCAGAAGATGAAAATGGTAACATAGCATGTATTTATATAAAGCGACTCTATGTTAAATCTTCGAGCTTCCAAAAAAGGCTTTATCAGGGCAATGTGCGCGCACAAAAATAATGATGTAAATTTCACTTTAAAATGTTGCTATAGCATTCTCTTTGGTCAATTGTAGACCGCAGAATATTCTCTGAATACTAAAAGTATATCACACCTCATATCTTTGAATTTGTCTGTTCCTGGTTTGTGTAGGCTTACGTAATGACATGTACAAGGTTTTGGTCTCAATGTCCCTCTTCCTGACTTCGGTAGGTTGGCAGGTCTGAAATATATCCATGTTCCAGACTGTATAGGCATTAAAAGGATGTGGTAATGCCACCTACCTACGATAACATACAGAATCAGCATGCACTGCCGAAATTCTGCCATCTAGGCCTACCTAAGATAACATACGCAGCCATTACTGCCACTGATTTCTGCTATCTACCTAAGATAACACACAGAACTAACACTGTCTGAATCCTGCTATCTACCTAAGATAACACGCGACACTAATACTGACCAAATTCTGCTATCTACCTAAGATAACACAGAACCGACACTGACTGAATTCTGCTATATCTACCTAAGATAATACACAGAAGTACTGACTGAATTGTGTTATCTACCTGAGATAACACACTAACACTGACTGAATTCTGTCATCTACCTAAGATAACACACAGCACTAATACTGACCAAATTCTGCTATCTACCTAAGATAACACACAGAACCAAATGACTGTATTCTGCTATCCCTACCTAAGATAACACACAGAACTAACACTGTCTGAATTCTGCTATCTACCTAAGATAACACACGGAACTAACACTGTCTGAATTCTGCTATCTACCAAAGATAACACACAGCACTTATACTGACCATATTATGCTATCTACCTAAGATAACACACAGAATCATCACTGACTGAATTCTGCTATCTACCTAAGATAACACACAGCACTAATACTGATCTACCTAAGATAACAAACAGAGCTAACACTGACTGTATTCTGCTATCTACCTACGATAACACACAGAACCAACACTGACAGAATTCTGCTATCTACCTAAGATAACACACAGAACAAACACTAACTGAATTCTGCTATCTACCTAAAATAACACACAGAATCAACACTGACTGAATTCTGCTATCCACCTAAGATAACACACACAACCAACACTGACTGTATTCTGCTATCTACCTAACTGAGATAACACACAGAACTAACACTGTCTGAATTCTGCTACCAAAGATAACACACAGCACTAATATACTGACCAACTTCTGCTATCTACCTAAGATAACACACAGAATCATCACTGACTGAATTCTGCTATCTACCTAAGATAACACACAGCACTACTGACCAAATTCTGCTATCTACCTAAGATAACACATGAGAGCTAGCACTGACTGTAAATCTGCTATACCTAAGATAACACACAGAACCAACACTCGGACAGAATTCTGCTATCTACCTAAGATAACGTTATAACACACAGAACTAACACTGTCTGAATTCTGCTATCTACCTAAGATAACACACAGAACTACGATAACACACAGAATCAACACTGACTGTATTCTGCTATCTACCTAAGATATAACACACAGAACCAATACTGACTGACACAGAACTTATGAGAACTAACACTGACTGAATTCTGTTATCTACCTAAGATAACATACAGGGATTCTGAATTCTGCTATCTACCTAAGATAACACACAGAACATGATGCAGTCATGTCTACAGTAGAATTCATCTCGACCTTTGCAGGACTTAACCCCATTAAAAGCTATTAAACCAAGATAACACTCATTGAAGCAGCTCAACTGATTAAATCAGATCTTCTCTGGTTGTGCACAAGTGTCTGTTTTACATGTGCGACATCGCAATGAAGCTGGTATTATAGCTTCAGTTGGGTAACCGATTATAAAGGAAACGAAAGGAAACAATTGTATGTGTACCTTTGTTCACGAAATGAGACAATGACCTGCTTTTTGTTAACCAGCATTCTTCAAAATGAGCAACATAATGATTGTTGACTTAACACGGTTTGGAAATAATTACTTCATATTTTTGGTGTTATCTGTCGTTTACATATCCTTCCTAAAACACAAAAGTGCGACCCTCTCCAAACATCTAAATTAGCTAAAAATTTAGGACATGTTACAAAACTATATTTTCTAGAACCTATTTAGAATAGTTTAAATGTAGCTTGTACCGTTTTTTTGTGGCATCCTTCAGAACGGAGCGGTCCGTTACCAATATAGCTCAATATTTTCGGTCAAATCTCCATTCAATTAACACGGGGAGTTGACTAGCTATGAGCTAGCTATGCTTTGCCCTCACTCATATTCTACGAAAGTGCGACCCCTTCTGAACATCTAACCTAGCTGTAATTTTAGGTCATGTTAGAGAAATATATTTGCTAGAAGTTTGGAGAATAGTTAAAATATTGGCCGGTTATTTTTCACACAGTGATGTTAACTAGGCAATGCCCATATACCTATAACATACACTGTTTGTAGAGGTCACGCGTCAATGGTGAGAGCACTGTGTATTGTGTATAGGAAAACGGACAGTAACTGCAGTATGAATAACACTGACTGTATCCTGCTATTTACCTAAGATAACACACAGAATCATCACTGACTGAATTCTGCTATCTACCTAAGATAACACACAGCACTAATACTGACAAAATTCTGATCTGCTATCTACCTAAGATAACAAACAGAGCTAACACTGACTGTATTCTGCTATCTACCTAAGATAACACACAGAACCAACACTGACAGAATTATGCTATCTACCTAAGATAACACACAGAACAAACACTAACTGAATTCTGCTATCTACCTAAGATAACACACAGAACTAACACTGACTGAATTCTGCTATCCACCTAAGATAACATACAGAACCAACACTGACTGTATTCTGCTATCTACCTAAGATAACACACAGAACCAACACTGACTGAATTCTGCTATCTACCTAAGATATCACAGAGAACTAACACTGACTGAATTCTGCTATCCACCTAAGATAACACACAGAACCAACACTGACTGTATTCTGCTATCTACCTAAGATAACACACAGAACCAACACTGACAGAATTCTGCTATCTACCTAAGATAACACACAGAACAAACACTAACTGAATTCTGCTATCTACCTAAGATAACACACAGAACTAACACTGACTGAATTCTGCTATCCACCTAAGATAACACACAGAACCAACACTGACTGTATTCTGCTACCAAAGATAACACACAGCACTAATATACTGACCAAATTCTGCTATCTACCTAAGATAACACACAGAATCATCACTGACTGAATTCTGCTATCTACCTAAGATAACACACAGCACTACTGACCAAATTCTGCTATCTACCTAAGATAACACATGAGAGCTAGACTGTAAATCTGCTATCTACCTAAGATAACACACAGAACCAACACTCGGACAGAATTCTGCTATCTACCTAAGATAACACACAGAGCAAACACTGACTGAATTCTGCTATCTACCTAAGATAACACACATAACTAACACTGTCTTAATTCTGCTATCTACCTAAGATAACACACAGAACTAAGATAACACACAGAACCAACACTGACTGTATTCTACTATCTACCTAAGATATAACACACAGAACCAATACTGACTGACACAGAACTTATGAGAACTAACACTGATTGAATTCTGTTATCTACCTAAGATAACATACAGGAAGAACACTGCTATTCTGAATTCTGCTATCTACCTAAGATAACACACAGAAATAACACTGACTGTATTTCGCTATTTACCTAAGATAACACACAGAATCATCACTGACTGAATTCTGCTATCTACCTAAGATAACACACAGACAGGGGTGTAGCAAGAGCCTTAGGGGCCCATGGATAAGGAGTAGTACGGGCCCTTTTAACCAGGGCGGGATTTACCTTATGGGGGCCCTGGGCCAGGCTAAAATTTGGAGTCCCCGAACTCACGTGCCGAGGAAGGCATGTGTACTCAAGTCAGTGGCCAAGTTTTCGTATAATATAGAGGGGGAGTAACATATTTTGTTCGTATGTTATTAGGACATTTGCGCCCCAAAAAACGCGAAAAAATCAATTTCAGACTATTTTAGCGGCAGATCAACATGAATTTTCCTATTTGAATTCGCGCGAAGCGCGGAAAATTTTACAATTTTGTTTGGCCAAAAACATGCTGTTATTGGGGTTAAAAGAAAGATGCATAGGGCAATTCGGGGGCCCTGGCCCAATGGTAAATTCGACCCTGCTCTCCATTATCAGCCCTTATTTAATTTTCGGTGCCCCTGAATCCTCGGGGCCCATGGACTTCGTCCACCCGGTCCCCCCGCTTGCTACGCCCCTGCACACAGAACCAACACTGAATTCTGCTATCTACCTAAGATAACAAGCAACACTGACTGTACTCTGCTAGATAACACACATAATCATCACTGACCATCACAAAAAATGTCAAGTCTATAGGATTCAATGGACATTGACTTTTGTCACCTTGTTACCATGGTAACGAAACATATTAATTAATTAACAAATTATTTATTTATTTATTTATTTATTTATTTATTTATTTATTTATTTATTTATTTATTTATTTAATTATTTATTTATTTATATTTTTTTATTTTTTATTTTTTTATTTATTTTTATTTATTTTTTTTTTTTTTTTTTTTTTTATTTTTTATTTTTTTTTTTTTTATTTATTTATTTATTTATTTATTTATTTTTTATTTATTTATTTATTTATTTATTTATTTATTTATTTATTTATTTATTTATTTATTTATTTATTTATTTATTTATTTATTTATTTATTCATTCATTCATTCATTCATTCATTAATTCATTCATTTATCATTTTGTATTATATATATTTTCTTGCATAAAGATTTGATTTGATTTATTTCGTTACTCCTTAATACGGAAGCACTGAAGGGATTATACACGAAATTAGGGTTAGAGTTAGGGTTAGTTTAGGGTTAGGGTTAGGGTTAGGGTTAGGGTTAGGATTAGGGTTAGGGCCGTTAGGGTTAGGGTTAGGATTAGGATTAGGGATAGGATTAGCTTACACGAAATAATTACATGAAGGATCGACCCGTTTTTGACAACCCTGGATAACCCAAGGAAACTTATTTCCATTGGGGTGCAAGTTCAATGTACATGGACGTACTGAATACTGTTGGCAAGTCATTGTGTGTTTGGGTGGAGGAACGACAACAACACACCAACAGATGTCTCATGTGTTTCTTGTATACAAAAAAGCAGACAAACGAAGTATTTTTGGTCAGTGACACTTTCAGGATATGTAAAGTGTGTGCTAATGATGACACCTATTGTATTTGAATCGTACCAGAGATGTAGAAACAGGGAAATTAATTAAAAACCAAAACACCCAAAAGTGCAGCAACGGCATTGAACAGCTTTCCGGTCACCCAATACTGGTTGCTAATTATGTACATCGGCAACTCTTTTATCCCGACCTATCCTACACTAAAAGGCGTTGCAGTGGGTGGGTATTTAACATATGGGTGTATGTTTGCCGTACTCATGATGTTTTGAGCTCTGATATGGGCGCTAGAGCCAAGATAAATCTGGCTAGATCTGTCATTTTGTCTACATACCCGGTAACACTGAGACTAGGTCACTAGATTATACGGAGGTCAGACTAGCATTGAACCAATCAATTTTGATCAATTCCAAAGTATAAAAGTGTCGCTGGATTTCATTTGCTCGCTCTAGAGTCGCCTGGGTTTTATACTAATTTATTGTGCATATCTCCACGCCGCCGACAGACTTGATAATTGATAAACACATCTGACGGCACAATTCTGACCAGTCAATAGCCTGTTGCATAGCGAAAGTTTGACCAATTAGCGGCGTGTCCACCTTCACAAGCAACATGACGTAAGTTTACATTACAGCCTATTAGCATAGTGACACCCTCTCATGTCTCGAACATGTATCTGATTTTGTGATGGTAAAATTTTTCGTTCCAGGGTTCGTTCTCTGCTTGCAATGTTTTGAATTATGTTATTAGGACATTATTCAAGTTTGGTAAAGAGTATTAACTAGGATTGCCCATCACTGAGACGAAAACTTGGAAACAAGGATATATTTTAAGTCTTTCAAGTAAAGGTATGAAAATTTTCGCTGTGCAAATTTCACGTTTTATCTTAATAAATGTTCATAATTGTCTAACAATAGGCCTTTTCATCTCTGATTTATTGTGACTTGTCGGCAAATTTTAGTTATATGTTTACAATAAAATCGCTAAATTGTAATCTTCTTTTTCTTTCTTTTTTTTCCTATGAAGCTCATCCAGATTTCAAAATCAGTACAGAAACGTAATAATTAAATTTTTTTAACAAGTATTAGCAAACGAATTTTTGTTTCATCTCTGGATCACCCCCGTAAGTTAACTAACTTTTCATTCATATGTTAATTAGAAGTAGGCCTAAACAAAATAGTAAATAAATTAAGAGAACCCCGGGCGAGAACCATTACTAGTAAAAATATAAAACATTTATAGACTCAAATTTGAAGTTGATTCGCGTATTGGCGATATCGCTTCCATCGCCGCCTGCTCGATCGCAGGCCAGGCCATTTAAACCCAACTTGGTTGTTTGTTATGTATCGAGCATGCTGATTGGCTTAGCCATTGTTTTAGTAGTTTATTCGACCAATCAGAAAATTCGTACTTCGCTTCACTGCCAACAATTATGTGCTGCCAAACCAGGCCGTCGCATTCATTGATTGGCTTACAATTTAGAAAAATCGTCTGTGCAACCAATCACAAAACGGGTTATGGAGCACGTCGGTATAACAATTTTGACATTTTGCCATTGACAGCGTGTGTGTTTATTTGGGAGCAATACATGAATATCGGGAGATTTATCCGCACCAAAAAGAACTCATACGGGGGAATTAATGGCTGCAGGACTCAAACAGGGGATATAGCACGATTAGTTTGTAAGCTTTTGCCAGTACTTGTTGCCTGTCATGATGATGCAGTGTCGTCATTTATGAATAACTGTAATAAACGTATACTTGGTTCATGAGTTGTTAAGCTTGAATTTATTAATTTTCATGATTTGATATTGTAAAAGCCTGTAGTTTTATCATGTCATATTCACTGATTCTGTCATGGCAGGAAAAAGTGGGCAATACGGGAAGCTCATTGCAGGGAAATGTTTGGTTTTTGACCAAAAAAATAAAGAAATATGGGAAATATGTCATACTGGAGGGGTAAATGGAGGGAAATTCTGGATTGCTTGCACTGAACTTGCAGGGAAAAAAACATTCTGTGTCTGGAACCGATTTATGGATTCGGCTCCAGATGCGTCGTCTAGGTCTGTTTCAAAGGCAACTCTTTTGAAATGGGAACAAGAGTTGATCGATACGTACAGTTGGCAATACGACTCTGACGGGATTAAGGCAGTCAAACTAAAGCTACCTGTAATGTTTGCAACAAGTATTGGCAAAAATAAAAACTCAATACCCATTTGGCAATTTTCGTCTCAGATAGTCATATTGCCATTTTGAAACAAAAATTTACTGAGACACATTTTCACAATGAAGATTTTGAACATTTCTGGATATATTTCTTCAAATATTGGTCATAAATTTGGTGAAACGGAGGCTCCAAATAAGGTCTCAGATTGCACCAGAGAGCATCTAGAACCCCAGAGCTGGACCCCGGCCGTAAGGACTTCGCGCTATGCGCTCGTGATGTGCGCTTCACGCACATATTCGATTCTATATGAGAATCAATTGATTCTCGCAAAATATCTTCAGGAGAATCTCAGGCCCTGGCTCGCAACACACATATAGACCATTTACAGTTAGTAAATTAGAATCCCAAAATTTGGCATGTTCAAGGGGGGGCAAAGATTTTTGGCGGGCCGAGAGTGGGGGCAAGCGATTTTTGGCGAGCCGTTCGGAAATTTTACCCCCCCCCCCCTCCTAATTGGCTCAATTGGTGCATCACATAATCGGAGCACTTTGATTTTTTTTTTTTTGGATCCCCATAGAGACAAAAACGTGACATTTGACCTTTTTGGTTATGACTCAAGAATGGTACGTCCTAGATAGGTCAAACTATACAATTTCTGAATGCTTGAGGGAGTCTAGAGGAATACATTGGAATGGTATTGAACACAATTTGAACAAGTTTGAAATTTGACCCTGGGGTGCAATTTTAGGTGCTCAAAAGTTGAGCTCCTGAATAATTCCAGGAGAACAAATAATTGAGCTCCTCATATTTCTTTAAACAAAGGACTGAGGAACACATAATTATATATGACGGCAATTACTGACATTTTTGTATTGTCAAATGTTCAATTCATCATTGTCACCAACAATACAGGGTGTCCCAGAATGATCTGTACCGGGAAAGATGGAATTTTTTAGGTATGAAGGGCATGTTGAATGGTCATATTGTTTTGCATTTTAAGTTCTACATATATTTAGCTTTCTCAGATTTTTTAGATTTTAAAAATTTGACGTTTCTTGTAGAAGTTATAGAAGATTGCGTAAAAATGGTGAATTCTAAGTTTTGACAACACAACCTATTTTGAAAATCTGTAACATTACTAACCGTTCAGCACAAAGTTATTTGGAAAAGTTATGCAGGTATTTTAGCTGTGCCCTGTTCATTTTGCCAATAAATAGCCGATATCTATCTATTATTTATGACGTAACGAAGCAATCATTATATGGAATTAAAGATTTGTGGCCTAATCCCATTCTCTATTTGGCGGTAGATTTAAATATAGTTATTGTGGTGTGAGGTCCATGTCATTTGAAATGCTTGCAGAGATCGAACTGGCTGTGGTACAGAAAAGACGGCTCCTCAATTTACTGTACAGCAGCGTGGATTTCTTTCAAAAACTTACTGGCAAACCGGCAGCTATGTTGAGACGCAAAGAAGATTCATTAGACGATAGTGTATAACGTAAAGAAGTTTGACGAGCACGGAACTGTCAGTAATCGGCAGAGTGCAGCTTCAGGTTCTCGTAAGCATGTTAAGACTGTAAGAACTAGAGCGAACATTGCAGCTGTCCGGCAAGCTTTAAGGCGCAGCCCCAACAGTAGTTGTCGTCGAAATGCTGTGCCAAGCATCACACGTTCTTCATTTAATCGTATCGTGCCATTTTTCAAAGGTATGCGAGCCGTTTTTCATCGATTTTACACTATTGCATGCCACGCCAAAACAAATAAAGGTAGCGTGCTGAAATTAACAGAATAAGTAGGAGACATGTCCAACATTATAATGCTGGTATCAAAAATAGATACACTGCCCGTCTTCTATTTTTAGTTATTTTTGCAAACACGGTACAAATCATTCTGGGACACCCTGTATTAACACAGGCAATCATTACGGTACAGATAAACTTTAACTCAAATATTACACTATCGTCCATGATGATTTTGAAGAACCATTAAAAAACATACACCATGCTCTTGTTTTAATGTAAGATGAAATATTTCTATATTATTTCTCCTAACATGCCCAACTGAAGACTAGCCAAGTTGTCAAAATTCCATTCATATTTTTATTTTTTCATGATTTAAAAGTGTAAAAACCTATGACAATTTAAAATAGTATAGAATTTTTGAGACATACACTGCATTGGGGTAATTAAAAAAGTTAACACTTATTTTCATATATTCTTTAACCATGTTAACAGTCCATGCTCATATGTTGTATTACTTCCTGAAAGGCCTGTTCAGTTATCAACATAATCCGAAAAGCTTCACGCACATATTCGATTCTATATGAGAATCAATTGATTCTCGCAAAATATCTTCAGGAGAATCTCAGGCCCTGGCTCGCAACACACATATAGACCATTTACAGTTAGTAAATTAGAATCCCAAAAATTTGGCATGTTCAAGGGGGGCAAAGATTTTTGGCGGGCCGAGAGTGGGGGCAAGCGATTTTTGGCCAGCCGTTCGGAAATTTTACCCCCCCCCCCTCATAATTGGCTCAATTGGTGCATCACAAACTTATCTATTTAGACATAATCGGAGCACTTTGATTTTTTTTTTGGATCCCCATAGAGACAAAAACGTGACATTTGACCTTTTTGGTTATGACTCAAGAATGGTACGTCCTAGATAGGTCAAACTATACAATTTCTGAATGCTTCAGGGAGTCTAGAGGAATACATTGGAATGGTATTGAACACAATTTGAGCAAGTTTGAAATTTGACCCTGGGGTGCAATTTTAGGTGCTCAAAAGTTGAGCTCCTGAATAATTCCAGGAGAACAAATAATTGAGCTCCTCATATTTCTTTAAACAAAGGACTGAGGAACACATAATTATATATGACGGCAATTACTGACATTTTTGTATTGTCAAATGTTCAATTCATCATTGTCACCAACAATATTAACACAGGCAATCATTACGGTACAGATAAACTTTAACTCAAATATTACACTATCGTCCATGATGATTTTGAAGAACCATTAAAAAACATACACCATGCTCTTGTTTTAATGTAAGATGAAATATTTCTATATTATTTCTCCTAACATGCCCAACTGAAGACTAGCCAAGTTGTCAAAATTCCATTCATATTTTTATTTTTTCATGATTTAAAAGTGTAAAAAACCTATATGACAATTTAAAATAGTAATAGAATTTTTGAGACATACACTGCATTGGGGTAATTAAAAAAGTTAACACTTATTTTCATATATTCTTTAACCATGTTAACAGTCCATGCTCATATGTTGTATTACTTCCTGAAAGGCCTGTTCAGTTATCAACATAATCCGAAAAGCGTAAAAGACCTTAAAATGATGTTTTTCTTCCTAGGTCTACTGTATCACTTCTGTTTTTACACCTTGTAATAAAACCATAGCATAAGTCAATATCAATTGCCGAAACTCGAAAAACAATCTACAATTATATTATGTTATTGTTGTATCCATTTTAATATTTAACTCTTCTTTAAATGTTTTTGTAAACACTTTCATAGCAATTTCCAACTATGTCATCTCTCCATATTCAAAACCAAACAGTCTAATTTCCCAATATTACCAAATGCCCCACCCATCGACTCGTCCAAACACACAAGGTTCTGAACAGAAACAATATACAACCAGCTACAACCACACACGTTTTCCAAACAATACCACTCTCCATCTAACACCACTGAACTTCAGCTAATAACCGCCAAACCCGAGAACCGTGAAAGCCGAGAACCGCTCTAGTTATCATTATGTTTAATCGGTTCAATATTTGTTTTAATTTACCTACTTTGTGTTTTCTTCTCATCTTCTAACGCAATCGCGTTTTAATTACAATCAATTTAGTGGGTTTTTAACGGGTTCGCCGTCGGACAAGTTTAGAACCCGCTAAATCCCACAAGCCTATCCCACAATTTCAATTTCACAATTCCGTTGTATAATAAAAACAATATCAGTAGTTTATTATTTTACAATCATGTTCACACGGGACTTATGCACGAAAAGAATAATAGGCCAATATTAGTAGATTGTAAATGTTAATCACCTTCAATTTATTTATGATTCTGCACTCTATCTCTTTGACGATTCTTTGCCGATCCACTTCTGAAGTTAAGCACGTCAAGTTTTAATCCTTCCCCGCTATTCATGCCTACCCAATCAAAGCGAAAGTTACTGCGGTGCGCCCTTTGACCCTCAATGACAGCGGTGACGTGAATGAAAGTTTTATCCAATCAGAACGATGGGATTAAACTTACTGCTCTGCTTCTACAACTTAAAGGATCGGCGATCGGCCGCTTCGTGGGAAAGTTTATGAATATAAATAATTTTCCGAGTTCAGTCAGAGAGAGAGCACTGCCTAAATGTACTGCGAAGAACAAGTTTTATGTATTATATTGTATAATTTTTTTTGTCCTGAAATTTTAATCGCTTCACATCAAATATTGTGGTTTTGCCGTTGGACTTTGACGTTGCAATCATCATGGACCAAAAGAGCTCTTCGGAGGCTACCAGCCCATGTAAAAAGACATCGTCGATCGTCATCGGAATTCTGAGATCAAATCAAGGTAAATATTTGGCATTCAAAAAAAGAAGAGGTTAATTATCCTACTTTTCTATCTCTACGGTAAAGTCGGCAGGGTAAAAATATCACGCCAACTGGATTTTCAATTTCAAATTTCAGACCATTATTTTGTGAAGTGGTATATCGAAAGCAGACACTTTTGGGCAGGATCGTAAATGGAAAACTAGCCAAAAATCTGGCCGGTGGTGATTTTTTCACAATTTGGGAGTGTTGCGAATTTGTGATGTTATTAATGTTTAAAATATTGTCTGATAGTTTTCAGACCGGAATATAACTGGCATCTTGTTGTTGTTTTTTGAGATATTTTTCAAGGTAATTCCTACTCTCAACATTGTCAATAATATTTTCAAAGGCCGATATCTCAATTTCCAATTTTATAATACCATAACTTACGAACTCAATATCTTCGCTTGGGAATGTCCGATTTCATTGGGGGAAAACTGCGTTGTGGAGCAAAATATCTCTATATTTAAGATAGGCCTAGGCCTATATAAAACATTCGAAATTGATAACCTGCCCAAAAGTGTCTGTTTTTGACATGACATGTCACATTTTTAGCCCCAAATGAGGTGTGTTTTGATATTTTGTAGGCTAGCGCACAAGAATCGAACAACAATTTACAATTTTACCCCATAAGCCCAACACGGTGTTTTGGTACTAAAGAGGCAAATGTAAGTAATTATTGTTTTTTCTTCTGTTATGATTTTTAGGAGGGACCACTTATCTTGCAAAGATTTAGGGGCGGATGTGCCTCTCCCTCGCATCCGCCGCCTATGTCAGTTTATTGGAAAATATAACTGGAGACATGATCAAACACTCAGAGCATTAGCCCAAGCAAAATGACGTCTCCCAAATGTCACCAGCAAGGAAATTGTTCGAACTATGAGATTCCAAATCAAGGAGGGAAAAACATATTAAGAATATAATTTTGTGTGAAACAGTAGTGTATTTCTTTTTGACATGGGGGGGGGGTGGGGATAAGAAAAAAATCTTGAAGTATAGTGAATTTAGAGCACCTTTTGGCGACATAATAAGTTTATGGTACAATTGCGCGCGAAGCGCGCGAAAAATTTAGCCATTTTGAAGCTAAATTGTTGAAATATGGTACATAAACGGAATAAATTAACTCGAAGCTCGAAAAAAATTGCACTTTGAGGGCTAAAATGGCCAAATATGAAATAAATAAATAAATGTTAGTATTTATACAGCGCCTTTCACATGTACCAAAGCGCTTTACATTTATTCCGCCGTCATTAGAATATGTCAGCTGCCATACAATGCCCAAGGCATGGTCATACCTTTGGGCGGCGCTCAATGGACAGTATTCATAACAGCTCCCCATTTCACACCTGGGTGGAGAGGAGTAATCGAGATAAAGTGCCTTACTCAAGGACACAGCACGATGGTGTCGCCGGGGCTCGAACCCGCAATATGGTCAGGAACCCGAAATATGGTCAGAAACTCGCATACAGGCGTCAACATTGGGGGTAGACCCTCCCTCGGGTCCGTGGAGAACGACTGGTAATGTAGATTACATAGCATTAAAAATCAACCGTGGGGAGCGGTCACTGAAATTTAGCGTTCAATATAGGAGGTGTGATTAGTGTAGTGGCATCAATTTGTGTAGAAAGAGGAATTGGTTTTTTGGCGCTGTGAATTGGTTTTGGGCGCTGTGTATTTAGAATCGGGGGGGGTGAAGGACTATGGCATATTTTGATAGGCTATTATGTTATTATGTAGGCCTATCGTTCCATTATCCAGGCCGGACCGAACCGAGACTGTGGGACAGTCTACATTGGGGGGAGGGAGGAGGGATGATTGTATGGACCATCCCCCGGGCAAAATATTGGGGTATTTACCCCCCCCCCGATCTACGCCTTTGGAGCGTGCTACCTTCTTTCAACCAAGTTCAGATATTGAGCATATTTAAAACTGCATTATTTTTTGTGTGTGCATATTTGCACCATCATTTCTTCCTCTGCAGATACTTCATCATCACTGACCATATCTCCTGTTGCACAAGTTGAAATTCCCGCCAAATCTCAGCAAGTACCTCGTGGTCGTCGTCGTACTCGTGGTACTCGTACTGCCTACCCCAAACTCACCAAAGAGCAGATTAAGGCTTTAGAATATGTATTTGCTGCAAACCAATATATTGGCAGCAATTCAAGAGAGGTTTTGGCTGACGCTCTGGACATGACCGAGGCAAGGGTTCAGGTATGGATAAATCATTTACTGTATTTTGTCTTCGTACATAAAGCTGCGGGCGTTTAAAAGGTTGATTGAATTGTCATTAATATTTGAATATTCGAACTTAGAGAAAAGTCTTAGATATGGAGATATGAGATACCCCCATATAACGAAATCGAAGCAATCAAGATATCATGAATTAAAGTTTTAACTTCAACACTACACTATTTTTCGCTCACCTGGAACGTTTTCACTATAGTCCGACTAGCGTCTTCAGCAGATGGTGATGCTGTGTTGATATCTTGTCTACAATCGGGACATCTCTCACTGATGACGTCATAAGATATCAACACAGCAATGACAGCATCACCATCTGCTGAAGGCGCTAGTCGGACTAGTGAAAACGTTCCAGGTGAGCGAAAAATAGTGTAGTGTTGAAGTTAAAACTTTAATTAATTTTATCAACCACTGCGTATGAATATCCACTCGTATAAATCAAGATATCATTTTCATAAAGTTCATCTTTTTATGATGAATTTTGTTTTCCATAACTTTCCAGCATGCAACTTTCATGTTTTAGTTTTAACACTTTAGTGTTGACGGTGGTGGTGTTGGTGGTGGAGGGGGGGGGGTGAAATAGAGCCATTGCATGTACGTAGCATGAATATTCATTAGAGGACCCATCAATACTTTCCAAGAAATTATAGATTTTATGAGAGTAAACTTTACCATCCCGGGTGTACCCCATTCGCCACTTGCACGGTTCCGCCATTATGCACTATGTGCGGGAGAGCCTCGAACTGGCAGCATACATGAATGGGAATTGAACCAGTCATATAACATTCTGTGTAAGGTTACGTAATTCTTCCTTTCATGTATGCTGCCAGTTCGAGGCTCTCCCCGCATATAGTGCATAATGGCGGAACCGTGCAAGTGGCGAATGATTATCAAAAGACAAGGTCTGATCGTTATGGAGTTCTGTTCCGACTGTGACTCGCCAATCAAATTAATATGTGTTGGCATTATTTCAATAGAATCTTTTCAAGTTTTTATCAATCTTTAGTCAATTTCGATTAATAATTATGTGTTCAGATTTTTATTCAAAATTATTCTGTAAAACTTATCATTATGAAATAAAATTGTTTGAGTATATTTAATTTCTCATTCTGATACATTATTTATACATGTATGTTATACAATCATGGTAATAATCTTTTTTTCTTTTTTGTTGGTCTTTGCATTTGTCTTTTTAAATTACACCAGGCTTGGTTCCAGAATCGTCGTCGTGTCCAGTACCAAGCCAAACGTAGAGCTTCTTCGTCATCAGCAAGCGATATCTCGTCATCATCACTTGCATCAGAGCCTCATCAGATGGATTATTCGCCATCATTTGACCATCATGAGTCCCCCGTGTCTCCTACCTCTCCTGAGACATTAGTCAACAGTGCATCTCAGTCACAGTATTGTACACAAAGTTGCTGTTCATCACCACCTATCATCAGTACTTCTGCATCATGTTCTTCCCTCGTGAACTTGTCAAGCTATGGATTGCCTCAACAGTACTATGGCGGAGCTTTCACATATGCATATTACCCTCATCAGTATGCCTACTACTATCGTCCAAGTGGCTACACTACTGTGCCTTCTTCTTTCCCAGGAGGTGCCATCTGCAGTGTGCCACAATATCCTCCCGTAGCCAGAGTGGAACCAGTTCTGCTTCAGGAGGTCCCATCTGCAGTGTGCCACAATATCCTCCCGTAGCCAGAGTGTAACCAGTTCTGCTTTCCCAGGAGGTCCCATCTGCAGTGTGCCACAATATTCCTCCCGTAGCCAGAGTGTAACCAGTTACCAATCATCATGATCATGCCAATGAAGTGGACATTTGGCATTGACTTAGTTAAACTAGCGTGTGATCTAAACCTTGGCCAATGAACAAACTGCAAATATGACCCTGTTTATTTATTGGCATCTGTATAATGCTAAACGGTTGTGTAAGTAATTTGTATGATTAAAACACAAAACAGCATTATTTTAACACATTTCCTTTACAAAAGAGAAGACCATAATCATCAGAAGTACTTTATGTAAAGAAAAGTTTAACGATCAATTTAAAGTAAAGCTTGGTTACATACATGTAGGTTTGTCTTTACAGGTGTTTGGGACCCGGTTTGGGACAGATAGTGTAAATGTTTTTAATACAAAATAGTTGTGTTATTTGCCCGTTCTTACTACATGCAGCTTACTTCCAACGGTATTCATTATCAATCTTAAATAACGTATGTACAATTACCCAGCAAACATAAGTGATTTCGTAAAACGTCAGATAAAGGTTGTCATGCAGAAAACGTTCGCGTTATACAAACGCTTTTTTGAAGCCTCATTTTCAAAATAGTTAAAAAGTTGCTGCAGAACAATGTAAGTACATGTTATTCAGGTGTTCATATAAACACAAAAATGTTCTTGGAACGTTTATGCAAAACGTTTTAATAACATTTATGTAAATGTCGGGATAGGCCTATATGAATATGTTTTTAAAACGTTATTGTAAAATATTTTGGGCACACATTTTTGCAAAATAATTTGTCAGCAGTTAAATAGCATTATGTTGGAATGTTTTACATCACGTTTTCAAAAATGTTGTTAAAACGGTGTTATTTTAGCTTTATAAACCCCGACATTTAAACCTTTTCAGTAATACTTTGTGTGAGTTTAACAAAATAATTTGGTACCGTAAAATGGGGTAACTTCGGTCAGCGGGGCAACTTTGGTCGGTCAAATATATTTTTTTAAATGGTCATATTTTCGTACAGCAATATCGTTTTAGTCATATTTGGTATCAATTTGTTAAGAAATATATTTGGAAGAAACAAAAGTCGCTCATGTCCAATTTTCTCGAAATTTACGAAAAAACCGGGATTTTTGACCAAAAATGAGCATTTTTTTACATTTTTTTCAGAAAAAATAAAAATTGATATTTGTGAGCCAGGATGTGTGCTTGATTAATTTTGCAAGGGGTCAAATGTCACAAAAAATAACAACTTGCCCATATACATCAAAGATCAATTTTTTAGATTTTTTTTTCTTCGTGGAATGTAATACTCTGACCAAAGTTGCCCCAAATGCGGGGTAACTTTGGTCAGGCTATTTTTAACCCCTAGGGCACCCTTACAAAATTATTTAAGAATCTTTTTCAACTTCAAAGTATAGAAGGGAACCCTAATGTCATAAAAAAGAGATAATTAGAAATGTAATGGGTTTTGTTTGAAAGCAGTAGTTTAAAAACTCTGAAAAGTGCCCAAAGTTACCCCATTTTACGGTAGCATTTTAAAAGCGTTTTTGTGTTTTTTTTAAATATACAAAACACTTTTCAAATGTTTTCATGACATGACATATTGACCTAATTGATATGTTAAATGATAAAAGGTTGAACCAAAACCAGCCAAGAAATCTAAGAAATGCTGGCGTGTTTGATTGTATATATACCAAGAGCATTTGTAGCTATTTTTTGTACATGTACTTGTAAATACTGTAAAATATGTACATAAATAAAACGTATAAATTCCATATATAGGCCTATTGTTTGATTATTTTCAGAGCCTTTTGTAAGAGTGGTCAAGAAGAACGGTAATATACGGCTGACTGGTCTAAACATGAAAAAATTAGCAACGATTTCATTTTAGTTTATTTGGAGATGCTGAATGACCTGCTGACCAACAGTGTTTTGACACCTTCCCCCTAATAAAGATCGAGCCGGGGGGCACTCGACTTTGGAAGTAACGAAGATGTGCAGACAGCAGTTCGAAACTCAGTAGTCTTTCGGTGAGAGCCTATATCATAGACACCGAAAAGGTGGGGTCTTTCAATGAGAAGGCCCCCCCAAAAGGGGGTCTTTCCGTGAGTGGGGAAAATCATTCCAAAAAAGGGGGTCATTCATTGAGAGTGGGAAAAAAGTTGGGTCAAAATATAAAAGTTGATAAATTTTAAAACATTTGAGGAACAATAATGAAAAAACATGGTCATTCAGTGAGACATTACGGTGAGAGGGAGTTTTGAGAAAAGTGGGGGGGGAGGCTGTGGATCACGAAATGCCCTTTTAATTAGACATGGTAGAGCTAGAGAGGCCCACATCGGCCTATCTCTGATCTGCTCTATTTAAGATTTCCTGCAATATTTTTGGATAAAGCTTCTGGTGTTAAAAAGTACATTCACACACACTCTGATCTGTTCATTTTATCCGGCTGTCATTTTTGAAAAGTGACAGGAGCCAGCTGCATGAGATATATAAGTTGAAAAATGCATTTTTTTTTTTTAAAATTGTTTTTCAAAAAATGTCAATATAAAAGCAGCTATAACTTTGAAAGTAAAATAAACCAGGAACTTAACTTCATGATGTGGAGAATACACGTCACATGTATATTCAATATTCGTTAACAAAAAAACGTTGCCTCTTTATAATTATCTTGATGCCTTTTTTTTTTGGGGAATGCATTATTTTGATGATTTTGTTAAACTTTGTCAAAAAAAGTTAAATTTATTAATTTCTCTTTGACATGGGAGGGGGTAATTAGGGTAGGCTGAATGAACTGTTGAGGGAAAAGTGAACAAAATGTGGACATAATGTGGAGGGGAAAAAAGTGAACAAAAACAATTAAAAATTAAAACTGGAGAGAAATTTTAATAAATGGAGTTATTAATAGGGGAAAGTACAGTGCTTTGAGTCCTCTAAGATCTGGAGAAAGGCGCTTTAAAAATCCAAAATTTATTTATTTATTTTAAGAAAAAAAAGTGAACAAAAGTAATTCAAATTGAAAACTAGAGAGCATTCTTACTTGCAAAGGATAAAAAAAATATTCAGAAAGGGAAGAAAAAAAAAAATCTGGGGGTGGAAGAGTAAAAAAAGGATTGGGTCCCGCTATATTGTCCGGGCTGCTAGCAGCTACCTATTCACGAGCGCAATCCCACTACTGCTCCACATGGGGACTTTTGCCTGCTGCGTTTCCGCCCTGGGCCGATTCGTCCCTCCTTAGACAACCTGGTTGTCCTAGCCTCCGCCGAGCCAACCATATCGATGCCGAGCTTAGTGCGGACGCCCGATCGCCATAGAGCAACTACCAACAGGGCTCCCGAGCTCAAACGATCCACCAACCCTGGCCTCCAAGTAGCTGGATTACAGACGCACGCCACGGCGCCCAGCCGACATCTTAATGGAAAATTTGGGTAGTGTATCCTGAACAAACTCTCCAACGTACCATTGGCTAGCTTTTCCTATACTGCATTACAGTACATATTGTGGTTAGTGCAGGGTTAGTGTACGACACTGTGGTGCGCCCTCCATATGGAAAGGCCAATACAAAATAATATTTTGTTCCCTTCCCTAAAATATTCCTGGTTGCAGTATTTTGAGCAATGATAATAATAACAAATTTGACGGAAATGGTTAATTATCTGATTATGGTTTTAATCAATTTGCAAGCTTAAGGTTAAAAGCTTGTTAAAAGCTTATTTTAACCCATATTGCCATATAAATTTGACATGAATATTGCTATAATAATACCAGCACTTAGGCCTATATAGCGATATTACAAATTCAAGGAATATGAACATAGCACTTAACACAAAAAGAAAAGAGGAAAACAACAACAAAAAATCTTATGAGGTGAACAAATGAGTCTTTAGATGGCTCTTGAAACTGCTGACAGTGGGACATGACCGTATGGATGATGGCAAGTTGTTCCAAAGTTTGGGACCAGCAATGCTGAAAGCCCCACCACCAACCATGTACAATCCCCCGGTGCAATCTTTTTTAAACCTAATATTTTGGCATATTTGTAATGTTTACAGTGACATATGTGACATGTCCCAACTTCAAATGTGTTGTTTGTCAGACAACAGTACAGAGTAAATTTAAACGCCCGAATTCCATGTTAAACAACCAAAACAGCAAGGGATTCTTTCACTTGACTTAACCTTTTTAATTTTGGTTAAAATAGACAGAAACCTTTCTTAGTTACTGTAGTTATTATTATAAGTATTTTTCAGCATTAAAGAAAAACCAAATTTGATGGAAATCCAGGGTCCCGGTCCAGGGTGTAGGTGGAAATCGATCTTACATCGATAATAATTGCGGCGTAGAGCGGCGCGGCGCCTTCCGCTTTCCGTAACTCACACCACTGTCAATTTACCAATCATATCGCTGTATATGGGACACACCCACGTCACGCCCATTAATTGACATCGGATGTTGCCAAATTCGTTTATTATTCCTCAATTTAGGTATATTTTAACACTTTTTGTACGCACTCTGATCTGGAGAATTTAGAAAGAAACTCTTTACATGGTTAGGTAAAATGACTCTTTATTATCGCCAGACAGTAAACAATAATAAAGACGTTTTCATGGTTTTGGAAAAGTGGATAAAAAACAGTCTAGAGGTAAAAATTGAACAATTGGGCGCCGACACTGCACTTTTGCATAAATTCTGGCAACACTGATACGCACCAAAACCGTGCCGTGGCACTGCAGAATTCTTTGGGTGAATGCATATCAAATTGCATCAGAAATTTTAGTTTCACTCATAGTAAAGAAAATATGGAATGTGCTCAAGATAATGTATGTCCTAAAGTGATGTGGCGGCCTGATCCGAAGATGACAACAAGGCAGGACGCATTTCGAAGGAGTGTGAATGAAACCCACAAAATTCAAATCGGTAAGCTTACAACTTACTTTAATACACTTCACTAGTACTCAGGGGCTATTTTAACGTGTCTCGCCGTCACGTTCGTGCAATGAGATAAAAGTGTTGATGAAGTAGAGTGCGTTTCAAAAATAAACAAAATTGACATTTTTACCTGAATGTGACCGTAAGAAAGGCTCTACCATTGTCTACTATTAAAGCATATCTACACGGATGGTTAATTGTCACTGCACGAATATTTTATCTCGTCACGTACGTGACAGTGAGGCACGTTAAAATAGCCCCTGCTAGTACTTGTAGTTGTAGTACATGGATCGAATCCATGGGTTCCTACAGTCACCCATGGAAAACAGGGTACTGAAAACCAGTACACAATGTCCATGGGCAATGAGTTGGTTTGTTTACTTTGCAGTAATTCCTTCAGAATAGTCAATACAGATTCCAAACGGATAAAACTAACCTCTGGCTCATATCAGTTTTAGTTGCCCATAACTCCAAATTGACATGACAATTAGTTCACCACGTAAACTTGTATGGCTCAAAATTCGGACCGCTCGCCATTAAGTTTACTGCTTTCTGTGTTTTGAAATTTGTTGACGTTTTAACAATCCCCGATTCCCGGTCGATTATTTTAGCTGTGTCACGTCACATGCATGACGCTGGTGGGTACCAACCAAACTTCAGAAGAAAAAAAACCTTGATCGCCGATAACAATGTGATATGGGACTTACATAGGATTACACAGAGATATTTCTTGCCAAAATTTGACCATTTCTAGGCAAGTTGGCCCTACTTTGTCTGTGTTATGTGAAAAAGGACAGTCTTAACTTAGCAGCGTTCGAAATTTTGGTTGTCCGGTTGCCCGGGACAACTAAAAAAGTCGCCGGACAACCAAAAATACTGATCTAGCCAAAAGTCACATTTGTAGGCCTACGGACAACCAAAAACTTAGACGGACAACCAGAAATTGTAATCTGGTTGTCCGTGGGACAACCATTTATTTTTCCTAAATTCGATCACTGGTCTTAAGTAAGTATAAGTGCAACGCTTTTGATGTTTTGATGTTTCGGGAGACTGGGAGGGATCATAATAAAAAAATGATGGAGCCTATTCTTGACTGTGTAATATTCCTTCACCACATTGCCGTACGGTAAAAGTCTTATACGATGGACAGATAGTATCAGTTTGTGAATGAGGACATCGTATAAGTTCCTTGTACTACATGACAATATGCATTCTATTTGCTCAATTTCATACCAAAATCAAGGAAAACATGGTTTTGTTATTGCAAAATAACATGGAAATCACACAGAGTTATATCTGGTCACTCCAGTAGGCCACTTGAAGTAATCAATATTGGTACTTGAATGGTGTGACTCAGTGACTTTCTGCTCATTGTAAACCTGATGTGTTGTAAACTTGATTGCATAATATTAAGATTGCCAACTGATATCCTTTGTATTTGAGTTGTCAATTATGGGAGTACTTCTGTCATTGATGTAAACATTAAAAAATTAAAAAAAATTTCAACAAAACTTGCTACTGCACAACTCTATGTCTGTATGTGTGTGTCTGAGGGCTGATGACACACATTCGATGGGTGTAGAGTGCAAGAAACCCATACCCCGGGCCCATACCGTAGTAGCTCCGCACAATGGGCAGCACCAATACGAAAATGTGAACCGATAAATGATGTGTCTGTTTTGCCCATTTTTTAAAATTTGCGTTGCGGACTACATGTACTTTTACACCAGATACATGCAATAAATGCACACACACAGCTCCAAGTTATAGTTCCAGTAAGGCCATAAAAAGAAGATGTTTGCTTACCCTCAGCCGACCGACCCTAATTTTGGAAATCAGAAAAAAAAATTTTTTCTATTTACTGCACAAAAGGATACCGACCCTATTTTTGGAAATTCCTGAAAAAGATTTTTTTTTCCTTTTCATTTTTTTACATAAACTGAAGATGTAAAAAAAATGTATTTTAGAGCTTGTGTTCAACATTTTGGTTGTTTTTTATGTTAGTTGATTCATTTTGACACCAAAATTGTCTGATTTTTCATATTTTAAGCCTTAATTAATACAAACAGTAGAGTTTGCTAGTACGGTAAAGTAAAGAAATCCCGACCGACCGACCCAATTGTTAAAATTCATTTGAGGGCAAGCAAACAATTTTTTTTCTTGGCTTAACTGTAACTCAGGTCCATAGATGTCATTATGACTATGTTTATGATAAAGACTGAAGTCTTGCTGGCAGGACTAATGCAGCTCCATGCTATACGGGCATGACTGCAGGTCGAGGTTCATAATATAGTATGATCATCAAGCTATTAAAGGAAATATCCACAACCCAATTCCCTACTAGTTCGATACTGACTGAGCAATCAGGTATGAATGGTGCGCTATCATAATTGTCCACGTCCAACTTAATTTTGTCAGCACATTCATTAAAAAAAAAAAAAAATCAGTATCGTGTCGTGATCCAATTTTGTCTTTTTTGGCAGTTTGGTTGTTGTTTTTCTGTACACATTTCACCATGATTGTAAAAGACTGGCGCCCAGAGACTAACAAAACTATTCATTGTGTATTTATATTACTATGTTTCTGTTTTTTAATATCAAGCTGTACATAAACATTGTGCATTGACTGTAAAAAAACCCCATAGCACTTAGCTTTTTAGGTTACCATACGGTATATGTGTTTGAGACAGACTTTTTTTTTTTGGCCCAAGGAGCCAAGTCATTTTGTGTACATACAAGTCTGGATAACTGGTGTGGATATTATTATCATATTAGTGGCAGTTTCTGCCAGGGTCTAAACCTTTATTTAATTCCTGAATGTTTCAGAATCTTACCATGATCTATGGCAGTGGTCTGTGGATAAATACAGTGACTTTTGGGAAGCCTGTTGGAAATTCTTTGATATTATCCACTCTCAACCATATGAACAAGTAAGTGTTAATATTTTACACTTCATAGATTGATGTATGCAAAGAGGACTAATGTAACCCGAGTTACATTCAAATGTGGTTATATACATGTAGGTAAGATGTAGGAGTAGGATATGTATAAAGGTACCGTAAATAGTTTCATACCTTAACCAGTGTCTGAAATAAGGAAATAAAGGAGCTTGTCCTGTGGACAACCTAAGCATCAATTCTGCTTGTCTTCAAAATATTTTTAACTGAGTGATAATTTGTTGGTGCAAAAAATCAAATTTGTTTGATGCTTTTTATACCATACCTATGAATTCGAACCCCAGGGAACGAAACATGCTGAACAGGTGAACATTACAATGTACACAGGCTGGAAAATAAGTGGGGGCCAGGTGCCATTTAGCCCCTGGTTCATTGAAAATAGCCCCTGGTTCCCTGTGAACCAGGGGCTATTTTTTAAACAAAGTAGCCCTTGGTCCGGTGCTTCTTATTTCCCAGCATACACAAATGACATTGAAACATGTCAATTTTTTTAATTTATTATAAATCGTGATTTTGGAGGTAAAAATATATGGTTGTCAAGTGCATGGCTCATCATGGTTGTCCTCTGTGATTTAGTACAAGAAGATAATTGCTTATTTCAAACACTGATCAGTACCTAATACTTCTCTACCAAGCACCTGCAACACTAAGCATCCCATGTCATCTTTTTCTTCTTTTTTCCCCCTTCTGTTTTGCAATTGCGTAATCATTCGAAGTCATGTTGGCCCAGCAATGATCACATGCATGCATGGTTTGCTATCGCTGGTCCGCCTGGTCGGTTGTTCCACACCTGAGGGGTCACTCGTTCAAAACCTCGGAGGAGAAAACAACTTTTTCTTTCTTCCTTCCTTTCTCTTTGTCAAAACCCAATTAGGCTAGGGTTATTGTGTCAATTTGATTTAAACACCAATGGCACCACTAAAAACAGGGTATCAAATCTCCCTCCAATGTGTTACTGCATTTTGTATTGGTAGTGGTACAGTGTAGGAAATACCCTTGGCTTAGTTCGGCTTCACATAGTAAATGTGAATGGAATTTCTCATAATATATAGGATGCTTCTCCAGTTAAAGGTATCATTTGATCTTCATTCACATTTAAGATAATTTTATGTGGTTGTGACTCATTCCTCAGGTTGTAGACACCAGTAAAGGGATAGATGCTATTCCTGAATGGTTCCATGGAAGTCGACTCAACTATGCAGAGAATATGTTGAGATATGATGATGACAGAGTAGCAATATTTGCAGCAGGTAAGCTATTGTACAGATGATGAAACAACCCAACTTTCAAATAAATTGGTTAAAATTAGACTGTAGACATCATATTATTTTACATAACTCTAGGTCGTTGACAAGGTTGATATATGGGGAGGTGCATATAATAGTCTTTCAAAAATGTCAAAAATGAAAATGAACTCAGTTTAGTGTTTAATGGAAAAAAGTACTCAATGCCCCCCTATTTTGAATATACACAACACTATTTTTCAGACCTTCGTTTTTGATGAGCTCAATTGCACCAGAGCTCCTACAGCTCTCCTTAACAACATTTCAGGATCAGGATTATTACTGAGCACCTCACTACTTGAATCCATATGTTTAAATACAGATATGAAAAGATTGAGCTCCTTGTTGAGCACCTTAGTAAACACAGGAGAGCGATTAACCGAGCTCCTGCAATTTTCAAAAATGAAAGCCTGATTTTTACCATTTTTGTGATTTAAAAAAAAAGAATAATTGTCAGTATCACCAACTTACTGTAGTATCACACAAACATAAAATCATTAACTACACTCTACAGTATAATGATGCATATTCATATGTATCGGTAAACGTAAATAGAATTAAAAAAAAAAAAATTGTTGGAAAAATGTTAATATTTACAAATTCTACACTTAAGGTGATCCTAATTACACACATATGTGTGACAAAACCAATTACATATCTGTCAGTTCTATCCCTTAATGCTCACAATACAATACAATATACATTTTGTATGAAATAGATGCGAGTAACAGCTGGTATCAATTTACTGTTATTGATTTGCATGACTTAAACCTGGATACAATTGATTTTAGAAAGTGTAATGGTGATGCATATTTATTTAGTAGAAACATTTGCTACAATTGTTTTAAAAGAAGACGGAAGGTAGGCAAGCAGAAGACAGTCAGGTAGAGGGACAGACAGGCACACCTCCACACAGACACCCACCCCCATACATAACTGTAAACATCGCAAACTTGAACAAAATACACAGTTTACCTTGCAGCATACACACAAACTTCAGACTCTTATTTAAAACCGTGGACAAACCCTGTTGTTTATAATATATTTTCATGCTTATTGTGATCTATCGATACCATCCTGCAAGCAGGCGACTGTGTAGTTTCCATGTGACTCTCCAGTATTGATATTGTGGTTTTATCGTTACAGCTGAAGGTAAAGACAATGTTGAAAGAGTGACATTCCATGAACTGAAGCAAAAGGTTGCCCAGTATGCTGCTGCCATGAAAGAAATGGGGATTAAGAGTGGTGATAGAGTAGTGGGTAAGTCATTCCATCAAATGTTATGTTCTGTTTGCAATAATCTGTTCAATGTTTCATAGCTTTTCATTTTGTGTACATGACTCAATCAGCCAATCAGAGTCCCACTTTTGTGTTTACACAGTGCTGTGCTATTCACCCTTTGCAGGGTCATCTCAAAACAAGGTTCTACCTGCAAAGTGTTTGTTGTGTTTCCGTGTGCCTGTCAATTGTGCGCTTTAATTACCGTTAACGATTTGAAAAAGCTGTCTTGCACATTGCTAAAAAGCGTGAGAAATAAAAAATGCACTTTTTGCGCATGCATTTGCAGGGAGAACCTTGTTTGGTAGCAAGATGGCGGATCTGTGAAAGGGCAAATAAAGGCAAACAAGTGATGTTATTTTCTGCAAGACAAGCAATTTTAGTGTTTGAATTTTTTGAATATTCCTTTTTCACAAAACAAATAAATCATTTACTTTATATTTACAACCAATGGTGAAAATTTGAAAAGAAAGAAAAAAGATCATTAATAGAAAAAAAATGCATATGGAAATGGAACTGTCTTGATATAATTCCTACAAATGAATTTCATTTGAATCACTAGGTTACATTCCAAACTGCGAGGTAGCCATAACAGCCATGTTAGCTGTAGCAAGTATAGGAGCTGTGTGGAGTAGTACATCACCAGATTTTGGTGTTACTGTAAGTTACACATTCTTATGGCTTAAAAATTAATAAAACACAGGGGGCGGATTTAGGGGGGTGGGTACCCCCTAATTTTTGCAGAGCGGCGCCTGGCTTTGTGTGGGCGCTGAAGTGGCGTTGTGTTCAGAAATTGCTGAGGACAGCACATCCCCCCTCAGACGCCCACTTGCGGCACGCTACCGCGACGCCATGGCCGCTTCGCAGTCATTTGTTACATCAAGTTTTCCTCAAATTGGGCGCCTCCCCTATTGAAAATTCCTGGATCCGCCCCTGAAACATATTCATTACACACAGAGAATTATATATGCTATTTTACACCTTAGTGAGTCAATGACGTCAGTGCGTATTTCATTCCAAATTGCGAACATTCACTCAATGCGCTGGTGTACACATTTAAAGATGCCGCATAGATGAGCTCACAAATGTGTCACAACTGATTCACTCAGATGAAAAACGCAACTGTTTCCATTCAATTCCTGAACAGACTACAATGTTTGGGTTCCTTTCAGTACATATTTGTGAGATTGTACGTTATTTTCTATTACATAACAAATGTCAAATTCTTAATTGCTTTTTTGGTGCCTTGTTGCAGGGTGTACTGGACCGCTTCAAACAGATTCAACCCAAGCTAATCTTCTCAGTTGATGCAGTGGTATATAATGGCAAGACACATGATCACTTAGCTAAACTAAGACAGGTGGTACTGGGTCTACCAGAACTGGAGAAGGTTGTGGTTATACCATATGTGAAAAATAAGGGTGATATAGATGTGGCTGATATCAAAAATAGGTATGTCTGCTACTCTGAAGGTTCTATAGTGTGTCTTGTCTGAAATTGAGAGTAACGCCACGTTGGATGTGGTTGCATCACAACTGTACCAACATATTGCCCTTCTAGCATGTGTATATGTCACACAGGATTAGGTTAGCGGGCGCGATTAGAATCTGCGACTTCGAATTCAAACATGGTCGTTACTCTCAACTTAAGAGATTTGAAAAAGTGATACTATATAATTGAAATCGGAAATAAAAGACAGTTTTCCAAACTGTTTTATTCCCAACTGTATCATGGGAGTTAGGCCAAGAGTTGGGTTACAGCAATACCTATCATTACAATTTGTTGCTGGGCAGGAAATACCTTATATGTAATTCCAAAGGTCAAATGCAAAACCTCTTATGCAAAAATACATAAACCTTATCTGTGCAATTTTTGTAAAATTCTGTGAATACCACCTAATTTTAAACAAAGTCATCATGTAGTATACTTCTACAATTAACATATCAGAGATGTTTATAAGCTACTATTAATGCCAGTGCACATATATGTTGAAAAAAAGCACACCAAACAGTGCATCTTGGCGGATTCGAACTGGCAACCTTCGTAATACTAGCACGACATTCTAACCAACTGAGCCACAGAGAAAAGAAGAGAAGGGAGAAGAGTGGAGGATTGAAATCTATAGATATTAAGTTCAAGTAATACCTATAGATATTAATCCTCTGATCTTTTGTAGTGTGCATCTGTGGTTCAGATGGTTAGAGCATTGTGCTAGTATTACAAAGGTTGCCGGTTTGAATCCGGCCAGATGCTCTGGTTTTATTTTTCAACGTTTATCTGCGCTTGCAGCTCTGGGTAATTAAAATTTGTCTTCTCAACCCAGAGAACCAATTCCTTTTAATTGCTAATAATATTTGACTTGCAACATAACCTAATTATGTGCCTTAATAATTCCTTGTTGTTCCATAGCACATTCCTGGGTGATTTTCTGGCATCCGGCAAGCAATCAGATGGCTCTGTTCCACCACTCACATATGAACAACTGCCTTTCAATCATCCACTTTATATCATGTATTCATCTGGTACAACAGGTGTACCTAAATGTATGGTACACTCAGCAGGGGTAAGTTACATGTAATAGGTACCAACATTCCTAGTTCCACAAGTTTGTAATTATGTGAATAAAACAGGTATTCATTTTTGGTGTGTAAACCAGGTCAAATAGTAAGTAAGGCTAAGATATGCAAAGATTGCGTAACTTTTAGTGAATAGATTCAGACAAGTAATATCATCTAATGTACTCTTTCAACAACTAAGCAGAATGCCCAAGTGTGACTTGTGTTCCATTTTGTCCAGTTCTATTATGTACCATGGGTAGTTCTATTATGTACAATGGGAATCTGAATTTGATTTAGCCAATTAAATTAAATTTAATGTACCAACTAAATTTAGAATTGTTTCCTTTCATCTCATCAAGTTGCCTTGCCAAGGAATGAACCCAGGACCTCATGCATTAGAATAGAAGGCAATAGTGGTTATTCCTCCTTTCACCATCTTGTGGGTACAAATTAATAAGCGTGTACTGTATATTTGTTCATATACTAGTCCAAGTTAAACACACTTACGTGCAGATGTTTGATAGCTACCAGCTATCTTTCTCAATACTACTGTTGATGTGATGATCGCTGTACAGCTGTTGTTGATCGCTGCTTGGCAACAGAGTTTCCAGACGATTTCTCCATCAACAGGTCGTCATAGATGTGACTTAGGTTGTACTGGCCCTCGTCTCGGTTCATTGTTGCTCCTTGCTTTCTGATGGTGATGGCCTCCTTTATCCATCTTGTGTATTTATCACTCTCTTTTCCGACAATCCTTGCCTCCTCCCAATTGATGATTTGTGACATTACCGTATGTTGAAGGGGTGTCTGAGCGTGTCGCTAGAGTCATGAAGTCTTATAACATCCATGCCGCCATGAAACCCCACACCTCTTTACGCAACCTTCTCATCCATCCGAAAGATAAACGCGAGCCGCAAAATTCTACGGATGTCATTTATTCTATTCCATGCAAAAACTGTGATCTCACATACATAGGTGAAACCGGTAGAAAATTCGGGAAGCGCTTAGATGAACATAGAAGTGAGGCAGATAAAGTCGCTACCAATATCCGCACTAGAGCCAACAGGAAAGCTTCGCAATCTACCATCCATAAATCTGCGATAACTGACCATGTTGTGGACAATAATCATATCATCAATTGGGAGGAGGCAAGGATTGTCGGAAAAGAGAGTGATAAATACACAAGATGGATAAAGGAGGCCATCACCATCAGAAAGCAAGGAGCAACAATGAACCGAGACGAGGGCCAGTACAACCTAAGTCACATCTATGACGACCTGTTGATGGAAAAATCGTCTGGCAACAGTTGCCAGCAGCAATCAACAACAGCTGTACAGCGATCATCACATCAACAGTAGCATTGAGAAAGATAGCTGGTAGCTATCGAAACGTCTGCACGTAAGTGTGTTTAACTTGGACTAGTATATGAACAAATATACAGTTTTATGGAACAGTCCTGATGAATTTGTTCAAGAATAAGCGTGTACATGCATTGGATACTACGAGCAGAGTGTAGCGGATCACGCAGCTGTTGTTGTACATTGGCGTGGTATTTTGCGTTTATGCATGAAGGATTGAATGTTTAAGGCACCCAAAAAAGGCATGTACCTACAAGATGGCGGGCAATGTGGCATCGCTTTGATTACCTAAGTAATAGAGGATACTCAAAAGAGTGATAACCTGGCCCCAAAATGCACTGCTGAATGAGCTGCAAAAATATTTGAAGCAAATGCACAACCAGGAAACGTACAGTGCATATATATTCTGATAACCATAAAGATATAAAGTAAAAGAAAGGTTCATAACAAGGCACAACCAGGAAATATCCTAAACAGTGCATACTAACCAAGGGATCACAAATAATCTTGTGGTATATTTGTTTTTAATCATTGGACAGGGAACATTGATGCAGCATCTAAAAGAGCACATTCTACATGGAAATATGACTAGAGATGATGTCATTATATACTACACCACAGTAAGTTTACATATTGTTTTAAAGCCAATTTATAAAGGCTTTAGTAATGCTTTGCCGCAGGAGCTGTGGCGGGAAACCATTTCTTGGACTCTTTTTCATGCGTATGTTTGTAACCAATCCTCTGGCTGTCCATCTGAGTGTCATTGTATCTGTTTGTCAGTGTGTCATTCTGTCTGTGTGTCCAAAACCTGTTGCTGCGATGGTATGACAAAATTCTTAAATCTAAATAAATGCATTTTCTACCTCAAAATTCTATATTTTGACAGTGATTACTTTGTTTTTCTCCACATCCTTATTGGATTTGTCAATAAAGATGTCTTGCACATGAAATCATAAAAGCAGTGAGACATTCGCTCCTGTTCAAGAACTGCCATATTGGTAAGGTGGTACTACACTCCTTGATAAATTGTGTGACTCATTTTGCAGTTTTCTCAAAAAATGACTTCACACTGGTAACAAAAGTTATATATATTATAGGGGCAAGGAATCCAATTACTTCACTGAAATTTCAGTGATTCAAGACAAGTGTTTCATTATATGTGACATGATCAAGGGGAATGAGTCGGATGTCACTAATATTGTTTTTGAGATATTGGCAAAAACAGTGTTTAAATTCTTATGTCTTATATTGTTTTCAGCCATGATAAATTGCTCATAACTTAGTAACCAGATGTCCGATTTTGATGCGGTTTGCACCAAAATGTAGCATTTGTAAACTGCCAGAAAATGATGCAAAAAACTTCTAATTGAAAATTGCCGACATGCGACTCATTCCCCTTGATCATGTCACATATATGTTAAGAAATGAGGTACATTCTAGCTATACCTCATAAATAACATACTGCTTGTCTTGAGTCACTGAAATTCCTGTGTAGTAACTGGATTCCTTGCCCTTATAATATACATAACTTTTGTTACCAGTGTGTTATTTTTTGAGAAAAAGGGGTGCAGTACCACCTTAAGCACATGATAGCAACCAAAATGTGCAAAAATAGATGGTGAAGAGAATTACTGATGAACATTGGAATTGGTTTTTTTTCTACAGACAGGTTGGATGATGTGGAACTGGTTAGCTACAGCATTAGCTGTGGGTGCTGCAATAGTGTTATATGATGGCTCACCACTAGTACCATCACCAAATGTACTCTGGGATTTGGTGGATAAACTGGGGTATGTACACAAAAATGTTATTTGATATCATTACGTCGGCAGAGTGCTACACTATCGTAAGTGCAGTTTGGACAGTTTTACAGGAGGAGCATTTTTGTGTTTAGCGTAGCCGTTTGTTTCAAGTAGCCATAAAATTACATGGGAATGTAAAGCAATTTGATTTTAATAATATAAACTATATAAATGGTGTTAAAGTTAATAAATCGATGAATTATTTACTGATTTAGATGTCGAAGTGCCACATACGATAGTGTTACACTCAAATAGAAATGAGTGTGAGAGTGCAACACTATCAGTATGTGCCACATACTGATAGTGTTGCACTCAAATATAAATAAGTGTAGAGTGCAACACTATCGTATGTGCCACATACGAGAGTGTACCAGGCATTGCTAAATTAAGATATGCATAATATCGGCTCAAATATCCAATATTTTGTCATTTTATGTTTGTTAACAAGTGTTAATTTATTTTGGCACATAATATTTACAATAGCAAGACACCTTTTGCCGTAATGTTATCTCTCAAGATTAATTACTGAATCTAAAACTAAAAACCCTGGATTTATCGTCTCTATAACCAGTCATGGGAGCTATGAACTTAGTCAGCATGGCGACAACGCATACAGCCGTCAGCGTCACAGCCAGTGATGTGTTAGAGACTGTTTTGCACTTACGATGGTGTAGCATTCCGTGATTTTGTTGTTTAGGCCCAATAAAGTAGCGTATGTGGCACATACGATGGTCTTGCAGCAAATGAAAAACAAAATTAGCGTGCAAGACTATCGTAAGTGGCACATACGATAGTCTTGCATGCATTAATTAAAATTGCATTGCACTTACGGTATTTTATTTTATTAATTAAAAAATAATTAAGCATTTTTGAAACTTAAAACCTGGTTTAAAATGTGCGTTTTTATATGGCCTTCCATAATTCGTCAAAATCTCATTTTGGCCAAAAATGTCACTTACGATAGTGTAGCACTATACTAAGCATTTTTCTTGCATCTTCATCCAGCCGATCTATCTGGGAGAGTGAATTGCTGAAATATCCACCAGAAGTCACTTGCATGCCCATTGTCAAACAGCATAGCTACTCAAGTAGAATTGAGCTATTGTGTCATATTCTACACCCCAAAACCAATCAAATTATGTGAATTCTTTACAAACCACACCCACTTAATTAGAATGTATGATAGAAAGTGGTTAAACTGCTGGTTCTGTCATGGCACCAGTGATTGTCTGTTGGGTGTTGGAGCCATCCCTAATGTTATGGTGGAACTCCTGTTATTAATCTGTCATCCTTCCCTATGGATTAATTACATTGAGCCAATGAAGACATGCTCAAAAATATACCATTATTGTTTACTGACAACAACTCATAACCGAATGCAGTTTTCTTATATGAAGGGATGCAACATTTCAAACACATCACAAATATTCTAATATTTGTCTTCTTTATTCAATATTCATACAGAATTACTATATTAGGTACTGGGGCTAAGTGGCTACAAGTCTTAAATGACAAGAAAGTTTACCCAAGTAAGTATTCCTTATCATAATTGCATGCCTACAATTATTTATTTCCATAATTTCCTGTCATTTGAGTTTTCTGTCTAGTCCGATAATGTTGTTGATGCTGTTGCTCTTGCAACCCCTCATATCCTGACAAGAATACCATTCCCCAACCCAGACCAATCTGACAATATCTGTCATAACTAGGAATCCTGATATGACCCAACCAAATACAGATCATAATTCTAATATGATTAAATTTGTTAAAACTTCAGCTGCCCATTTCAGTTTATGGCTATGAAATAATGTTGTAATGTTCCTATGTACCGTGTCGAAACAAATACCTTGTGCAGAAAATGACATTTCTTTTGCACACACATGAATTAAATTAATTAGTTTTAGCTATTTCATATGGGCACATTTGTATAAATAAAGTTTATCCATATGATATTATTCACAATTGTAATAAATATATTTTGTTTCAGAGGAAACTCACAAGTTAGACTCTCTTCAGTGTATCTTGTCAACAGGATCACCTCTGACACCAAGCTCTTATGATTATGTCTATACCAAAGTAAAGGAGAACCTCTTACTTGGCTCAATATCAGGTATGTACTGGGTGTGTGTGTGTGGGGGGGGGATGTGTGTGGGGTGCATCTTGTCAACAGGATCACCTCTAACACCAAGCTCCTATTATACCAAAGTAAAAGAGAACCTCTTACTTGGCTCAATATCAGGTACGTACTGGGTGTGTGTGTGGGGGGGATGTGTGTGGGGGTACATCTTGTCAACAGGATCACCTCTTACACCAAGCTCCTATTATACCAAAGTAAAAGAGAACCTCTTACTTGGCTCAATATCAGGTACGTACTGGGTGTGTGTGTGGGGGGATGTGTGTGGGGGTACATCTTGTCAACAGGATCACCTCTTACACCAAGCTCCTATTATACCAAACTAAACGAGAACCCCTTACTTGGCTCAATATCAGGTGCATGCACTGGGTGTGTGTGTGGGGGATGTGTGTGGGGTACATCTTGTCAACAGGATCACCTCTTACACCAAGCTCCTATTATACCAAAGTAAAAGAGAACCTCTTACTTGGCTCAATATCAGGTACGTACTGGGTGTGTGTGGGGGGGGATGTGTGTGGGGGTACATCTTGTCAACAGGATCACCTCTTACACCAAGCTCCTATTATACCAAACTAAACGAGAACCCCTTACTTGGCTCAATATCAGGTACGTACTGGGTGTGTGTGTGGGGGGATGTGTGTGGGGGTACATCTTGTCAACAGGATCACCTCTGACACCAAGCTCCTATTATACCAAAGTAAAGGAGAACCTCTTACTTGGCTCAATATCAGGTACGTACTGGGTGTGTGTGTGGGGGGATGTGTGTGGGGTGCATCTTGTCAACAGGATCACCTCTTACACCAAGCTCCTATTATACCAAAGTAAAAGAGAACCTCTTACTTGGCTCAATATCAGGTACGTACTGGGTGTGTGTGTGGGGGATGTGTGGGGTACATCTTGTCAACAGGATCACCTCTTACACCAAGCTCCTATTATACCAAACTAAACGAGAACCCCTTACTTGGCTCAATATCAGGTACGTACTGGGTGTGTGTGTGGGGGGATGTGTGGGGGTACATCTTGTCAACAGGATCACATCTGAAACCAAGCTCTTATGATTATGTCTACAACAAAGTAAAGGAGAACCTCTTACTTGGCTCAATATCAGGTACGTACTGGGTGTGTGTGTGGGGGGAATGTGTGGGGGTACATCTTGTCAACAGGATCACCTCTTACACCAAGCTCCTATTATACCAAACTAAACGAGAACCCCTTACTTGGCTCAATATCAGGTACGTACTGGGTGTGTGTGTGGGGAATGTGTGAGGGGTGCATCTTGTCAACAGGATCACCTCTTACACCAAGCTCCTATTATACCAAACTAAACGAGAACCCCTTACTTGGCTCAATATCAGGTACGTACTGGGTGTGTGTGTGGGGGATGTGTGAGGGGTGCATCTTGTCAACAGGATCACCTCTTACACCAAGCTCTTATTATACCAAAGTAAAAGAGAACCTCTTACTTGGCTCAATATCAGGTACGCACTGGGTGTGTGTGTGGGGGGATGTGTGTGGGTACATCTTGTCAACAGGATCACCTCTTACACCAAGCTCCTATTATACCAAAGTAAACGAGAACCTCTTACTTGGCTCAATATCAGGTACGTACTGGGTGTGTGTGGGGGATGTGTGAGGGTGCATCTTGTCAACAGGATCACCTCTTACACCAAACTCATGTCTACACCAAAGTAAAGAAGAAGCTCTTACTTGATGGGTGGGGGAGGGGAGGTGATGGTGTGTGTGCTTTTATAGACACTATCACATGAGACAAGGTGTAACTGTGACACATACAAACTGTGGTTATCCATGCTTAAAGGACAGTGTTATGTAGCATAAATAGTGTTATAAACAATGTCTGCAGTTACAATGTAGGTTATGTTCACAATCAGCCAATAAAACTCTTAGAGTTGGTGGTAAGGTGAATATATCTTTTGAGTTTGTATTCGCATTGAAACTGGAGGTGTGCATATAATATACATACAAGCTCTATTGTTGGAAAAACAGTGTCTTTGAACCATAGAGGGAGGCATAACACCGGCATTTTGTAATACAAAGTCGATTATGTACGGATCCGTGTGTATAAAACTCCACGGTTAGAATGTGGGTGTATAACAATCCACAGTTGAAAAGTCATACACATTTGGAGGGGGGGGGTCATCAAGAGGGTGTGTGTTTAGAGCCACCATGTATAGATGTTGCCAACTGAACTGACTCAGGAAACTCTTGCATTCAAGGACCACCATCCTATATCTTGTTACCCCTATGCAGTGTAAAATATCAACAGTTATTAATGATTTTATAAGCATTATTTACATAAATGTATCAATCTGTTGATCTAATTAACTTGACCCAAATGATGTTCTCTGTGGCTACCAGTATAATAAAGTAAAAAGACATTTATGTTAATTCTCTCTTTATTAGGAGGGACAGATATTGTGTCTTGTTTCATGGGACAGAATTGGAATTTACCTGTATACAGAGGAGAAATACAAGGCAGGAATCTGGGTATGGCAATAGAGAGTTGGAATGATGAAGGTAGGAAAGAAAATGAAATAGTTCAGTAGTAATAAGATCAACAGCACCAAATGTATAAGCCAGTTAAATGGATTTGTTTGGGGAGCATACTCAGAAAATATCATGATAGGATACATTGAGTCAAACCAGAGGTTCATGTCATCAGGATTGTCCGTCAAATTATAGTACAAAAGTTCTCAAACAAATCCAATTAAAGGTGATGTTACATACCTCAATGGCATGATTGAATAAATTCATCAGGATCGGTAGAGTAAGTGTTGACAAAGGCAACAGTGTTTGCTGAAACGTTCACAAGTAAGTGCATAATTGGATCAGATAGAAAGAACAAAGTTTTGTGCTGCATCATAGCACTTTCACAAATTGAATGACCAGCTTTGATATAAAATTGGATCGATTGAGCCCATATTTATTGGTCGAGCTATGAGTTTTAAAATATTGCACGAGACGTAGTCGAGTCCAATATTTTTAAACTCATAGCGAGACCAATAAATATTGGGCGTAAAGCATCCAATTTTATCATTATTATGTGTTGGATCCGATATTTTCACACACTTGGATTCATCAAAACATAATAATGCTGCTTCTCGGATCATTGGCTACTACCTGATGTGCGGTGACGTATACAGATGGCATTTTCAGCAACTGGTTATATACGGAAGGAAGTAGCTCCTATTTAGAGTATTGCAAAACGCCATCTACATCAGCATCCAACAAGAAGCAGTCAACAAGAAGCGGCAAAGCTGGTCATTCAGTTGGATTTGTTTTGATAACTTTTGAACTATAACCAGAGGATCATAATTCAAGAAGAATTGAAAAAAAAACAACCATTTAGTAAAGACATCAAAACATGCAGCATTTAAGAATTTTTTCATGACATTGCCTATACTTAGTGGACAATTGAATACAATGTATGTTTCTGTATCCAGGCAAACATGTTTATGGAGAAAGTGGAGAGCTAGTGTGTACCAAACCATTCCCATGTATGCCTACGCATTTCTGGAATGATAAGGATGGAGTGAAATACAAGAAAGCATACTTCTCAAAGTACAATGGTAGGTAATGTCCTTTATTATCATACATAATGTAGTCGACTTTGAATTAATCTGCAGTGCTTCACAATGTTGCAATGTAAGCATCAAAGTAAAGATGGGAAGACACAATAATTAGGTTGCACTTCATGTGCCTCATTCAAAACAGCCTTGCTAACTACAAATGTGGTGTACTTCGTGGTATTTCATGGATTGTTACATAGGGACCTGGTCAATTATTGCATTCAACTGATATAATTGCCATGTTGGATCCCCGGGGTTGGATGAGGGCCTTCCAAATTTTTACAGAAGTAAAGATATACAGTACACAGAAAAAATGTTTATTGTTCTTACAACATGGTTTTATTACTCATGGGTTTTATGCCCCAATGGCGATCATCACATAGAATGCTGCTGAATTTCGAACTGCAACAAGAACTACAAAACAATTATACACATCAAAGATAAAGATAATGAAGTAATAAAAAATGACAAAATAAATATAAATGTAATGTGTACCACAAATGTATGATACAGCAAAATATGATGCCGGTATGCCTTTCTTACTTTACTTGTTGTAGGTGTTTGGGCACATGGGGATTTCTGTACCATAAACTCTAAAACTGGAGGCATTCTTATGCAAGGAAGAAGGTATGTCAATAGTTCTCTTTCTAGTGCAACATGTTTGTCATGTTGCTTTCCACTACTAATTCACACTTCAACTTGAGACCTTTTGATGGTAAAAGTGAGTGCTTTTCAATATTTTGACCTTGTCTAGACCGGGGGCACTCAACACAAATGACCATACGGGTATGCTCCCCGGAAAGACCCCCTTTTTGGGTTTCGCAGCTCGAAAGACCCCTATATTTGACCAAAATAACGCTCCAAAAGACCCTTGATTTTGATAATTTCAGCTCTAAAAGACCCCAAAATTGCTCATTCCTCATATTTCTTGTTTTTTCAGGCGATTTTCAACCAAAAATCCAAGAAAGACCCTTGATTTTGACTTTTCGCAGCTCCAAAAGACCCCATTTTACTTGTTCACAGCCCTGTTCGCAGCTCCGAAAGACCCCCTTTTACCGGTACGCCGGCAGCTCCCATAGACCCACCACCTCAAAATTCCGGGGGAGCATACCCACCAAAAATGTTTGATGTGCCCCCCCCGGGTCTAGACATAAATAATGTTTGCCAGTGCTTATAGGATCAGAACCAGTGTAATTGTTGTGTTCTTAAGGATTTACTTGGATTTACCTCACAACTTATATGATGAACAATTAATTTCTAAATTCACCAACTTTTTACCTAATACTCTATTATAATACACTATACTAAAACAAGACCAATTTTCTTCTGATATAGGGTCTGCCCTCATTAGCAATCCATTTGCACATGTTGATACATTTAATATTGTTAATTTTTAATTATGAATACCTGATGTGCATGTATTTTTCATTCCGCCAGTGATGGTACATTGAACCCTAGTGGTGTGAGGTTTGGTAGTGCAGATATTTATAATGTTGGTAAGTCAGCATGATGAGTAGAAAACATGTAAAAAAGGTGATAATTATATTTTTTTTTTAAACCTGAAATTTAAAGGTGTCAAGAACTTCGCTTGATGTAAAATATTCTCAGTCTATAATGAAAGTAACCGTTACAAATTATAAATACTCATTTGGATTTGCTGGTAACTTACAACTGTGTCTACATGCTCGGGGTTGGCTTTTGAGAGGAGCAAGAGAATTGCTCCTCTACTAACAGCTGCAAGAGCGATTTAAAGCTCCTTTTGATGATTTGTTACGCTCTTCTTGAAGAAAACATAAGCGCATTCTACAGCTCTTAACTTCATTTTCAAAAGATAGTCCCTGCATGCTGGTGAAACAAAATGTTTTCCCATTTGATTGTAAAATAAGAAGTAGCATATTAGTGGTTCCATCACAAATCATAACATAGATTTACTAAGTAATATTGACTCTACTTCATAGTCTGTTTGCTATATTTTTACAGTTGAAGACTTCAAAGAGATTCAGGATAGCTTGTGCGTGCCCCAGCGTAACGTCCACAGTGAAGAACGAGTGATTTTATTTCTCAAGATGGTTCCCGATGTAGAATTCAGCAAGGAAGTAGTACAGAGAGTGAGACAAGCCATCAGGAGAGAGCTGTCTGCTAGACATGTACCAGAGGTCATGCTGGAGACTAAAGACATTCCAGTGAGTGCATAATGAAAGACAAATCTGATAGACAACAGACATTTAAAGCAAATTACACTCTTTTAAGAGTGTAAAAACTCTTGAAACTGTTCAGCAGGGTTGTCAGATGAAAACTATCCTTTTTTTGATGTCAAAGGATGATGTAATGGTAGATTATGTGATGTTATCATGCATGATTTAAAATCTGTGGATTCACATATTCAACTTAAATGAAACATGATAAGGCAAAAAAAAAATATTGTTGTGTTGCCCTCAAGTGGGAAAATGGGAAAGTTGGGTCGGACGGTCGGATTTTTTTTTAAACCTTCAGTTTTAAAAATCCCTCAAATATTAAATAATGCTTCTTCAATTAGGGACATTTGTCAATTTTGACTTCTGGATACCTGTTAGATATCATTTAAAGACTAGTCTTTCAATAAAATATTAATTTTAAGTGAAAAACATTGATTTTTTGAACAAATCTGTAAAAATCATCATTCAAAAAAAAAAATGCCGACCCTGATTTTTCAGGATTTAGGGTCGGGCGGTTGAGGGCAACACAACAATTTTTTTTTTTTTTGGCCTAAGGCCTGTCGACTCGCCCTGCTTAAATGTTTGCTGCCCTTTTGTTTGAATCAGGGCTCAAAATACACAGGGCTAAGTGTGATTTGCCCCAAATGTCATACAATGACCCCATGAAAAATATTTGCCAATGGCTAAAAGTACACAATGACCACTTTTTGTAGATTATGTTCAAAATGGCTGTTGTATAAATCAAAAAGTATTTTGAACCCTGGTTCAATTTATTGCAATTTTGTAAATATTAAAATGATTTTTTTTTTTTTTTTCCAGTATACAATCAATGGCAAGAAAGTGGAAGTAGCAGTAAGGAATGTGATTGCTGGTCAAGAAGTGACCCACCGAGGAGCATTTGCAAATCCAGAATCATTAGATCTCTACAAGGACATTCCAGAATTACAAGGTTATTAGTAATGATATCTTTTTAATGATTAAGAAATTCAAATTAGACGAGAACAAAGAGGATATACTATTCAGCAAGGTCCTTCAGCACTCCCCGACTGCTTTGCCGGGTAAAAGAATTTGGTCATGCCTGGGTCACACGAAGCTATGTAGCGTGATTCAATTAGCTAATCAGAACCCTATTTCTGTGTTTAAGCTGTAAACAGTGAGAAATTGGCAGTGCTAAAGGACCTTGCCAAATACTATAGGAGAATCAGTCCATATAACCCTCTGCTTAACACTTTGGGACAACCACAGTATCGGTTTGTTACACATGGGGGGCCAAGATAATGCACATGCAGCATTTTTCATTGTACACTTGTAATTTTTATCTTGAAGGATGAGAATAACAAAGCAAATTTGATAACCTTAGTGTGCGTAATCGACACAACACATTAATACACACACACTACAACCATGCATGCATTGAAGATCAAAGTTTGGCGGGTGCATGGTGAACCCAATTGGGAACACATAGTCCATTTCCCCCTCCATGAGCGATATGCACACATGGCAAATTCTGATCAAACCTCAAAAATGTAAATCTTCCGGAAATTACCAGAATTCCGGAAATTTAGCCAAAAATTTGGTTCATTGAACCTGGAAAAAATGATCCTGCCATCAGTTGATTGATTGAAAGGTCATGAGATGTTTATTCTGATTTTGAAATCACTCAAGATATTTTAAACTTGTGTGTGAGTGGGTATAGGTGCACACCTGACATACCTCTATTTTAATCACTTAATGATTTTAACAATTCGTGAGACAATGCTAGTAGATAATAGTTTTTCATTCCTTTGACAAGTCTTTCAGAAGTAAAACCAGTGTTTGGTATAATCATAAGATTATGTGATAATTTGACCAAATATAGAAAAAATGTTGGAGAGTCCAATTTTATTTTGCTTATTGTGTAGGGTATAGATTCTTGATTGGTTCCTTATTTTATTTGGAAATATCATTTTTTTCATCACATTTTATATATTTATTGTATACTAAAAACTTCATTTTGTGGAAATATATTACTTATTCTCTTTTATATTTTCTATATGTGTATCTTTTGTATAACTTGACTGTACCTATTTATTTGGTGATGTCAATAAAATAACTTGAACTTGAACTTGAACTATTATATAATTAGTAAGACACAGATCTTTCAGCTGGAAACCAAAGCAAAATACTCCCACAAGATATTGTTGATATTATTTTTTTTTTCAACTTTTGTGATATTGTTTTCTTTATATTATGTGAACTTGGAACATTGTTTATGGTCCTTACTGGAATTCTTGACACTGCTTTAAGGCAGGACAGAGCCAGGAGTTTATACTCCTGATTGGTAAACCCTTAGTAGAGTTAAATTTTTAAAGTATCTTTAAAAACTTATTTTTATGTTGTGTGCTAATTAGTAGCAGCTGCTTTTGAATCGTTTTATCATAATAATTCTTTCCCTCCACTATAATAGTGAATGCATATTTGGTTGTTATGAGTGAGGTTAGCAGTAAAATATGGTCAATCTGATATAATTTTGATTTTAACCCCTTTATGTGTCAAAAATGTAACATATATTAACATATGTGAGTGGACGCGGCGAATCAGCCGTAAACTCGGCAAATTGTATTCTGAGTAAAGCGCTCCACAGACTCCGAGTATTGTACGTACAATATTGTATGCAACATATCTACGTTATTTAATCTATTGCCATTCTATTTCCAGTAATGTTTAAGTTCTAACGAATGTTTGATGAAAAAAATCGATAATATGTTACATGTAATATCTAGTAGAAATATATTATCGATTTTAGGTCATCAAACATTCGTTAGAACTTAAACATTACTGGAAATAGAATGGCAATAGATTAAACAACGAGATATGTTGCATACAATATTGTACGCATAATAAAAAGTCTGAATACTGCTTTAAAGTGTAAAATGTATGTGAAGGTCGATTCATAGGTGTATCAATTGCTATGCATAAGTATCTTATCAAACGCTGTTTAAATCAATCAATACTACTACTGCTGAAGAGGATAATAAGCTTCTACCTATTTCTATAGAATAGTTCTTGTCTTTGTTTGCTTTGGATAAATCCTGTTCAAGTGGTAGATAACAAAGCATTGTATTTTGTCTAGGTATGTATAATCAACAATGAACAATGAGAGGATATTTCTGAACCTCGTTGACTTGGGGATGATTTGAAATGACCGCCAATTATGACTGTTGGATATTTATTACCAGAAATGTAGAAAAAGAGACACATGTAGAACCGATAAAAAATACAATTTTGTCGAAGGAACAGAGTTCAACAAATCATAACCCCGCTTTTGGATATCGTTTGAAGTCAAATAATATACCATTTTAAAGCTTATGGTATATATTTTCTAAACATGAAATAAAACAAAATTGACCGGGGCCGACTTTACGGCTGATTCGCCGTGTCCAGTCACATATACATGCAACTTATGTCTTACTGACTTATTTAAGGTTAGGAACTTCAAAACAATTAAAAAGTTGATTAATATATTTACTGCATGCTGAATACTTATAATTTGCAATTATTAATTCTGACACAAAATCGGGCTATTCCATTTAAAATCCACACTACCCCTGTGGAAGATTCAGCTATAGTCTTCCACAGAGGGAGTATACATTTTGAATAGAATAGGCAATTGGGTAACTTCCATTTGAAATACTCACTCCAGTTGTGGAAGATATAAGTTAAGCCATAATACAGGGGGAGTTTGTTAAAATGATTAACTCTGAACAATTTAATTTGAAAAACATACTCCCCCTGTGGAATATATTTCCAAAATCTTCCACTGGGGTAGTGTGGATTTCAACTGGAATAGCCCATTATATTGTATCCTATAACTACAACCAAAACATGGTAATGGTTTATAAGACATGATAGATGACAAAATTACAATGATTTTGATTTTACAATTACGTTAATTTTTTCTAGCATTATTTTGTGTGTGTATTTTGGGTAAAGTGTAATCTTTTTGAAATGTGATGATAATTACATGAATTAATATTTGAAGGTGGACAGAAGTGTGGTTGTATTTATAATAATATTTTGTTTGTATATTTTGGGTCAAATATAATATTCTTGTCTAATAAAAGTTGTCTTTGAATGTAACTGTTGCAGTAATGTAACTATAAAACTATGCTAAGAGGCTGATGATAATATTTTTATTGAATTTATTACTATTGACTATAAGTCAAGTTACGTATCTAAATCAACTTTCCAATAATTCTGATTAACACAATTTAATTTCATTATTATATATTTTGTTTGCATATTATACTCGTTGCATGCACGCCTTTGCTAATGGCACTGAGATAATTAATATGGTGAGTACAGGTACGGACAAATAACAACAAAACATTAAAACATTTTCATAAATATACATTGTCTGTACTGCATCTTTTGTAACACTACATTACATATTTATAATTTACCATACAAAATTTGTTTAAATATGTATTTCTTCTCCTCTTCCTAATTTTTCTCTTTGCCACCTGTTCCATGTTGTACCTTAACATACATCTGTTTTGGCATGCCAGATTAGGCCATGCCAGATTAGGCCATGCCCGATTAGGCCAACAAAAAGAAATTGTTTGATTGTGCTCATTTGACTGACCCTAATCTGGAAAATCTTGAAAAAGTTGTTATTTTGTTTTGTTATACTGTACAAAAGAACTCCAGAAAAATGTTTTTTTTTTTTAAATTTAGACACCCAGAAAGTTTATTTAAACAGTTTCTTCACGCTACTAAATTGTTTATAAAATGAATGAAGTGCAGCCCTCGAATTACGGATCTGAAGGGCACAGCAACTTTTTTAGGGCAAGTTGGACTTTCACTAAAAAGGCAAGGCAGCACTGCAGTTTGTAATATTTCAAGAGTGCATCATGGCAACTGTTGAGAAATCTCCCAATTCACACCTTTTTGGACTATGTATTATGCTAATTAGGCCTATACATGTTTTGTTCCTATGACCTTTAAAAAATATTATTAAAAATAGAATTCCAGGTGACCGACCGACCCTGCCCCTTGGAGGGGATGTATTCATTGGACAATCAAACAATTTCATTTGTTGGCCTTACTTTGTTGTCAGACTGTGTAATATCAAGAATCATGATGCAGGTAACAACTGGCTAGTGCCCAAAATGTTGAGATACAGCCCTTACATAATATCACGTCATCTCATATCACTCTCAAGTATCTTGTGATATGTTTATCACCACCTCCTTTGTGTACACTTTCATTCGTTTCATCATGGTTGCCAGTCATGTCTCATATCTATCTGTAACTAGTTTTTCAGGCTACAATTTATTTACTCATAAAAATACCACCTCACCTTGTAAAATAAGAAGAAAAATATGATGCACTATATTTACACTATAAAACTAAAGCGGCTTTCTGTATTTTCTGACTCTATTCATCTTGTATTCAGTAAATCTACCAGTTAGTTTCTATCTCAGATGTCTTCCACAACTTTGTAGCACAATAAATTTGAATATGCTTTGAATATACAATGGTCAGCTCATAATAAGCGAGAATTATTTGGTTTTTGTAACTGCATGCATCAATAAAGTCCGCAATACGCAAAGGACAGTTTTCATACTGTAGGTGCTGTGCCCAGCTCTATGTATCATGCCATTTATCAATCCATGATGTTATGTCCCACCTATTACAAGCTGATCATAATATAGAATTGATATCATGGTGCAGTGTATGTCAACAGAAATCTTATCTTATCAATTATTTCTCTCATGTTACTACAAATTGAGTGTCAGGTCTTGCTACTTCAAGAGGTGTTCTAATCATATCTCTCACTCTCATTCTGTTCCTCCTTCTGTTCAGGTCACTGGAAAAGTGGTAAAGCACCCGGAAGTCCAGCAGCTGTAACTGTACAACCATTCAAGAAGCAGAAACTAGACTCCGGTGCATCAAATACAGCTTCTGATGATGGGCAGAAGAATTGATATTGCTACCAGATGGCAAAGTCTTTCAGTAAAGTTATACTGATTTCATCTATGACAGTGTTATACTATTTTTCATCTTTGTGAGATGGTACATCAATGTGCTGAGGCAGCTGTGTTGCATGTGTGTGTCAGTGTTGCCAAAACCTTTCAGTGCCAAGTAGGCGCCTAAGGCGTGGCATTGGCATCACTGATGGGTGGGTGTGTGTGAGACATCACTTTGCAAACGCTTGTGATTTGAAGCTGGGCCTAATGAAATGTACACTGATGCAAGATGTCCCTGATTCACCAAAATGAGAAATAGTTTATGAAGTATAAAAACTAAGGTCTTGATTAGTTGATTGTATCAGGTCATGATGGCTATTACTGTTGAAATCCATACATCCCCTTTGGAAGACATGACCTAATCTCCAACACAGGGAGTGTGAATTTCAAATGGAGTCACCCATTCAGGTAACCCCATTTGAAATTTACACTCCTTGTGTGGAAGATTAAGGACTTGTCTTCCATAGGGGGTGTATGGATTTCAACAGTAATAACCCATTAGGATTAGGATTGGATGATGAAACATGTATATAATGCTTACACACTAATGGTGGATTAGAAATTACTGAAGATCTTGGGCAGGACCCAAGATACCTCAAAAGTAGTTGAAATTGGGGACTGTGCAATAGTTTTCTGCCATATGGGAAGGTGATTGCTCAAAACAGCATGACAAAATGATTTCCCACGATGTGCCAAAAATCTTTGCCCTCCACATTTTCGCAAGTCAAATTGTTTTGTTTCAAACCGGAATGATCCAGATAAGCAATGCAAGTAATATGAAAATGTTGCATTTTGCCTCCTGCAGGAAACACAATTATTGCACAGCCCCAAGGAGTTGAACTTTTTAAGCTATTTGATTCTTGTGACATGTATTAAATCGGAACTATGGTTCATTGGGTGAAGAAAGAAAATGATAGGTACCAATTGTTTTGGTACAATCTGTTAAAGACCTAGATATATGATACAGCTCAAAATGTGAACTTAAACTGCGCTACAGAGCCCATTTCACAAAAGATTTCAATTTAATACAACCTTCCCTTCAACTGAAGAATTATGTCTCAAATTGAAAAGCTTCATTTATTTGTATAATGAATTTTGTAAAGTAAATTAATACATTAAACATTTTCTAGTTTCCATACTCAAACATTTTATAATCTTGGTTTCTTTGTATAAATCGGGCATGAGAGTGTTCCTTTTTTAAAAGGAATTCTTTTTCCCCCCAAATTTCTTTGTTTTTATTTCTTTTTAGCCTGTTGTGAGCATTTTTGCCATATTTTATGCGCTTTTCCCTTTTTTTTTCATTGAAATGTATTCTCATGCCTGATAAATGAGTAATATTGCCAAATTTATAAATGTTATTTTTAGTTAGTTTGGGGTTAAGTTCTCCTTACTGAAGCAAGCTACAAAACTGAAAAACTGACAGTTCTATGATAGGTATGATCATCAAATTTTCAAGTATGATATTTCACATTGAAATTGATTTATTTAGAAAGGTGATTATTTAACTTAAAAAATGAGGGGTCAACCATGTCTGTAGGACAAAAATTAGCGAAGTTATGGGCAAATGTAATTTTCCAAGTTCTGTGACCATCATTGACGGTACCTTACAATGAATTACTGTACAAACAAGCAAGTACATGCAACATTTTTCAGTATGGCGATCCATTTTACAGAAAAGCTATTTTATTTGAAAAAAAATTACTATCACTGTATGATAACTTCTGTATCAAAGTATACCAGTTGACACTTTTTATCTTTCTACGTAAGGTTTCTGGCGTCTAAATTTCACATTTTTGTATTTTCCTATGGGGATTACACAGTTAAGCCATTTCTGTGGTCACAAGTAGGAGTTGAATGAGGCCCTCTGTAATAAGCAATGTGGGCATACCTATCTATGAGAAGTCGTGCAATTTTGTAACTGAGGCTAGGTGGTTTACTAGTCTTAGATAATTTGAAGGTCTTATTTGCTGGAGGTATCAACTGCACCATACATAGTGGTTGCAATGGGGTATTCCAGTTGAAACCCTTAAATGGGCTTACCTGAATGGGTGACTCCATTTAAAATCTACACCCCCTGTGTGGAAGATTAAGGTCATGTCTTCCATAGTGGGTATATGGATTTTAACTGGAATAGACCAATACATGAATAATTCAAGTTTGCGTTACCCATCCGACACCATGTGGAGGTTTGGGTTGAGTTGCCCGCGAACAAATACTATGCCAGCTCTGCGGACCTTGCCGGACCATTTCTCTTTCAAAATCTCATTGCATTTTAACTGTAATTGTAGTTAAAGGGACAGTTTGTAATTCACAGCCTCATCCCCCACTTCTCACAAAAAAGTTGAGATTTTTATACCACACGGGAAACCTCTGGCTATATAATGTTTATGTACAAAACAATTATTGCGGATAAATTATCGTTTAGCAAATATATCGTCAAAATTGTATTTTGTTCTGAATGAAATTACAACACAGTGACCTATGGAGCAGTGTTATAAATTATGCATCATTATGCATAAATCGCAAACGCAAAATCAGAATTAACTGAAATTTTGGGAATAAGCTTTTTCATGGATATCTACCGAAACATGTAATAAAAAGAGGATGCTAGGCTCACAAAATACTCTTTTAACTGGTGATGATGTAATGATGTGTTTCTAACAATTAACATTGTGTGCTTGGTATCAAAATCAATGGCTGAGGTCATCAGTCTGACCAACAAGCTGTAAGTGAAACTGAATCATATCATGTCGCATTGGATAGTCTAAGTGTCATTCTAATGGTTGCAAAAACTATACCATATTGTCTGTAATATACGCTCCCCCTCTAATAAACGCCCCCTCCAAGTTTTCTGTGAAAAATTGACAAAAATGCAAACATTTCCATGCTACATCTTTAAAGCTTGCATCAGTCTTGTCAGTGAGGATTGCTAAATTGCATGGACAAAACCTATTATGACTCAAACTTCATTTCATTGCCTTATTATGGTAGAATTTCACCAGATTCTTGCTTGATGATGCACCTACAGGTGTAATTTTTTTGTATTTACCACGAAAATATCATTTTCCGTGAGCGCCGCCATTGTAGTAGTATTAGTACAGTCATAAATTCCTCCTTTATACAGGAGCACCATCGGGAAAGTTAACCCGATCTTTTTCACTGACAATTCACCATCAATAAACGCCCCCTTTTGGAAAAATGCAACACCCCTGGGTTGTTTATTACAAACAATATGGTACTTTGCATAAGGTTTATGTATTAGTGATAATTTTGCCCATGTTTTCTGCAATGTCCCATGTTTTCTGCAATGTGTTATCTTTTTTCAGGGTTCAGTCAGATGCCTGAAATATGCCAGGATTATGTAACTTGGCAACAACTATTACATTGTATATGGTTTATGGTTTGCAAAAATATGTTTTCGTATTATGTAAATATTACTTGGACTCGAATGGTAATTTGGAAAATTGTATTCAAATGTTTGTTATCAAAATGAAAACATAATAATAGCAATAATTGTGTATATGATATGTTAATGTATTGGGTATACTATAGAGAGAGAGGGGGACGGGAGAGCAAGAGGGAGGGAGGGATATAGAGAGTGTGTGAGATAAGAGAGGGGAGTGTTACAGAATGCGTACCAAATGAATGCAGCTGATTGTTGACTTGAAAGCTATACACACCAAATGCAATTATCAAAATAAGCCCAGGTTGTCAAGGATCATCTTAGGCTGAAAACTTATATTAGGGGTGCATGCCTGTAATAAAAAGGGAACTGCACAACAGCCAATGTAGCTCAACAGTCAACACCCAAATTATTTTCCTGTGATTTTATTTATGTCACCATCACCAGTTTCATGCTCAAACATGTACCAAGGCAGGAAAAGTTTACAGCAGGCACAAAAAGGTTGCTATACATTGGTTCGCCTCAAGTTTGGTAGTGGCGTAGATGTATAGTTCGGTGGTCGCAGGGGGTCGCAGTATCGAATCATGCTCATTATGCAAATCAAGCAGAGCTTATAAGGGCGGTTTATCGGCACGCTTGCAGCACAATTGCAAAAGGCATTAATGTCACTACTGAGCTAGAGGTGCATCAAAGAATAAAGAAATAGAAGTTACTGTTTTAAAAAGAATGATCTGTTGATTCAAACGACTTGCATGAGTGTAAAGAAATTAACAATTAAACAATTATCCACATAATTAACAGATGGGTTGCTCAGGAAGACTGTTAATTTGATTAGTTACAACTTTGGGGGAAATATGAATGTATTTTCATAAATGAACAAGGAAATAAATGATTGTATCTTAACCATAATGTGAATGTGTTATTTTATGTTTTAATTTTGCTTTGGGGTATTAGGCCAAAAAAAAAAAGTTTGTTCCTAGTAGCCCCGGCTAGTAGCAAGTCTAAAAAGAGCAGTGTGCAATACGGTTTTAAATTTTTATTTAAATATAAAAAACTGCAGTTGCGCAACAGGAACCACTTCACAATTTGTTTGTTTGTCTCTGCCATGTTAGTTAACCCGTGATTATAAACATTTTCATTGTCATTCTAATCATGTAATTATTGCTAGCTGGCTGTTTCTAGCTTGTTTCTTTTCTGATTTTAATGATTTTTGAGCACAGTGCATACGGGCCAGTAGAAACAAGTGTGTTTCTTTTTTTTACCTTTAATAGCACACCGTATACAAAGGTGCCAACTGGAAATTGTTTCCAGTATTTCCTACAAATTACCGAAAAATACTGAAAACATTAAAAGTATACTCAGCTGTTATACTATAAAAGTATGAGAAAGTGAAAATGTTGATTTTGTGTGGGAAACTGATTTTAAATTTGGAATTCCCTCATATGTGATGTGGTATATCGAAAGCAGACACTTTTGGTCAGGATTCTTGTATTTTTTGAGACATTTTTCAGGGTAATTCCTACTCTCAACATTGTCATTTTAGTCAATAATATTTTTAAAGGCCGATATCTCAATTTCCAATTTTATAATTCCATAACTTATGTTGTGGAGCAAGATATTTCTATATTTAAGATATGTAAAAACCTCAGAATTGATTAAAAAAAACCTGTCCAAAAGTGTTTGTTTTTGACACGTCACATATTATTTGACCTGCATGAAGTGCATCTCATCAGGCTGGATCTCACCACAGGGGCTGGCATATAATGTTGGAGACTGCCCTCTATTGGATACTTGTAATAATAGCACACCTGGCACACATCTCAGCAAAGGCATAAATGCTTTTAAACTTGTCTTTGTTTTGGTCAAAAAGTTATCAAAGGTGATATAAATGTTTTAAAATGTGTTATAAATGAAAGTTCTATGTGAAAAAAACATAACATTTAAAAAATGTTATTTAAAATATTTTGCCAACATTTTTGCAAAATATTTTGTCAACATTTTAACATAATTATTTTGCAACAAGTTTTCAAAAATATTTTGCGTGTTTGTTTTTCTTAGCATTTCCATATCATCAGCTGAAACAACAAATTCATTTTTTGATTCTTTTTTTTAAAATATTTTTTTGCCGCAAAATCATGAAAATAATACTGAGACATGTTTGATAACGATACTCGCATTGTTTAGGTATAAAACAATTGATATTTGTTCTTTAAATGTGTAAATCCCGGGGAGGGCACTCACAAAAAATGGGTGACAGGGATCTGCAGCCACATTGACCCCTATTTTACAACTTACGTCTCACCCAATGACCCCTTCTTTTGTTTGACTGAACTCACTCTCACACAATGAACCGCTTTTTTGTTTTTCTGTCACCAAAAGACCCCCTTTTTTCAAGAATTTTGGACAAATTTCTGATAATCTTACCAAATGACCCACTTTTTCATTATTTTTCCTCATATTTTTCAAACAATATAAAATTTGATCCCTTTTTGAAAATTTTGTATCAACTTTTATAATTGACCAAAAATTTTACCCAGTCTCATGGAAAGACCCCCTTTTTTGGTAAGATTTTTCCCAGTCTCTTGGAAAGACCCCTAGTTTCGAACTGCCACACTTCCAGTCTAGTGCGCCTACAGGGTGTAAATTAACCACAATTTTATGCTGCAGTGTACTTTTCAACACTCGAAAATGACATCTAAAATTCAAAATAAAGTTTTTAAAAAATCTTTAAAAAAACATTCAGCATTTTTGAAACTGCCATGGGCTTTGAGACGTAGCATTATTTTTTTTAGCCTAAAACATTAAATTTTGATGTTTGCTGGGGAGGGGGCACTCCAAGAATGTAAACAGTAAACATTGTACACATACTAGCCCCATCCCCCATCAGATGAAGTTTACTTCAGGCACCCCGATCACAAGTACAAGTTGTTTAAACCCAAGGGTTCTCTGGTAAAAAAAAAATTGGGGTCAGCAATTCACAATTTTGTGAAATTGGTTGTCTGGGGGGACCATACTGAATACTGATATTGGCAAAATCTGCAATGTTGCTACTTCCCTTTTGCAAATGTGCCACATTGAAGTACTAATTATTAGTGTTAATGTGGGTTGATTTTTGAACACCCTGGGCCAAAAAAAAAAAAGGTCAATACCGCACACCGACATCGCCTGGCTAATAATTACTTGGTACAGCAGGGATACTAAACTAAATACCCGGGATCGATACACGTGAATTTGCTATGCACAAGTTTGATATGAGAAAATCTTTGGATACCGGTGTGATGAATATCTCCCGTAAATGATTTTGTATAAAGAAACCAGATGTGGTTCCTTGCACATGAATATATATTTTGAACAGATATGATAGTCGTTGGCGTGCGCTTTGAGACAGTAGCTTGCGTCTTGAGTCAAAAACTGACAATAATTCCGCAATAATTCTGATTTATATGTGCCGAATTATATAGCGCAGTGTATAGGCCAATCATGAAGGTTGTCTAAAAGAATATGACCTATGGCATACCATGCTTGACTGACACACAGCGAGGTTAGTCACCGAGCTAATCGGGCTATTGTCAGTAGCCTTAGTCAGATGTCCTTCAGCCTATTATGCGACTGAACTATTAAACAGGTCGATATGTATAATGGCCATGCGTGGCGGTGGATTCAGTCTACCATGGCGATTTCTGCCATGAAGATATCGGGGCGATGACACTGTGTACCGGGGGTCAACAATTCACAATTTCAGTTGGCAAAAAATATTTCTGTTGTTACATTCACAAGTTTGTGAAAAAATTGCTCCGCTCACCCTCTCGACTTGCCAAAAATTGCTTGGTTCCCCTTTTTTGGTGGCCAAAAAAATCTTGCCCCCCCCCCCCAATTTTTGCCTCCTCAGGGTTCATACACAGGGGTTCATAATAATTGCACAGTCCCTAAACAGATAAAGCCGCAGATAAAACAAATTAAATAAAGTTAATATTAATATTTTTATTTATTTATTTATTCGTTGTTTATTTAATAAATAATTATGCAGAGGAATTCAGATTATTTTAATGGTCAAATCAATATTTTAATGTCCACTAATGAAGTGATAAAATTAAGCTAGCAAGCAAGATAGCACTAAAAATGACAAAAACTTTGTGTCGTGAAATTTAAAGCCCAGTAAAAATAATTTGAGCATGATTCGGTAACGACCGCGCGTCGCCCATTAGTACGGCGATCGGCACTCGTCCGTAGCTGCTGCACATCAGAACAGGTGCATATGGATGCTGTTGTACCAGCGATGTTGTGAATGAACGAAACACATTATTGATGAAAATAAAGCCATGAAATCAAGATTATATTGACACCGCGATTTGCTATTCATTGGAAATTTAACTGAAAATATCATGATGGAAAGAAAAAGGCGATCTTTTGCGCTACTTGTTGTTGTCTTTGGCGTGTTAGGTGAGTTGATTTTGATGTGTTTGTTGTCCCGATCTTTTCACATACTGATACTCAGACAGGGCACGGCACACGGGGACCGCACTGCAGTGCTCGGTGACCTGTCTCCGGCTGGTGCATGATCTGAGATAGTCGCCCGTGGCACATATAAATTAGATGAGACAATGTATTTTTCATTAAGTTAGCCAACAGTTAGGGCATAGTTTTTACAAATACTAGGCCTCCATGCGTACTACTAAATTAAAGTGCTACTTTTTAGTTGTAATACCAATTACCAAGTGCTACTTAAATTATTACCTCTAAAATAAAATGTAACTTGAACTAAGCTTAGCTATAAGTTATTTATTTTTTATTTATTTTATTATCCTGTTCACCTGTGTAGGCTGTGAGTCTAGACCGCATGATTGTCACCTCTCTTCTCTGTCTCCTGGTAGTATCGGAGAAGATATAACATCATCTCTATACATGCACAATCATGAGATGAATGCCCGGGATGAATGTCAAGACTTAATATTTTGCCCACTCCATTCAGGCTCAGCTCAGCACTAAGTTGCATTCTTGGGCGTGTAAATGAGCTAGTTAGGCACTTATATGGTCCCGGGCACTTAGTGCATGCAACAAAATTGACAAAAATGAGGTGAAACAAAGAAAATCACTAAATTTAAGCACCTTTGTGTGTACGTATCAGTGCAGTCTATGATCTGTTGTGACAGCGGTCGATTGGCTTGATGTGTTATGAACGTCCTATGAATTAAATGACTGTAGAAAGTCATTTAAAAAATCTCAGATTTTGTCACAAACAGATTTAAAGCCTCGATTTGTGCTGGATTATATACATGTTAATTCATTAAGGGGGTACTACACCCCTGGTCAACTACTGCGCTGAAAATTCAACAACTCACAGCAAGTAGTGATTTATTGATCAAATATTGGTTTTCCCTAATTTTTGACTGTAACTCCACAACTGTTGTCTTTGTTGAAATAAAATTTCCAGTGCAGTAGTTGTAGTCCTTGCCCCTATAATATACATATCTTACTTGTCACCAATGCGCTATAATTTTTGAGAAAAATGCAAAATAGGCACAAAATTGGGCAGGGGTGTAGTACCCCCTTAAAGTGCATTTCAGTCTTGGCTTTTAGTTAATCTTTATGCAAAGCGGAGTACCGGACTACCGTATTGGAAATCAAGTTTAAAAAAATTGGAAATTTGCGATTGTAATGAAAAGAAAATAGTACACCGGTAGTGATCGAGATTTAACAATACTGCTCTAAAGCTAGCCAGCAAGTGTAACTGAATAAAATAAATAGTTCACTGCAAAATAATTTCACAAATAATCAGTCAACTGATACATGCATGTATATATTCATTAAAAATTCATAGTTTAAAATTGTGTCTTTTGAATAATGATTGAACTCTAGAGGCGAATATACCCGGCTTTCATGGTTCATAAAACAGAAGAATTCCTGGTTTGGATTTTGTTCCCATCAAATTGCAACAATCTATCCAGTAGGCCTATCTTACCCCAACTGACCCCTAAAATTAATCTGAATTTTTAAAAGGATGCTATAGTAGGCCTATTGTATTCACATACATGACATGTACGTATATACATACATGTATCTGTGATGTATTATTTTTATTAAAATGTGACTTCATGTGTTGTCAGTTTCATACTTGTATTGTAACATACTAAGATAAGTTATGTGGAATTTGATTTTTAAAGGTAGACTAGACAGATAATGAATGAAACATAATTATTTATGGTTCATGTGAAGTTATGATACATAAATGCAAGTAAGCTTGACTCGGAATTCTGGCATGCTGACAGATACCAGTATATATTACATGGATGTGGTTGTTTACCATGCTAGCCTGGTTGGACGTAGCTAAGCTAGCTTGGTTCGGTTGTAGCCCTAGGGCAGGTTTATATCCAAAGTGGCCTAGCTTTAAATCATCAATAGCGAAAACAACACAGCTATGTTGCACTCCTAATAATCACGCTGATATTGATACAGTACTGAGCTGAGTAGGTCAAGATAGGGTTAATTCTGTACCGGAATATAAAATAATGCATGTTTTGATGTTTATGAGTGCAGTAAGAATGTGTTCTTGTCATCATGGAACAGTCTTTTTCCATCCAAAACGAATGGAAGTACATTGTATAAATTACATAATTCTACTCTCCCATATTCTCATGCATGGATGGGAAAACATAGCTTATGATTTGAGAATTTGCTGGTACTTCTATCATTTTAAAAATCAACATGCATTCTCATCAGGTATTCACTACGCTTCTCTGATGTTCGTTTGTATGACCCAGGTCCGGATATCCTATATTGACCAGGAGTCAAGACAATCCTCTTTAAAATGACGTCAACTATCAATTGAAGTGAAAAAAGATCTATGATAAGATGGAGTTTGAATTTTAAGTACTGTTAAAGATTTAAAACAATTTTTGAACATAAATAAAGGTGTATACCATGTACATGTATACTGGCATGTGTACAAAAATGTACATGTACAGTTGTTTGTGTGTTTGTTTTCTTTTTAAATTTAATTTTTTTTAAATCATTAAAGGTGTATGCATACATGACATGTATGTTCAAGCGCCTGATGAAACCTAGCACTAATGCGCACCCTGTGTGTGCTGTGCATTGCCCTTGATGATCAGACCAACACATGCTGACATTGTTTTCATTTCATTTTGTGTAGGATAGTTTAAGGATACACTTAATTTTGTGTTTTGACCCTTGGGTTACTAGAAGAGGTTACTAGTATAGTTTCATTCCATAGCTCGCCACCTCCCTCCCCATATGTACAACGGAAATGGATTCAAAATATCATCAATGTTTTATAAGACCGTATTATATCAAGACTTCAAGTCAACATTTTTAACCCCTCCTCTGAACTTATTTCGTTCTTAGGACTTCATTGATATTTTGGATTGTTCCCTTATGATGAATTGCATTTTTGTGTGTGTGTTTAGAAGTTACTCATACAATGTAGATACTTTAAGGAGTTGGGGTTCCCCATTTATAGCCATTATAAATTTGACCAAAAACAAGGGGCAGCTGATGAGTAAACTCAAAAATAGGGCACTTTCTTATTTTATTACAGTGGAGATGCTCCTTTAAAGCTGCACTGCTGGTTAATGTTATGGTTCTGGCTCCTGGTTCAGGTCAATATCATATCATATCATGGGGGAACTGTGTTAACTCAGATGCAGTATTGCGCACAAGAATTTGCAATAATTCTGTATTACAATTGTCAGTTTATATCTAGATATTCTGAGCCAAACTAGGCCCAATTTTAAAAACAAATGCATAAAGTGACCATCAGGCATACAATATTAGACAATCCTGGATGATGAGTTAAAGCACCTACTCAAACCCTGTTTACAGCATCCCACTTGCAGTACACATCAATGTATGTTATTGTTAGCCTTTTGTAATGCACTCATTGGTGTATAACTGATCCTTTTTCATTATGCTTTGTTGAATGTGTCTTTTCAATGGTGATTCAATTGGTGTGTTATCCCTCAAGGACAAACAAGACATGAATGAAAATAATGTCAATGATTAATTTATTTTATGTTGGTTTTGTGAAAAAGTCGGATACTTTGTTGCAGCCGAATCTGATTGTATAAAGCTCAATATGATTTGCATTTGCACATTTTTACTTTCTCATACAAAACATGATTTATTTTTTTCTAAATCTTACCATTTAAGGCCCTGTATCCATAGGCTGTTCCCTTGTGGCGTGTGCCCTTGTTCCGTGTTCACTTGTTCCCATGTGACCTGCCACACAGACAACAAACCTAAGCAAAACAAAGGTTCGTTGTCTGTGTGGCAGGTCACATGGGAACAAGTGAATACGGAACAAGGGCACACGCCACAAGGGACCAGCCTATGGATACAGGGCCTAATAGCCCTGGTGTAGACAGTATCTGTTGTATCAGGGAAGATTAGAATAAGACCTGCTCTTTGGTTGCATTAAAATTAAGGCAGTATGAAGTAATCTCTCCGATTCTGCGAAATTTGGAAAAATAATTCACTTGCACATGCAATCTGTGTAGGCCCTACCTGTTTGAGCTGTAATGGATTTGAGGAGGATTTCCTCCACCAGGAAAGGTTCCCCAATAAAGGTTTCGTAGGTTTCACCTTATTTAATTGATCTAGATACATACTGTAGCCAGGCCTGTAACCAGGATTTATTGGGGGGGGGGCTGATTTTGAAAAAGTGGACTTTTTTTTTCATAATTTGGACCTTTTTGGACTAGGGAGAGGCAGATTTTGAAAAAGTGGACTTTTTTGACCAAAAAAGCATAAGAAACACCAATTTTTTTTTTTTTTGCTACGCTCGCAAATTGGACTTTTTGGGCATTTTGGCATGGGGGGGATGTGGGGTCCGCCCAGCCCCTGGTTAAGTCATTAACCTAAAATGAATCAGTTGTATAGATATTTTTTTCTAAATTATTTATTTGGAAGTAATTGTAAATTGCTATTTAAAGAGTTATTGTCTAGTACAGATGCAGTCCTATGCCGTTCACTCCAACTGGGGGTTGAGTGGTGGTGGCATTCGCATCACAATGTCCCGCCACTTAGTAAAGACACCAGTCATGTAGGACCTACATCCCTTTAAGCCAGTAAAATCAACATTTTGTCCCAGACCGGCAGAACTCGAGATTGCCCTTTGGAAAATGAACATTGGTCAAACGTGTTCTTTAAATAATTATAAATCATTGATGAAGCAAGTTATTGGTGCGTGGAGATTCATCCGAGCATCTATCTTGCATTACCCATGGGGGTTTATATCTCAGGGTGATAGATGGTTGGATGAGAAGGATGTTATATAAGCTGTGTTCACATTGTCGGATTTAGGCCTGGCGGAATTTGGTCGGTGCAAGTTGTTAAGAGTAGCGGTGCGTGATAGGCGCTGCCAGGAGTAGTGGCAGTGTGAACGATGGTCAGTGTAAGTTCTGTCAGGCGTACGTCCGACGATTTACTCCTGACAAAATCTCCGCCAGGTGTAAGTTGCAATGTGAATGCTGCTATGCCTGGCACCCGGTGTAAGTTTGACCTTTTTTTGGTCGGAACTAAGAAATTACATATCATGTGGTTGAAAAAGGTCACAGAAACACTGGAAGTGGTAGCCGATGTTTACTCCAACCAGAAGTGAATGCTTGGTGGAACTGGTCGGTGTAGTGCTAGGAGTAGGCTTGGTTGTGGACAAGCTGTAGGAGTAGAGAAAATATTTGTAGAATTTTGATCAATGTTGGCGTAAGCTTACGCCGGGTGTAATTCAAAATGTGAACACGACTATATATATAGTAGTCTGCCCAATGCCCATGGTTTCTCTATAGCTAGCGTGACTGCATTATATTGTGGCAACTTCCTTACGATGCTATACATACTATGCACATTCGATAATGAACTGTAGGCATCATAATCTATGTGTCGCTACTCCTCAAGTCAATTCAGCTCGGTTCAATTCATTTTGAGAAACATACATGGATTGAATTCAATTAAAAATAACATGCTCTGTTGACAATTTTAACACTTGGCGCTTGAAAACACATTCAGACTGACTTTTGCTTTTAGTTTAATGTTAATGTATATGGTATGTTTATGTGCTCCAATCTTGCAAAAAGAATTCGATAAACTTATTAGCATAAACAGTTGACTGAAGCTTTTAGTATAAAAACTGAACAAGGTAAAAGCTTGGAGCTGTAAACTGGCCCAGTCTTGATACCAAGCTTGTCCACACTTGCATTTTAAAACAGGCTCCAGCTAGAGCACTGTGTGTTGAACTTGAAGCATTAGGTAAATAGAAGTAAACAGGGCTTGAAATAAGCAGGAGCAAGGGCAAATTTACTCCTGCTAAAAGGCAAAATGCCCCTGGTTCTGAAACAGAACTGTGTGTATTTGTATAGACGAGGGGCAATATTTACACAAAAACACCCAAAATTGCTCCTGGATCTGAAATCCTTATTTCAAGCCCTGGAAGTAAAGCTGTGAATTTGATCAAAACTAAGCACTAAATACAAAATTACATAAGTGTGTAAAAATGCCTGGTAAAAATGTTTCTGTAACGGACCCTTAATTAAACATCACTCGGTCGGCTGGTCGGATTTTTACTTTTACTCTTTTGTCTAAAGGGATGGACTAGCTGTCAGGCCAAAAATAACACACAATAATATGGAAATGCAAACAAAAATTACTCACAATATTGAAAAAAATCAAAGAAAAGCACATCATATTCCATAATTTTTGGGGGTGGGGTGGAATAGGTGGGGCTAGAATGAACAAATTTTTGAAGCGAAAGTACATTGTACATGTACCAGTTGTAACCTGCAAGCTTATTCATGCTCTGGTTGCTTGATACAACTAATTCATGCGCTGGTTGATGGCTAAAGATTTACTCTGCTTCCATTTCACTGAAGATCGTAATATGATTGAAGAATGTCAAAGGTCAATTACAAATGTGTAATTTGTGTTTCACAGCACTGTGTATATTGTGCTCATCTTGGCTCAATAATGACCTACTGTTAACTTCGATTATTGACTGATTGATAAAGAGAATTTGTTACATAAAATTATTTCACACTTTTTTATATTTTTCCATGCAGGTATTGCCTCTTGTCGAGATCATCATCCAAGACAGACGCCTGATTCTATGCCCTGGTTCCCAGCTCAATTTACAACTCCCACAGATCAGTCTGCATTCTTATTAGCACATCATGGACATCACAAAGATGCCAAATTCAGAAACTCTACAAAAGGATTACATACAGACCAAACTATAGGTATCTTAAGTAGTTACCCAACAACATTACAGGCTACATACGGGCCTTTTATTGTAGCTGAGAATATCACACCGCCAATTAATGATTCTAATTTAAATGAAATAAATAAGTTCAGTGTTAAAACGGAGCTTTTAACAACTATTTTACCAATTCACGATCCCACCGTTAGAGTGTTGTTTAGGTGGGAGAAAAAAGTGGATTATAGCAATGGAGCAGCTGATGGAACTACAGGACAGGAACCCTTGCCCTGTGCAAAACTAGTTGTAAGTTACGATGGGCAAGAACTATCATCTGCTTGTCGAATGCAAGGGGGAGTGTTAGCGTGTGTTGCTAAACTACCCATACCAGCAGAATGGTGGAGAACAATGGGAGAAACGGATTCCATAAAAACGTATTATTCTGTATTCCAAGTAGCGGAGAATGCACCATGTTTACCGGATAATCACAATGCGATTCCTCCGAGGGATGAAGAACCAGCTACAGCCTCTCCAGAGCATTTTATTGGGGAGGTTAAACTGGGTGTGTTGGATGATGGGTTTAGCATCAATAAGGAAGACAGTTATGTCTGGATACATTCTCCTGTTGCTCAGTTTGGATCCAATGCCAAAGTCCAGGTTCCAGTTTCTATCCTAAATAATTTCACAGCTACAGGGTGTGTCATAAGGTAGGTACATTGTACTACAAAAGTGCAAAGTAGCTAATAGTAGGCAATAGGCATATAGGAGTCAAGTAAGTTAGCTCAATCGGTAAGGCTTTAGACTGGTGCATTGGTGTGTGGTGTTGCAAGTTCGAACCTGGGTGCACTGTAGTCCCTGTTTGTGCTCTTGCGCACAGAACTAATAGTTAATTGTCTAGCTTTGTGACCTGTACAAGAACTCTGGGAGTTGATCCTGGCTGTGATGGTTCATTATGGTATGTATAGGATGTGGATTTGTTAGCGGAAAATCACTGATTGTTGCTAAATAGTTTATCGAGATGCCCTGGATCACAAGCACTCACAGCCATCACACATTCCGGCCCACTATGGCTATTTCAGAGTGCTTAATACATTCTGTCTTCAATGGACGTTGCAGGTGCATGTGCATACATCATGTGTGGGGTGTGTTTTTGTGTATGCTTGTGTGATTTTAAAATGAAGTAGGATGAACTGACAGAGTTGGTGGTTTTTTGTCTATTCATTCCTGCAGGTGCTAGAAGTTATACTGTATGTATTGATGGTGCAGGCCCATTCAGAGGCCAACATCGTAATTTGACAAAAGTTAATTGCTGTGAAGCCTGTGATAATGATCATGATGACAATGGCAACATCAACAACAACAAAATCTTAAACTTGCATGTTATAGCAAGTTTGATTCTGAATCCAACCCGATCCATCGGCCTCTATGTCAAGCTCATTACCAAACCATTGCCTGAGGGCTAATCCACCAGCAATTGCATTGATATATCAGCCCACACAATATAAAGCCAATGAGTAGTTTACCAAATATTTTCAATTTCATGGCAATACAGTCCACAGTTCACGACATGCTCATCTATCATGGCACATTTCTTTAACCCCAATACATTTGTACATTCATTGAATGACCTTTGAAAATTTGGGTACAAAAACTCATACTCTGCAACTTGAGGTCAAATTTTGCACTACTTAATGTTTAATTGAGGTTATTGAACGATGCCATTGGGATGAGGCCATTGTGGTCCGTAGTGATATGAGAACAATGTTTTACTAGCTGATTAGCAAACCAGCCACCGGTTATTAGAAAATCTGTTTGGTATATTACATTAAATGTACCTGACCCCTGTTAAACCTTATTTTAGTCAATAGGCTACATAAATTAGAAACAAAAGAAACATGTTTTTTGAGTTGGAATTTTTGATTATCAATATTGTTTTGAAGGGTCTGTTTCATAAATTTATGAACTAAACTTCTGTTCTGTGCAGTATGCAGTTTAATTTTAATAGAAAGTAGATTTGCTTCCAAATTTAATCAATATTCCAGGGATGTGAAGTTTCCACAGATTTATACTATAGCCAAACGGACAAAATGGTGGATTTGATTTAAAACAGAAAAATACAAGTCATGGTTTCATTCTTCAGTAAAGATTTTGACGCTGATTAGAATATTATTTTGTTAAACTCAGATTTGGTTTTTGAAAATTAAGTAATTCTCTTTACACCAATAAAGAGTAAACAGTAAACAAAACGGTACAAAAGTGGGTATCATGGTATGTATTTTGGGCTGTTTTGGTTTTGGAAAACTAAAATCAATGTAGTAGCAAACGAATAAAGTCTGAAATCAACATGTGAAAAATTCCCTACATGAAAATTACCCTTTTAATTACTGGAATAGTGATTTTTACTTCGTTGTTCACCACCAATGTATAGTTGAAACTTGAAACGCCTGTACACATCGGTTGAAGCACCCATTGTTATCCTGTAAATGGTAGAGTCATTGGTGCGATTTCTGTATCGTTTTGTTGGCTGGGTGGTAGCTTTAGGTGACCTTTCCACATATTATCCCATTGAATCCGAGTAGGTTTTAGTACGGTCAATTGGGCAGACTGAAAAGTCAACGTTATTGATTGCCATGAAGTAAAAACATACTGTTCAACTTGATACTGAAACAAGTTTTTGTTCGTTAGCTTAGTATTTGCCGATGATTTGTTTGGGATGAATGGAATTGGAAGTTTTTGATGCATAGTGTTTCGTAACTTATTATTTGCTTTGATTTGTTATTAATCTAGGTTAGGAGAAAGGGAGATACATGTTCATTGTAAATGAGATCGATGACTATTGAATAAAGGTCATTTTTTTTAATTTTTAATTTTTTTTTTTAACTTGACCTAATTCTGAATATAATTGATATCCTTCAATACTGAAACAGAAAAGGCTTGATTTATGGTTTTGTTGAAAAAACTGTACTGCAAAGTTTTCGTAATAATTTAAAAAAAACACTAAAATTTATTTTGTACCCTGAATCACTAACTGCTGTTAAATCAAGAAATAAGGCAACACTTGTGATTTGAGTTGAGACCGCCTTGTTACATTAAAAAGGGTTGTGCAATAATTATGGTAACATTTCATTAGGCCCCCTTATGCCTTGTCGCCTAAAATAATGTATATAGGCATATTGCAATTCACTGTCCCAGTATTGGTCTACAAACTTTTGGATGCTTGTGGAAAGGAATTGAAAACACTACATGTAAAATTTCTTTTCGTCATATTTGTATATTTTCTGTAGTAAAACGTTCAGTATAACTTTACAATGTCTAATGTCGACTCAAAGGAGGTAAAGGAGACGATCCTGTATACACAGTGATCAGAGTACCCATCTCTCTTTCAGTGGTGATTGGGCCAGACTCCTCCATGTAATGTTGCTACGGGGGGTTGCTACACCTCCTCCACAGCGAGTCTGTTACCTTCCCAGCATTTAAGATTGCCGGTACCCATTTATACATCTGGGTGGAGAGGAGTAATCGAAACTCAGTTTAAATATGTAACTATTAAAACATATCATTAGTGGAGGCAGTTGAGGATAATCGTATGTATTTCTATTGTTCATCAAGCATTCACAAGCTATGCCCCATACATGTATGTCTGTAGAGAATCAGAATGTACCCATCCTAAATCCAGAATATTTTATTTTGGGAATGAAAACATACCATAGTTTACATTATAGTATTACTCACAAAGAGCGGACACCTTATCTACCTGATTATGCAATGTTGGTTGATTTAGCCCATGGATAGTTCCTTGACTAAAGGATTAAGTCAACTTGATCAACATAATCAAGCAGGAACCCACTGTGTAGAGGTGTGTACATAAGCCTCAATTGCTGCGATTTGATGGGGAAACACAAAGCCGATGTTGATATATAATTACATACAAGCTGTTTGAATGGGATGGGAATGTTTGTACTAAATTGTGTGGAGTATGTTGATCAACATTATCAACAGCACATGAATTTTGTATTACATTTGGTGATACATGTAGCGTTTTTGTGGTAGATAATGCGAGCTTCCTGTTTCTGTATAATAAAGCAGGGAGTGGTGAAAACACAGGGGGGACCTCAACTGAAAATTTGGTAGGGATGTGTGGCACAGCAGAGCACTAATTTTTGGAAACTAAGAACTGATAGGACCTTGCTGAACTGAAATTTCAACATTTTAATTTTTTTTGGGGGGGGGGAAGGAGTTGATTAGTGAACAAAAATTGGGCCAAATTATAGGCTGTGGAGCTAACAAATTCAAATTTTTTTCCAAATTTGACTCGGGCTACAATTGCCTGGGTTTGAGGCTAAAGAACTGACCATGATCTCCAATTGTGGATCTCAGGGAACTGCAGGAGAGCCTAAAAAGGGGGCCCTTGACTGTCGCATACCCATACCACCTTTGTATGTGAGTTCCCCCTCTTGGGAAAGAACTCCCTGGTGTGAGGAGGGGTTGGAAACCGTCAACATTGTGAAAATAACATAGATTCTCAAATATTGAACAAAATACTTCACACTTTCCAATAAATTTTGTAATAAGTAACCCTTTAGAGAGAAAAAAAGTAATTATTAACAAACAATTATCAAACAAATATTGATTAATTTGTTGTAATGTAAGTTCAGGATTTGTCATATCAAGTCATTCAGTGTTCTTTGTGTACCTTATTATTTTATATTTCCAAGTCTATTCAAGTTCTCATCAGCGGCCTTGTATAAAATTGCAAACAGGGGTGCTCGTGGACATAAAATCTTTGCTCATGGACATCGGATCTTATATTTTTCCATACAATCACGTACCGCTGCCATCAGCTAAAAGGTCAAGATTTCCCCATTTTCTTTGACATTAATATTCATCCAGTGGCTAGCAGTGGCCACTTCCTGACGGAAAAGAAAATGGTGTCGTGTAAGCGCCGACAAAACACCCAAAGGTATTTGGCGGCTTGCTGTTCAATTCGTGCATATTGTGTTCTATTGCTTGCACAATATGTGTCAAAAATATCTGGGTTTGAAGTCTGCTAGATGTGTTCGTGGATGCCAAGTATAGTGTTCCATTCCAAAATAAGTTCCAACTAGATTATATTGTATGTAATGATGAAAAACAAACAAATAAAAACATTGCTCTACATTGTAAACTGGGGGGGGGGCTTAATTTTGATGTGTGCAGTCATGTGAGAGTTTCTCTTTTTTGTTACCAAAATTTAGATGTTTTCTTTTATTTTCAGCTGTGCTTTGGGGGTAAAATTGGTAAAATTTTCTTGTTCAGAGATTTTTTTGCTGGTAGGCTGAAACCCTTTTTTTTAAGGGGTGTGGTAAAAAACAGACTAAACAAAAAAAGAGGAAAATTACTTAAATTAAAAAGCTGAAAGCAGTGTAAAATCGGGGTAAAAAATGCCAAATATGTACAACTTCTAAACAAGTTAAGCATGATAAAATATCTTTTTTCTTTGATCATTTTTGTTAAATTTTAAACTTGTAAGTTATTTAGCTGTTGTTGTTATTATTTCATCCATATGTAAGTGTATTTCTTTAGTGACCCTGGCTTAAACAATTAACAAAAACATTTAAAAGCAACACCTTGTGTGTGTATTGTTTTTTTGAAATAAATATTTAAAATTAATCAATTGCAAATGCTAGAATTAATGTTCCTTTAATTCAGTGCTACAGGGTTGGCATTCTATGTGTTTTTGAAAGCTTGTAGTGCCTATTGGCATACATAATATAGTTGTAACTTTTGGAAGGACCATATAATTTCCAATGTTTTTGTGTCCAACTTTGGGTGTGTGGGGTGTGCCTGTTTGTGTCAGCACAGGCTGTGTGATTGAATTAGTCCAGGATTAGTCACAAGCAAAACTTGGGGTCACAAGACTTTTCAGGGGAAAAAAGATCTAATACATTTTAAAAAGCTGCAAGTTCCATGGACCTCTGCATTCAAATGCACCTTCATCCAACAATGTATAGATACACTGTAGACTACATTAAGGGGGATTCCATTATATTTCTAAAGCATAACCATTAAAGCACAACAAGTAACATAAAAGTTATACATTTCCTAGATATTTTAACGACTTGCTGTAAACTTGAACAGGAAATATAAGCTTTCCCTTTTAACCTACTTGTTAGCTAATTTGATGATTCAAGTGCCAAAAAGTGATTAGAAACAGCTAAGAAGTGTGCTTTACAGAAACCCCCGAAAGTAGGAAATTAAAAGTTTGTTTTTCATAAGAAAGAGACAAACCCACACACCGCAACTTTGGAAGTGTTTGTACGGGGATGGCTCGGAATGTCATTTACCGTTGTGCCACCTGGTGTCTTGACAGGACACACACATCCATACGGGCTTGTAAACGGGCATGTATACAAGCGTTTGGCTACTCCATAAGGTGATGGGACCATGCTGCTTATCTCCAGCAGCGAGCCCAAATTACACAAAGTTCAGAGTAGCAATATTTATCCTGTCGCGGCCAGTAAAAAATAACATTTGGTTGCTTTTATTTATTTATTTACTTTTTGTTTCTGTGAAAGTGCATTTCGAGTTGTAAATTATATGAACTTTGAATATCATCATATTTTCACCAGTCTTGGATGTTACAATTGGAAAAATGTGTATACAAAATGTACCCATATCTTCATTTGTTCAAATCCACAGTATAAAGTTGACACTAAAGTAAACTCTCGATGGTGTGTCTGGAAGAATGTTATAGTCATATTCAAGAGTAAAACCCACACACTTGTCAAAATGACAGAGACAAAATTGCTTTCAAATTTTTAATAATAGAAAATTTTTTAATTTCCTGATTGTGATGCCAGAACTTGAATTTAGCTAGCTGTACATGTATGGCACTTTATGCATGGTACTGGGTGAATGTGAATTTGTTGCCTCTTAGGCTCTTTATCATACAATGTATATTCCATCTCAGAAGGACATTGCACCTCAACTTCATTGTAGCGAACAGTTTTACATCACAAGTTGAATTTCAATTATTTAGAGGCCTGGGTGATATTAACTCGACTTTATATCAATTCAGTGAATTCATACATTGAATATCATCATGCTTAGAAATAAGATAATTGCATTAATTATGTGTAAGGATTTTACCTGATAACGCAAGAACGTGTTTAAATTTAAAACACTAGTAAAATCAGAGACGATATAAATTAACATATTTATGCAGCATTCTGCTATAAATTCATAATTGGGTATGAAATAGTATATATTGGTCATTGATTTGGGCAATGGCATACATGCATGTACAATCATGGCAAGGGGGTGTTGAAAGCATAGAAGCACAGACCTTCATTTTCAATTGAGTAATTTTCGCAAATTTATCTTACTAGTGTGACGAAACTGATACAATACTCCTTTCTCCACTTGGTCTGTCAACTAGGACCCCATTTACACAGAGCCTAAAGTTGACTTTGGTCCAATTTGACATACAGCGAATTACTGCAAAAATTTGTTTGTTAATTTTGTGTTTTTGGCGGGAAATACAGATTTTCATGATTATTTGAAACTTTTAAACTAATTCACACAAGCAAAATGAAAACTCACTCAGAAATTTTTGTGACTCATCCGAGTTCACTTCTTCAGCTGTTGTGACTGCTGGTAGACGTTAGCGGTACTGGAGTCACATGATCTATCTTGTGATATCGATCTATGCGACTCCAGAAGCCTTCCGTAGGTCTTCGTGGGTTTTTTTTTAAATCAAGTGCATTTTTGGTTTCCAAAACATGTATTCTTAATTTCCTAGCAGCCCTAGTATATGGCAGAAACTTTGCATCTATAGGTAGGAAATTTTCCGACTTCAGCAGACCAATGTACACAAACAATACTTATTTCATGTGATGTCTGTTTGTGGAGTGTCCTGTTTCAGCAGATGTGCAACAGTGTATAATTTTCTTTGACTGATACAAATTAAATCATCGCAGTGTGCTTTACCACATTCATACAATGTAAAGCAATAACACAATTCTGTGTGGTCTCGTGCAAATTATCCCACCCTATAGTCTTGTTTGTGAATTGTGATACAGTAACATTTTCTTATTCGTAATGGACGGACGTATTATAAGGGCACACAACACCATATCCCTCTCCATGTTTGCTGCAATGATGTGAGCTAGTGTGCAACTTTTAAAAACAATGGTATTCTGGTGGTATGACACTAAAAGTTTCATTATGAGGGGGTGGATGCATAGGGCGAGAGGTCAGAGTCTGAGGGGTTAAAATCAGGACCTCAATTGAACTGAACATGTAGGACCCCTGTACACTTCATTTTGTGGAAATTTGAGGGAAAGAGGAGGAGAACAATGGCCCTAAATTGCCAACTAGGAAATGCCTTGCTGTTACTTTTCAAGTTTTTGCCACTTTGCTCCAGTGTTGATTTGATTATGCTAAGAACAAAAAGAGCAGACTGTTTGGAATTAAATTTCATCAAATTAAATAACAAAATTATGCTAAATGGCTTTCTTTCTCTGCAACAATTTTTTGTGTACAGAAGTGGGTCTCTCCTAGGTTGGTTCTGTCATTTCCTTTTGGAAGAAGAAGTAAAGTTTGCTCAGTTTCAAGAAAATAGAAAATATCATCACGTTACGTTACACATCTTTCAATGGGAGGTTTATCGAGTGGAGTGCAACCGTAATTGTGCCGCAAATGTAATCAGACACAACAGCCAGGATAATGGGACTTGTTCAGCGTATTTGTTATTCAAAACTATTTTCAAATTTATCTATTAGCGAGGCTGGGCATGTGAATTGGAGGCTGTCAGTTTTCACATTGGTAGTGATGGTTTATGACATGCTGGAGGTTGGCCATAGATTGCAGTCTAAAACATTCTCTAATATGGAATCGGCAACAATTGTATTGATCTTTCCTTGAATGGCTGCTTACACTCTGCTTCCCAATGTATCCACATCAGGCCCGTACTTAGGATTTTTTAGGGGTGGGGGTGCAGATTTGGGAAGTCCATCATCAGTTTGAAGCTTTAAATTCCTAGCAAATCTGGAATGAAGGAGTTGCTTACACATTTTGTCAGAAAATCTGAAATCAATGAATCAGGATCAGTCATTTGGTGCACTATAGGGCTACTATTCAGAAATAAACATACTGTAGTGTATTGTCCTTTCCATATATTGCCATCCATCCTCCAATTCCCCCTTCCTCCTTCCAGACCTTGATCCATCAGGCACTCTTTTAGTGCATGTGTAATCATATACAATGTATTATCAAAAAACTGTTACCAATTTGGGAACCCCGTATATTTCAGAAAGATGTCTACCTTCTAGTTGTACTGCACCATACCATGCAAAATACAACACAAATTGTGTCAATTAATGCAAATTAATGCTTGCAAGTTTTGTATAAAATCAAGGAAGTAAAGAAACGCTTATGAAATGATGTGCACACTTGGGGATCACTTTTCAGCAGCTGCTGTCGTGCGTGACTGAAATAGACGGAATACCTGCATGTGCTTATTAGTAACAACATAAACAAATTCATGTTTGCGATATGAAGTACTATGTATCATTTAAAGATGATGCTCCAGCTTGGGAGATGGGAGCTGCTGTTAAATTAATAAATGTTTTATGTTTGCCCTACTTTAAACCCATATGAACCAATGGTTCCTCCAAATCTATAGCCAGGAGGAGGTGCAACATACCCCCATGCCGCCAATAACAAAAAAGTCCACTTTTCTGTAAAAAAAATAAATTATAAATTAGGCATATTTTGAAGAAAAAAATCACTGAAGGTCTGCTTTTTTCAGGAAAAATGTTAGCTTTTTTCTGGAATTTTTTTTACATGATTGTAATGTACTTCATTAAACTAATATACCCTGCAAACACATTTTAAATAAAGCGCAGGTCCGTAGTTTTATTATTACGATGGAAACATTAGTGGAACACATACGCGATGTTCATAATACTGTACGTACATCTATGGCATGCGGGACGATCATTCACACTTCAAAGTGCCATGCTGTAGCACGACCGACGGAGTGACATGCATTGGTGACATTGGCACTGGGATGGTAGTAAATTCCAATTTTCTTTGCTTTACCTCACTTGTTCGGCTCAAAATTAAAAGGGGACATACATTTATCTGACAGTAAAAGTTAACATTTTATGGAAAAGAAATACTAATCTATTTTTATGGAAATGTTACAATATGGTTTTAAGGTGCAATTTTAGATCCCTGCCCCTCCTAAATGAATCCTGGCTACAGGCTTGGATTCATCTTTCAGTTTTAGATAATGAACCATATTTAATGACCAATGAGATGAAAACATAACAAACTTGAGGCAGAGCCAAATCGTGGTTTGCATCATCATTCAAAATGTCAAGATGTTTTCTATGGCCTCACTACACCCTTGAGTAAAGGGGAGCTGTATAGGATAACATTATGGTTGAAGGAGTTTGGGGCCCTAGCCATAGTTACTAACTTTACCGAAGTGAAATGATCCTGATATTGTATTGGTCATTGCAGAATAATTGGTTAATGCACAACTTTTAAGCTCTCAGTCTTTAATTAGACTGTGTAGTGTTTCAACAACCAACCCGAGATACAAGTGGTAGTCATGGTATGATGGAGGCCTATAGTTTGTGCTGTTCCAAAAAGCCCCATTGACTGAACATAGTGGTAGAATGTTCTATAATAAGAAATTTTCTCAGATTTGAAAAAAAAAAAAAAAAATGTTGCAGTTGTTTCAGTGCTTTCAAAAATTGTAAAAGTAGTGAGTGACAACGATGTAAAATCATGTTGGTAGGATCCATTCATTTGGGAAATATTTGTTGTTCACAGCCATTTGAGAAATTTCAAACATTCAGTGTGGCTATGTTTATGACTCACTGTGTACTGAATTAAATTGAATTTTATTGCTTAATCAATTATGGTCAAAGGGTACAATTACTAAGAAAAGGCTTTTCAAAAAGTTCCAATATTGATAATAATCGGTGATGTCATATACTTTCAAGAGTTTCAAACATTGCTACACTTGTTCGCTTTAATTGGATTACTGATTTTTCTCTAATACATACCTTAGGGAAGGTTTCATAATAAGGTGTAGTCCCTGAGCTTGCAATTTTGTGGTTTACATCATTATACTAGTTTGTGGGTGGAAATACCTGTGGATATAAGAAAAAAATTTTTCTTTCCATAAATGATGTTCATGTAAATGTTTACTTGCAGGTGACCATAGATAAAGCCTAAAAAAGAATTGTTTGATTGGTGTAACCTGACGGACCCTAAAATTAGGCCCGACCCTGACTTATTTTTGCAAAAAAAAATTAAATTAAATTTTAATAAAAATTCCCTTTAAAAGGGAAAGCCAGCCTCAATGTAGAAGAGGTCTTGTAATTAGTTTTGGTCAATGTGAAAGGCATTTTTAGGATCACGCTTACATCTACATGACAGTCCACCAAACCATCAACGATGAGAACATGCACACTGAAACAGCAGAAAACATTAATTCCTAATCTCATGTCAACTCTTTTAATTCATTACATGTACTCCAAATTGTTCTGGTCTGTTTGTTTTGTTGTTGTTGTTGTTGTTGTTGTTGTTGTTGTCGTTGGTTTTTTTTGTCTTTTCAGCTTTTTACCCACGATATCTCAATTTCAAATTTTGTAATACCAGAACTTACGAACTCAATATCTTCGCTTAGGAATGTCCGATTTCACTGCTTTCGATATATACACTGCGGTTTGAGTTAACTTACATGTACATTTTTGTTTAAAATAACTTAATTAATTCGCAATGTATAGTTTAAGCCTACTATATTATAATAGATAGTGGCCAGCACATTTATAAAGGACTGGTTACTCACTACAATCTTCACTCTTAAACTGTGTTTTTCTGAATGTGCTGATCATGTTGATTGCTAGTCGGAAACTCCTCTGAAGCTATGGACATGGCATCTTACATACTCCATTCTATAACAGTCTGCCTAGTGCCTTGTGTGTTTTCTCTTCAATCATTTTGTTGAATGTAATTTTATGAATCAAATAGTTATGTGTCATTTTATTTATAATAAAGAAGTTATTAAATTAATAAAGTAAGACAATTTATTTATCTATAAGTGCATGTCAAATGGGGTACATTGTTCAATACTATATGCATAAATTATGCCCATATTATCATATAATATTATATGATTATAGCTAGGCCCTAAAAACTTTATTTTGCATCGGATTTTTCCCGTTGAAAAGACAAAACTGATGTTTATGATAGCAACCATTTCATCAATAACATTTTGAGTCATTTTTATCCATAAAACGACACAGGATATGATAGATAACTACTTTCACATCAATATGGTCCATATGATCACAGATTGTTGAGAATCTGTGATATGATCCGGGATATGATGAAGATTT